>NC_053500.1:96856949-97186949 GCF_905171775.1 Rana temporaria
TGAAGCTTCAGCCAATCAGGTTCCTGATAACCAGAATCCGGGAACCTGATTGGCTGAAACGGCTGTTTGTCTTATGCAAGGACCGCAGATTGCCTGTGCTCCGAGTATAGACATCCGAGAGCCGGAGGGCGGTACTGGAAAAGCCTATCAGAGCCGCTGGCTTTGATAGGCAGTTCCCCTCAGCCAACCAGCTGCCGCTATTCGGGTAACCGACGACCCACGTCCGGTTATATGAATAGACCAGGCAGCTGGCAACCAACAATAACATACATTCATGCACGAATGTGTGTTATTTGCAAGAGGGGGTGGCGCTGCATAGACGGCCGCCAGAACTGCGGTTAAAATGTTAAAACGACATTTTAGCCGAATAAAAGTTCTTAAAGGGCCCGGTTATTTTTTGTGCGATTGTAGGGGGGGGGGGGGGGGCGTCGCTCGTGCGTCCCTATGGACGGGCCACCACTGCAGAGGACACTGTAATATAAAGGGAACTGCATTGTAAAGGGGTACTGCAATGATTACAGTGCGCCTTTACAGTGCAGTCCCCTTTATATTACAGTGTCACAGTCCTATTTTGGCCATACAATGCTAGTACTGTCTGTCTCCTATTGTGCCCACACTGCCCAGTGACACTGACCTGCTCTCTTTTTGGGGGTGCGGTACAGCGTGGCTCTCTCTCTGGAGGTGCAGGAACAGTGTGACTCTCTCTCTGGTGGTGTGGTACAGCGTGGCTCTCTCTCTGATGGTGTGGGTACAGCGTGGATCTCTCTGGTGGTGCGGTACAGGGTGGCTCTCTCTGGTGGTGCGGTACAGGGTGGCTCTCTCTGGTGGTGCGGTACAGGGTGGCTCTCTCTGGTGGTGCGGTACAGGGTGGCTCTCTCTGGTGGTGCGGTACATGGTGGCTCTCTCTGGTGGTGTGGTACAGGGTGGCTCTCTCTCTGGTGGTGTGGGTACAGCGTGGATCTCTCTGGTGGTGCGGTACAGCGTGGCTCTCCCTCTGGTGGTGCGGTACATGTTGGCTCTCTCTGGTGGTGCGGTACATGGTGGCTTTCTCTGGTGGTGCGGTACATGGTGGCTCTCTCTGGTGGTGCGGTAAATGGTGGCTCTCTCTGGTGGTGCGGTACATGGTGGCTCTCTCTGGTGGTGCGGTACATGGTGGCTCTCTCTGGTGGTGCGGTACATGGTGGCTCTCTCTGGTGGTGCGGTACATGGTGGCTCTCTCTGGTGGTGCGGTACATGGTGGCTCTCTCTGGTGGTGCGGTACATGGTGGCTCTCTCTGGTGGTGCGGTACATGGTGGCTCTCTCTGGTGGTGCTGGGGCTATTAGTTCCCCCAGCACAGTCCTCTTTCATTGTGCATGTCTCCTATAATAGCTGCTATAAGCACTGAGTCCTCTGCGTGTGTTTTTGGGATCCCCAGCAGAGTGCATGCTGGGGAGTGTAATCAGCTCCCTGCTATCTCTGCACACCTATCTCTGGGACTACATTTCCCATGATGCCACTCTATTTCTTCTGATTGGCTGCTGTTGTGGGGACATCTCCTCACATGTGCTGCTGAGTCCCGACAAGAGAAGGGGAGGGGGTGAGGGGGGGAAACGTCCTGCCAGCAGCCTGCAGCTCTCCCCCTTTCCCCACCGTGCAGACACCTTGGCTGGAGGAGCAGCCCCTGGGAGCAGAGGAGCGGAACTGTTGGTATCGGCTCTGAAGCTGAGCTGTGTGTGAGAGAGACACACAGCTCAGCCGATGCAGCCGAAAGTCCCGCTGGAGACACAGACACGGCCGCATAGCGGTAGTGGCGAGCGGCGGCCACGGCCTGTGTTAACCATGTTCAGGCCGCGGTCGGCGCTTACCTCCCGCTGTGCGGCCTGAACAGCAACAGGCTACGGCGCGGGTGGCCCTGGCCGGGTCGGCCCACCGGGCATATGCCCGGTCTGCCCTATGGCCAGTCCGGGCCTGCCTGTCAGTGTAAATATCTCCTAAACAGTGCAGGTTTAGTAGATATTTCTTGCACCTACAGGTAAGCCTTAATCTAGGCTTACCTGTAGGTGCAAGTTGTGTGGTTGAGTTTACAACCACTTTAAATGACCATCTATATGGTTAGGAAACAAAATATCTAATCCACACTGAGCATTGCAAACAGAAGAGATGTATATACTATTAGAGGTTGAATCTGGTACAGATCAGATTTAAAAAAAAAAAAAAAACATTTTTATTTAAGAGAAGATTTTTTTTGGAACACACACCTTTTTTCAGACAGGACTGAAATTATATCATGCATGACAGAGTCCTTTGTCATAGGCAGACAGCTTGGTACAAGCTACCTATGCCTGCTGTCATTTATGCTGGCCATACAAGAACAATTTTTTCTAAAATTTGTTATAAGAACATTCATTTGATTTTCCAATTAGTGGGGTCAAACCAACATTTGCTTTCAACCAGTGACAGGAAAATTCAAAGAGGGGGAAACAGGGAAAAAAAAAAAAAAAAAAAACACTGCGATTGAATGACCAGTATGTATATGGTCATCATTTTAAAATGGAAAATTAAACAAGTGAAGTTTTTGAACATTCAAATGTTCAAAGAACATTGGTTTAACAATCATTACGTATATGGTCAGCATAAGACATTTAGGAGCAGCAGCATGCTTCTTGCATCACCTGTCATAATGGTGTTAAAAGCAAGCCCTTTATAGTACAAAAACATCACTACAGTCCTATAAGGCAGTGATCCAACCTTTTTGGCACCAAGGACTGGTTTTGTGGAAGAATTTTTCCAAGGCCCGGTAGGAGGAAAGTGGATTCGCAGGGTTCTCGCATTGCAGAAGTCCCAGTATAAAAATATTAAGGGGCGGTTCACACTGCTGCGGCGCAGGAACCCTACAAATCCACTTTGGGTTCCCGCATGGCATGTTTTTCGGCGACAGGTGCCCTATGCAAACTGCTGGGAGTGTCAGTTAACGACACCCCCAAATCAGTTCGCATATCGCACTCTATAAGGATTACAATCACATCAAGGTAGGTAGTGGATATAAATACGCTTACCCGATGGGTTGGACTCTAGTACTGTACAGCAAAGAGTCGGCCAGACATTGTGGTCTCTGGAAACCGGGACCACTCAAACCGGAATGGGACCATAAGCGGGACTGGAACTCCTAAATGACATGGACAGCAGGAACCAGCAATGCTTGAATGGTGTGTTAGATCAATACCACAAGCTCTGAATACGATCCTTGAACCAACACACCATTCAAGCATTGCTGGTTCCTGCTGTCCATGTCATTTTGGAGTTCCAGTCCCGCTTATGGTCCCATTCCGGTTTGAGTGGTCCCGGTTTCCAAAGACCACAATGTCTGGCTGACTCTTTGCTGTACAGTACTAGAGTCCAACCCATCAGGTAAGCGTATTTATATCCACTACCTACCTTGATGTGATTGTGATCCTTATAGAGTGCTACAGACAACTTGTATACCTGTTGTATCCCAATCATCAGATAGCAGCTCACCTGTTTTTTCTGCACCAATCACTCAATTGATGTCCATTCAACTTTGAGATAGACTTTTTCTTTGCATCCAGCACTGTTTGAGCTACTTATATTCATGTTAGTGGTTCATGTATATGCACTCATAGATGAATGTTGTCACCTCACATGGTACCATATATTTTGGAGTTTTAGTTTTTTAGCGCTACATTTTCTGTTTACAATCCTTTTATTCCAGTTTAAGGTTGTAAAAAAATTAGCAGATTCCTGTCTGCAATTTCATGCAGTTTGCCAACACCTTGGCGCAGTTCAGTACTAAAATTAACACAAACAACATCTTTGTAACAAGAATTTTATTTTACAAACAGATGGCATGTTTAGGCAATGCTTCCAGCATTTGAGGCGATCCTGGGCCACAGGTCTGCACATTCTTTTGCCACCGGACCAGTTATAGCTGAACCTACAAAGAAAAAAACAGAGTGTAAATAGTTTAGAAAATTCTCTAGTCAAAAATAATGTAGTGAACCCCAAGAATGTGGAGCAATTAGTAAATCAAAGTAACTGAGTTAATCAGAGGAACAGGCCCTATATGTACAAAGTTCACAATGCTCCCAACACTATGGAGCCCAAGTTTGACTTCTCAGACATGCCCCCAAGGGCGCCCTTGCCCCAGGTCCATTTAGGAGAAGGACCCTGGGGGAAAAATAAATAGCACCTGGATTCAAAGTATGCATATTTATATTCTGCACTCTTACCTCAGGGAGCCGACATACCAAAGGCAGCAGGGTAAGACGCTCCCCATCTCGCATCTATTACATTACATGAGCATGCATGAAAAGTAGAACTGGTTAAGCTCATGATGTAATATTTGTGTACTGTTGAGTTTTTACCACCACTGCAAATGCCCTAAATTTTCCCACAACCTACAGATTCTGTCAGAGTGAATCGGTTACTTTACTGACCATGTGTAATGAACAGCTTTAGGCCTCTTGCGCACTACAGACTAAAGTTGCACACTGCAGCTTGAAAAAGTTCAGAACAGTTTTTTTTTTATCTAAAATACAGCCCATTAATTGCATAGGCGTCAAGCATTCTTAAGAAAATAGAAAAATTGGCATTTTTGGTCAACAGTTTATGCCTCATGCGCACAAAATGTGCGCAAATGTCAGTTTACATATCGCAAACAAAAAAACACAAGCATGCAAAAACGTATTAATAAAATTGCACAAAAATGCATACAAAATGTTTGGGGGAAAAATAGATGTTCAAAACAGGAGTATTGTGTGCAAGAGGCCTTACAGCTTTAAGTAGCCTAATTCTAAGACAACACTATAGACACATCTGGCATCTACAGATTAAAAGGTTACTGGCCTGAAGAATGTCACACCAAGCAGTATGGCACATGTAGCCACCTCCTCACCCAAAACCAGTGCATTCATTTCCTCTTCCTCAACAACTCAAAGTATCACTAAACAGACATAAGTGCTTTAAGCCCCCGTTCACACCTAGGCGTATATACGCCTGTAGTGCGACGCCGCTGTGGCCCCGAGACGCCAGAGGGATATTTTACATTGCCCTCTATGGAGATGGTTCACATCTCAACGCCGAACGCCTGAAAAAAGTCCCGGACCTTTTCAGGCGGCTTTCGGCATAGATGTGAAACATCTTCATACAGAAGGTGAAGGCTGCATTCACAATCGGGGCGTTTGGTCGCTGCAAATCGCGGTACAAAACGCCGCTATCTGTCGCCACAATTCGCGGGACAAAACGCCGCGATTTTGTACGCCGAGGTGTGAATGTGTGCTAAGAGGCATTTCTCTATAAATGATCACTGAAATCAGAAACCGTGGTATTCACTATTGCAACCCCAATAAAATTGCCAATTTGAGGAATCACATTTCAATTACCATATTAACAATTTATATCAAGACTTCCATACAGTTATATTCTATCAGAATAATACTTTGGGTTATAAAAAAAAAAGAAAAATTAAATGATTTTACTAGGACAGGATGTGAAGTCAGGTCTCCCACTCAGATACAGACAGCATAAATATTGCAGTCAACATAAATATTGCAGTCAAGAGCTTGTTTAACCTTTTGCCGACCGCGCCATAGCAGAAATACTGCTATAGCGCGGTCGAGTTATTGTGACAGGACGTCCCTGGGACACCCCTGGGGCGCGCTCGCGGAAGTGTCCGTGCTCGCCGGGTCTAGAAGACCCGGCGCATCACGGATCACAGTAAATTGCCGCGAATCGCGGCTGTTTACCACGTGATCGCTCCGTCAAATGACGGAGCGATCACTTGTAAACAAACCGGCGTCATTTGATGACGCCGGTTCCTCCCTCTCCTCTCTGTACCGTTCGGTACAGTGCGAGAGGAGGAGGGGGGGGAGCGCGGGGTGTCAGCAGTGCTGTGGCTGGATCTGTGACAACTGCAGTCACAGATCCAGCCATCCCTCCCAGCTCAGCAATACTCTGCCATACCCCCCCATACTCTGCCATACCCCCCCATACTCTGCCATACCCCCCCATACTCTGCCATACCCCCCCATACTCTGCCATACCCCCGCCATACCCCCCCATACTCTGCATACCCCCGCCATACCCCCCCATACTCTGCATACCCCCGCCATACCCCCCCATACTCTGCATACCCCCGCCATACCCCCCCATACTCTGCATACCCCCGCCATACTCTGCATACCCCCGCCATACCCCCCCATACTCTGCATACCCCCGCCATACTCTGCATACCCCCGCCATACCCCCCCATACTCTGCATACCCCCCCATACTCTGCATACCCCGCCATCCCGCCATACCCCCCCATACTCTGCATACCCCGCCATCCCCCGCCATACCCCCCATACCCCCGCCATACCCCCCCATACTCTGCATACCCCCGCCATACCCCCCCATACTCTGCATACCCCCCCATACTCTGCATACCCCGCCATACCGCCATACCCCCATACCCCCATACCCCGCCATACCCCCATACCCCGCCATACCCCCATACCCCGCCATACCCCCATACCCCGCCATACCCCCATACCCCGCCATACCCCCATACTCCGCCATACCCCCATACTCCGCCATACCCCCATACTCCGCCATACCCCCATACTCCGCCATACCCCCATACTCCGCCATACCCCCATACTCTGCCATACCCTGCGCGATACTCTGCAATACCCAAATACTCTGCAATACTCCGCAATACCCCAATACTCCGCATATATAATGTTTTGGGGTTCTATGTAGTTTTCTAGCAAATAAATTGTGATTTTTCCATGTAGGAGAGAAATGTCAGAATTGGCCTGGGTGCTCCAGAACGCCTGATGGCGCTCCCTGCATGTTGGGCCTCTCTATGTGGCCACGCCGTGTAAAAGTTGCACACATGGGGTATCGCCATACTCGGGAGGAATAGCAGAATGTGTTTTGGGGTGTCATTCGTGGTATGCATATGCTGTGTGTGAGAAATAACCTGCGAATATGACAGAAACAAGTTTGTTTTTTTTTTACAGAATTTTCGGTCGTTTTTCTTTTATAGCGCAAAAAATAAAAAACCCAGAGGTGATCTAATACCACCAAAAGAAAGCTCTATTTGTGTGAAAAAAAGGACAAAAATTTCAAATGGGTACAATGTTGTATGACGGAGTAATTGTCATTCAAATTGTGAGAGCACCGAAAGCTGAAAATTGGTCTGGTCAGGAAGGGGGTTTAAGTGCCCAGTGGTCAAGAGGTTAACCACTTCCCGCCCCATTGCAAATTGACGTCCGCAATGTAGCTCTTTTATCCTGACTGGGCGTCATATGACGTCCAACAGGATAAGCCGCAGGGCCACGCAGCGATCGGTGGTGCTGTGTGTCACTCAGACACACCGCATCTCCGATCATGGTAAAGAGCCCATGACGTAGGCCAGGGGTCGACAAACCCCAGGTGCTAGGGCGCGTTTGCACCTAGAATTAACGGCCTGGGCTAGACTGTGGCAGGTGTCCCCCCACCTGGCGGGTGCACGGACTAAGATGCCGCCCTGGCCAGTAATTGCGGCCTGCTGGAGCGAGGTGCAACAGGGCATTGCTCACACTGCAGGGGAACTGGCGCCCTCTTGATGGCCGGGGCTGCTACAAGCAGTCACTGGCTGCGCCAAGAGCTTCCCCTGCCTGACTCTTTTTTGTGTGAACAGCACAGTTTTCTTCTGTGTTAGCATTCCATGAACATCGCTCCTGATCAGGGCTATTGTTAAAGACTCATGCATTTAGAGGTTATTAAAAAAAAATGATAAATCCTTCAGATTCTAAAACCCACCACATTTTACAATCAGATTGTAAAAATAGGATTTTTGTACTCACCGTAAAATCCATTTCTCTGAGTTCATGGACGGACACAGCAGCAATTGACCTTAGGGTTCATCATCCTTCCTTTCAGGAGAGACTAGGCATAAAAAACAGCACTTCAAGTGTTAAAACACTTCTCAGTATAGCTCCTCCCAGGGGGCGGGGCCCCCAGGTATATTCCTCACTCTGCCTCAGCAGCCCCAGTTCGTAACAAGCAGTACAAACAAAGGGGAGGGTGCCGTGCCCGTCCATGAACTCAGAAATGGATTTTACGGTGAGTACAAAAAAACAATTTTCTCTTCCGTTCATGGACGGACACAGCAGCAATTGACCTTAAAAACGTCCCCAAGCAGTGTCTAAAAAAAAAATGCGAGGGGTGGGAAAAAACCACAGCAAATTCAGCTTCACATCGAACAAACCAGAGTGCCTCAATGGAGGAACTTCAACCTTAAACAGCCGCTGCAAAAACTTGCGGCCAAAGGAGGCATCCGAAGATGCACTCACATCCACCTTGCAAAACTTGAAAAGGTGTGGGTTGACAACCAGGTCGCTGTCTTACACACCTGTAAAACAGACGCTTGATGGCGGAAAGTTCAAGAGGGATCAATCGCCCTGGTCGAAAGGGAGACGCCCTCCCCTTTTAGGGCATAGGCCTGGAGCACAACCTGTCTGCTCCACCTGAAAAATGGAGTCCGACGACCGCCAGACCTTTTTTAGGACCAGTCACTGACACGAACAGTGAGTCCGATCTCTGGAACGGAGCCGTAGCAGACAAGTACGCCCGTAGGGCTCGCACCACGTCCAAGGAAAGTAAAGTGGCCTCCTTCGAGTTATCCGGCTGAGGACATAAGGATAGTAAAACCAATGTCCTCATTAAAATGTGAAAAGCCGAAAGCACCTTCGAAAGGAAAGATGGCTGCTACCGCAGCACCACCTTCTCCTTGGATGACCAAGTAAAAAAGAGCCTTGCAAGACAAGGCCGCCAGATCCCAAACTCGTCTGACCGAAGGAATGGCTATGAGGAAGACCACTTTCTGGGACAGTCAACAGAGGAATCTCCCGAATGTCCTCAATCGGAGCCATTTTGAAGCACCGAGAGGGCCAAATTCAAGTCCCACGGAGGCAGTGGAGGACGCACAGTAGGGGCCACATGCCTGACCCCCTGTTCAAACGTATACACCAGGGAGTGCGTCGCCAACGGCCGCTGAAAATAAACAGCCAAGGCCGAAATCTGACCCATAACCGTACTTAAGGCGAGAGCCTGATCCACTCCCCGCTGTAGGAACAGCACGTATGTGCAGGGGTGCCATTTCATCTCTGCACACGTAGAGATGTAGGCCCTCCACGTACGATAACAAACCCTACGTGAAGTAGACTTCCGTGCAAGTTGCATGGTAGAGATCTCAGAGTCCGACAGGCCTCGGTCCTTCAGCACCTGGCTCTCAACAGCCATGCCGTTAAAGCCAGCGACTGTAAAGCAGGGTGAGAAAAATCGGACCCTGCAACAGATCTACTCTCGGGGGTAGAAGCCAAGGGACGTCTGCCAGCAGATGCACCAGGTCCGCGTACCAGGAACGGCGCAGCCAATCCGGAGCGACCAGGATTGTTGGTAACCCCTCCACTTCCACTCTGCGCAACAGGCGAGGGAGAAGCTGTTGTGGGACTGGATCCTGACCGAACGGTCCTGCAGACCCAGAGACCACTTGGAGAGCCGCAGCCCGATAGCCCAGAGCTCCAGGACATTGATTGGCAGACGGGACTCCACTTGAGTACAGCGCCCTTGGGCTGACTGGATACTCCAGAACCCCCCACAGCTGGAGAGACTGGCATCCGTCGTGACCACTGTCCGATAGCATGGCAGGAACAATTTCCTGGTCCGAAGTACCGGTGATCCAGAAATGAAGGGAGCTTGTCCCAACGTGACAGAATCTCTTTCTGTAACACTCGGGTGTGGAATTGGGCATACGGAAACGCCTCGAAAGAGGCTACCATGGGACCCAGAATTCTCTTGCAAAAGCGAAGCGAGGACCACCTCTGGGTCGCCAACCGCTGCACCACAGATTGCAGTGTCTGGAGTTCTTGGGTCGGGAGAAAAACTCGCTTCTGAGGAATCGAGGACCAACCCCAGGTATTCCAGTCGCTGAGACGGTACCAACATTGACTTCTGGACATTCCGTAGCCACCTGAATCTTTTGGAGGGGCTGGCAGGTGATGGACCATCCTCTCCTAAGACTGAGCTTAAAGAAAGGGGAGGGCCACAAACTGAAAATGGTCCTCTTCGACCGCAAAATGCAGAAACCTCTGGCGTTTTGCGCGTATGGGAATATGCAGGTACCTGTCCTGAGTACCCAAGGACGCCCCAAAGTCCCCCTGATGGAGAGCCGCCACTACAGAGCGAACAATTCCATCCCGAACCTTTGCACTTTGACAAAGGAGTTAAGGGTCGTAAGGTCCAGGATTGGACGGACCCCTTCTTTTTTTGGGGACTACAAACAGATTGGAGTAAAAACTCCTGAAACCGGTCCCTTTGATGGAATGGGTATAATCACTCTCCTGACCAGCCCCTGACAGGGCCACCCAGCGTACCGGAGGAAGCTGGAAGGAAAAATCTGTTGGGTGGACAAGAGAGAAACTATCTTGTACCCCAAGGAAATTACCTCCCAAACCCAGCGGTCGGAAAGAGGGATCTCCACCAAGCATCGGCAAAGTCGCCCCCCCACCCGAGTGTCTGGTAACTCACCACCCGGCCAGGCTGTAGTGCTGCTGAAGCGCTGAGAGTGCTGTCCGCTCTGCACCGTCCCTCAGGAAGCAATTTGCGGGCTGCAAAATGGCAGCCATACACATGTTTAAAGCAACAGTAACACAGCAGAAAACACAGCCCAGCACACACAGCAACTCCAGTACAACAAATTAAGAAGGGAGAAGCTGCTGCTCCAGGTGAGCACATCTGAGCAATCAATGTCCTCTCAGAAACAGGTGGGTGCCTGCAATGCATGAGGCAAAAACTTGAAGGCAGGGTATGGACAGCCGCACACCAATGAATCTTAAAAAAGTAAGCCTTTAAATGGTGAAAAAGGAAAGGCACTACAAAAAATAGCACCACAGCCCCCGACGGACCCTCCCCCCCCTTTCAGATGCCACCCAGCATGGGGAAGAAGGGAGAGGAAGGGAGAGAGGAAAGCAGGGCGGACCCTCATTCGACCTCTCCAGGAAAGCACCAGCCATACCACCTTGCCAGGGCAAAGGGCCACTACTTACCTGTCACCACCGGCTGGAGGCACTCCGGACAGAACCAACATCCGCTAAACGGCATGGCTGTCGGCCAGACACTGACAAGGCCATAGAGACCGGTCATATGTGTGCCCTGGAACATGTAGTTCCCCGGCCACCCCTGGAGCAATGGGGCATGTCGTGGACGACCCAGAGCTGAGGGCCGGCACACACTCGATGGCCGAGCATGGGGGGGCTCTACAAGGATCAAGATCCAGCCTGTCACCCAGTCGGCAGTTGATAGACCTCAGGATCAAAAATGCAGGGAAAAAAAATAAAAAATTCCAGAGTACATGGACTCCAGAAGGCCATGTCTCTCCTGACGCTAGGCAGAACAAAACTGGTGCTGCTGAGGCAGAGCGAGGGATATACCCGGGGGCCCCACCCCCTGGGAGGAGCTATACTCAAGTGTTTTAACACTTGAAGTGCTGTTTTTTTCTGCCTAGTCTCTCCTGAAAGGAAGGATGATAAACCCCAATGTCAATTGCTGCAGTGTCCGTCCATGAACTCAGAGAAATGGATTTTACGGTGAGTACAAAAATCCTATTTTTACAATCTGATTGTAAAATGTGGTGGTTTTAGGGTGATGGCCAATAATCTGAAGGATTTATCAGAGAAATTTCCTTTACATCCATTGACAACGATGTAGTGCAAGGAACTGCCTGACTACTACAAAATGATTGGGTCTTTAGGTAGGTCCTTATTAAACAGCTTTGGTAAATGTCCAGTTGATTGTATGGTCATACAGTAACTTGTATGGTGACGCCAAGATTTGTTGTCACATCTTTGGCAACTGTACAACATACCCTTCAATGATTTTCTGGCAAAGCTTATTGTATCAATTTGATCTAGAGCAATATCAATCTACCTTTTTATGGGACCCTCAGATATTCCAGTTAAGTTTCTCTCAATTTAATTGGCAATGATTTTTTTTCCTTGACCTTTTATTTTAGGATAAGGGGGGCTGCCATATAAGCGCCCGTCAGTGCAGCCCATCAGTGCCCAAAAGTGCCACCTCATCAGTGCCCATCAGCGCAGCCAATCGTGCTCATCAGTGCTGCCCGTCTGTGACCTCATCAGTGCCCAGTAGCGCAGCCTGATTAGTGCAGCCTATCAGTGCCCATCAGCATGGCCTGATCAGTGCCATCTATCAGTGCTTATCAGCGCCCATAATTGCAGCCTGTCAGTGCCACCTATAAGCACCCATCAGTGCAATTTAATCAGCGCAGCCTCAACAGTGCCATCTAATCAGTGCAGCCCATCAGTGCCAATACATACAAATCAGTGCCCATCAGCGCAGCCTCATCAATGCCACTTGTTTTACTTTTTGGTCTTTCGCTTGGCACCAGGCCCGAGCAATTGTTCTGGGCACTGGACAGTGGATTTAAAAAACTGGCGCCTAACTTTTGGCTGGCTCCTAGATTCTAAGCAAATTTGTCAAGCCCTGACGTAGGCTCTTTACCATGTGATCAGCCGTGACTAAATCACAGCGTGCAACAAGGAAGTGCCATTAAACGGCTTTCCTGGTACCTTCATGGCAGCATACATATGGTTGGTTGCTCCGCCCCAACCAACACACAGGACCAATGCCAACTCTATAAAATAAAGAGTTTGCCCTCCACATGCCAATCCAAGTGTTTGACTCCTCACCAGATTTAAACCAACAATTGCCGTGCAATGCACGAGATTGCAGCGTGGTAGCATGGCAATTAGGTTTAAATCAGGTGTGAGGAGACACTGGGCAACACTGGTTGTTGATCTTTGACTTCTTCCATGTTGTTCAGGTAGATTTCCTACCCCTCATCTAAAGATTGCAAAAAAAAAAAAAAAACACCACAATGGGGGTTATTTACTAAAGGCAAATCCACGTTGCACTACAAGTGCACTTGAAATTGCACTGTGAGGGGAAGCTCTGCCGATTTTATCATTTAATCGTGTGCAAGCTAAAGTGTTGTTTTTCCTTGGATGTCCCCCTCGGATCTACAGTGACTGCACTTCCAGTGCAATATCAATTGCACTTTGCCCTTGTAGTGCAAAGTGGATTTGCCTTTAGAGAAGGAGAAAAACAAAAAAAAAAAACCGCACACACCTCAAGAAGAAAGCCGTATTTGATTTAACTATTTTGCCATCTCGTGTAATTGACAAAAATTCAGGCATAAACCGTTTCACAGGAAAAATGTAAAACCTGCTCTTATACATATTCATAAGGGTTGTACAGAAGTGGAAAACAAATTAGGCAAGTGGATAAAAAAAGTCAGCCACTACAAATACTGTAGCTGCCAACTTTTATTAGGACACTTGCCTGCCCAGGGAATCACACGATTCGTCCACCAGCTTTGGGTGCAGACATTGCAAGTAAGGGAAACAGGCAGTGAAGCCGGTTTCCTACCATGCACAACTCACGCTGCGCTTTTGGAATAGCCCCACTGTCTTCTGGGACCGACACAAGTCACTGTCAAAACCCAGGTACCCACTTTCCCCCCTCCCCCCAAAAAGTGCCAAAAGCTTCCACTTTAAGGATTTAAGGAAGGTCGTCAAACAGCCAAATTGGCATGCTAGGAAAAAGCACTAGATGACACATAATGTTCAGTGCAGTATAAAACAGGTGACCTCAAAAAGCACAGAAAAAGGAGTAGAACCTGATCTTGTAAATCAGGGGGTTGACCTGGAGAGGGAGAACTACCACTAAAGGTTCAACAGTATCCAAAGACGCAAGATTTTCCTCAACAGAGTGAAATTCAGGGATCCCAGCAAAACCTGGGAACATACTGCTGAGTGCAGGAAGGATACTGCTGGCACACAAGGAGTTAGCCAAAGGGCTAAAATGGGGGGGCCCAGCACTTAAATGCCAGGGAAGCAAAGAAAACCTGTCTGGGTGTACATGTAAACCCCCACCACTTGTAAAAGTGGAACACCTGGTGTATCAGAAAACAGTTAAAAATAAAAGTCAGAACCTCATATTTTAGACTATGGCTTGAGTGGAGGTTGGCTCTGAAGGCCTGAGTACCAACTGAAAATGGGGGGGGGGGGGGGGGGTAATTCCATAGAACCTTCTACAGGTCTCTTGAGTTGAGGCAGGAGCACACTGGCCACCATGGCATTGCTAATGATGGTGTCAGGAACATCTGGTTCCTTTTTGCTTACTTTAGGGACCACATATCTTGACAGCTCAAAAGATGCCCCATGTAGGAAGATGCATCACTTTACAGGCAGCAGACACATGTGGCAAGGTGTTGGGGCATGCAACAAGCCATCACAAATGAAAGCACAAGGCTCTGACCTCTTTATATAAAAGAGGTGGGTTCACCCCTGTTGTGGGAGAAAACTCTGAAGCGGAGTTCCACCCAAACGTGGAACTTCTGCTTAAACCACTCCCTTACATGCCACATTTGGCATGCAATTTTTTTTTGTTGGGGGGGGCTTCAGTAGAAGTGGGAATTCCTGTCCCACTTTCTCCTTCCACCCAGGAACCGCTTAGGTGATATGTCCTATCGCCTACGGCGGCCCTCACTGTAGGCGATCGACTGGGACACGTGACAGGTCCCAGACAATCGACTGAACAATCAGAGGACAGCGCCGCTCGTGCCCAGCCGTTAAGCGGAAAGCTGTCACGGCCAGGTGCCCACACTAGGGATGAAGGCGCAGGAGAGGGAGAGCAACCCGTCGCAGGTGAGTGCGTTTATTAAAAGCCAGCAGCTACACTTTTTGTAGCTGCTGACTTTTAACCCAACGCCTGGAACTCCCCTTTAAGCGATACCCATTCTGACAGTTTGATAGAATGTCCTGTTTGGCAGTAACCAGGGGGCCAAACGCGTATATTCACACTGGGATTTAAGGAGGCGATTCCAACAGAAGTCCCAAATGGTGAGCACACTTTTATCTGAAATACAACATTGAGGCAGGCAAATCTGCCTCCCAAATTACATTTTGGGGACCAGTGACATTACATTGATCACTGGGAACAGAAGATCTGACATGTCATCTGGCAGAACTGGGTATCCGCTTGTTTACACTGGCAGATCCCAGTTGTGCATCTGTATTAGGCGATTGCAGGTCGCCGGCAGGCATCAAGTCTGTCCGACCCATGGGCTAACTCCCGCAGCGTGTGCGCCTGTACAGCTATGACGATCCGTGCGGGGAGAGCAGACCTGCCGCCATATAAAAACGGAATGGACGACTTCTACTCAGATCCATTTGAACAGAAAAAGGGGGTAGCCTTGTTCCATTAAAAAAAAAAAAGACCCTGAAGGGACACAGATGTAAACAGATGAAAAACTGTGAAACAATCCTAATTAAAAGTAGCATATGCAAATCCTTAACGCCTATTTGAGGGGGATCCATCTTTGTTCCAGCAGAATACTATATATTCCTCCCGATTGCCTGGAGCCAGTACACAACAAATAATTGCCACCTGCGCACATTAGGAAATTTTATGCAATACATACCTTTCATCTCTCCTTTATTATTCACTATCACCCCCGCATTGTCTTCAAAATACAAGAACACACCATCTTTTCTCCGGTATGATTTTCGTTGTCTTATTACCACTGCAGGATGAACTGTTGAGGTAAAAAAAAAAATCCCATTTACATTTAAGGTCTAAAGCTCTGACAGTTAAGATCTTATCTTATGAGGCAATAAAGCAGATGCTGCCTAGAAAACAGAACAAATTAACTTGAAACAAGGGGACCAATTTACAATATCCTATATGCCATTTCATTGTGTGTGAGGTTACCAAAACACTACCTTTTTTACGAAGTTCAGGTTTTCCTTTTTTAACTGTGGCCATCACCATGTCACCAACACCAGCAGCTGGCAGTCTGTTCAGGCGACCTTTGATTCCTTTAACAGAAATGATGTACAAATTCTTGGCACCTAACAAAAAAAAAAAAAAAAATAATAATTACCAGTTCAAGCAAAAATAAAATGTAAACAGCACACAAAAATGTGACATTTGTTTTGCTGATTCAGCACGGTTCACATAGAGGACCAAGCAGCATTGTACCAAGGCCAATTGAAGTAGCAAAGCGCATACAGCAGCAGTGCACGCTTTACGTCAACAACTTAACAAAGTACTAAACACACCGGCATATCATAGTTCCCCATAATTTGATGCATTAGAAAGAAAGTCCTTTTACTTAATTACCATTATAATTAAAGTACATTTTTGAGAACTAGTTACACTTCTCAGAACCATTTTATCCCTTAAAAGTCTAACTTGCACACATATGCAACTGAGGGTACATTCAGTTTATAGCGTGCCCAGCAGGCACATTGAGTAAAGAGAATAGCTTACTTAGGCCAGCTTGGCCCAAACAAGCTAAAAAAGGCACAAGAAACTTTAAAACGGACCTACAGAAGTGCCTGCAGGTGGCCAAGTCCGTACGGACCTAATTTCACCCTCTCCTATACGCTTATGGTCACTTCAAATGACAATAAGCTTGTATCAGAATTGTTTAGCAGACTGCTGAACAATTCTATAACTGATCAGTGGATTACAACCCACTGATCAGTTATTAACCCCAAATGTGACCCCCCCCCCCCATGCGGCGACTTCCCTGTCCCCTGCCACTCCACCTTTCCATCTTAATCTCCCAGCGCTTCCCTCTTCAGCACCGATATCCCCTGCCCACAAACCAGATTCCTCCTCTGCTGCTGCATGGGGGTTCAGATGTGTCCCCCCCAACCGGTCAGATCACCTCACCCCCCCCCCCCATGGCCACACCAAGCGGCATCTCTTACCCCACCACCCGCCGCTTCTCCCTGCACTGATCTGTCAGGATGGGGGGACTTGGTAGACATGTGTTTACTAAGCTCCGCCCCCCCCATAGTAGAGGGGGCGCCATGCAGCACGCCTATATGCCCACTGATAGCTGATCATAGAAAATGATAGTGTTACCATTAGGGATGTCTCGATACCGATACTGGTATCGGTACCAATACCGAGTATTCCCCCAAGTACTTGTACAGGGCTGATAAAAAAAAAATGCAATAAGTATTAAAAAAAAAAAATGTAAATAAAAAACTGCCACATGACCAAAAAAAAAATGTATCGGTACTTGTACTCCGTCTCAAAAAAGTGGTATCGGGACAACCCTAGTTACTATGTATCATTGTTATTTTCTGAATGAATTAGGAATCGCTATACAGATTCCTTATTCATTCAACTAAAGAGCTATAGAGAAAAGGACCATCTTCAGTGCCTTTGTCTCAGAAAAAGGAGATATGGGGGTCTGTTTAGACCTATGATATCTCACCAAAAAAAAAAAAAAATTTGGGAAAAAAAAATAAGTTTTCTTGGTTTAGGTTATATAGCCTTGTGCAAATTATCTCTTCATAAATTGAGGCCAAAATGTATACTTATATATTACTTTGGGGGAATTATCCAAATCAGTGTATATCATTTAGTCGGTAGAACAAAAAGTTATATAGGTCTACTACAAACCATGATGCATTTTTAATGTATTTCAATGGAGAAGTGTGTTTTTGGATAGAGATAGAAAAAATAATAAAAGTCGGATTCGGACAAGAGCATCCTGGATTGTCAAGTCATCTGCTGCAATTGTCCACGGTGATCCCATAGTACCGGCAACGAGCCATTACAGAGGTCTGTCATTGGCTGTGTCTGATTGACACAGTGGGTGAGGCGTTAAAGTGCTAAATGGTCTGTATATTTTAGTATACAGTAGAAGCCCTCTGTGCAGAGGACTTGTAATGCTCAACAATTTGACAAATGCCCACCCAGAACGCTGATGTTAGTTCCACTTTGATAAGAGTAAACATGAGATTTTGAAAAACTAGCACACAAATATCTTCATATTCAACATACCGGTGTTATCAGCACAGTTAATGACCGCTCCCACAGGGAGACCGAGGGAGATGCGAAACTTCGCGCCGGAAGAACCTCCACGTCCTAAAAAAACAGAAACGAATGCCAGTTTATAAAATTGTCAACCGTATACTTCGTTTAAAGCAACTATTGCAAAAATTCTATCACAGGTTAGAAGGATGCACCCACAAAGAAATAAAATGCCACCAAATCGGTCTGCAAACACTGCTCCATAAAGAGAAGAATCTTGGAATCCTTTAATCTTCAACATCCTTATGTTCCTCCCACTGACCCGTATGTCACTGCTGTGTCCAAGGCATAGGCAAGTATTTTTGCAGGTACATATAAAGCGGTGGTTTACTGGGAAAAAAAAACAAAACATTTTTATTTTATTTTTTAAAAGCCAGCAGCTACAAATACAGCAGCTGCTGACTTTTAAAAAATGGACACTTACCTTTCCAGGTCGCCCACGTCGTCGGCAGCCGAGCATTAGCTCAGCTTTCGCCCCCCCCGTCACCATCCTTGGTAAGGGAATCGGGAAGTGAATCGCTGCGGCTTCACTGCCTGGTTCCCTACTGCGCATGCGCAAGTCGTGCTACGCCGGTCCCCTGGGTTGAAGTCAGGCGAGTTCAGCTGAAATCACCTGATTTCTAACCCCCCTCCAATGTGAACCTAGGCTTAAAGGCAAAATGTCTATCAGCTTTAAATAGAGTAGAAAGGATTTAGAACACATGCCAGGCTTTTTTGATGTCTGTGCCTACCATAAGGGGATTCACCCTACTGTTACAGTAAGAGAAAAAAAATAAAAAAATCTAATTTTGGGTTGTCACCAGAACGATATAAGGGGAAATCTTCCAATGGGGATACTAGTTTTGGTGATAACCAGGGATTCTCTTTTAAAAGGGACCCCCCCCCCCCCCCCCCATGTCCCATTTCAGCAATGGGAAAGGAAAATATAACTTTACACTATTCAAAAAGAAAAAAGTTTTGCCTTTAAGACGGGTGGTAAAACTGTGGCTCAATTTCTACCATCCACTGACCACAAATGTAAAACAATGTTCTGAGAATCAAACAAAAAGATAGAGCAGAGAGGGTTTAGAACACATGAGGTTTTAATTGCTGTCTATGTCCATGTCGGGGAGATTTTGGGGCGTCACCAAAAAAGGAATATATTCCAAAGGAGACACTAATTCTGATGACATATCCTCTCACTTCCAGTTGAAGCGAAAGGAAATCTCCCCGTTTTTTTTCCCCCCCAAACAAACCGACAGGGGTTATATCCCTCATTTATGCTATTAAAAAAAAAAAAAAAAAAATGTTTGCTTAGGTCTACTTCAAAGCGATAGTAAACAAAAGCCCCCCCCCCCCCAAAAAAAATCCCTTGCAAGAGCATAATGTGCTAGTATGCAACACGTACTAACACATTATGAAAGGATTACCTTAAAAATAAGTCCTCCAGTGGGGCACTGTCACCACTGACAGGGCTTCCATTTTTCCTTCCTACAGGGTTTATGGGCTTCAGCTGTTTGAATGGCCAAACCTCCAATCATGTTACTTCCACGGCACAGCTCTGTCAATGGACAACATGCTGTCCATACACTGGTGTCATCACCGGCTGCTACTATATCCTAAACCAGGCGTGCCCAACCAGTGGCCCACAGACCACATGTGGCCCGCGGAGCCCTCTGATTTGGCCCGCAACCTTCTTCTCTGGAATAGAATACTGTTATTAAAGGCAAGTTTATTACTAAAATCACAGGGTATATATGGGCATATCTGTTCTGCGGGGGTTAATGGGCTGCTTTCAAATTGATTCACAGGTGCAGAACAGTTTACCTGCACTGAGCCATAGACTTCTATTACCTGTGAGTTTGGTGTGCTTTCTGAAAGTGCACCACACCTACAGGATATAATAGAAGTCTATGGCAAAGTGCAGCTAACTTGCAGGAAAACAACCGGTTACTAAGTCACTTAAGTGGTCCTTGCTCTTCAAAAGGTTGGGCACCCCTGTCCTAAACAGTGCATATTTAGAAGATATGTACTGTACCTACAGGTAGGCCTTACCATAGGTTTACCTGTAGGTACAAATAAGCAAGCAGACGTTATCACTTTAATGTCTGCCACAGCTTTGCCACCACCCTGCATGCCCCACAACATGACACATACAGCATCACAACCAACGTTATTATATCATGAATAGTATAATAAGCTGACAGCGATCTGGGTGGTTATTTAGAAAAGTCAATAGTATTTATGAGTCAGAATTACAAGCAAGGCACACACCACGGAGTGCCACAGAGAATGAGATATTCCATCTAACAGCTCTAATGCTTTTCAAACAAAAGTACATCGTTATACTAAAATATAGAAAAATAACTAAAACCGGAGCCCACACCAAACACAACGCTACAGATATAATACACACCCTGTCTGACAGGGTCATTCCCCGACTATAAACATGGCTGCCCGTGGGTTTTCCACCCCTCGATGATTCCACACTAATCTCTACTACACAACCCTTGTCATAATCCCGCTAGAACATAGAGAGGAATGCAGAGAACAAAACATGCTTATAGACAAGAACGAACAACCATCGCAGATAGCGGATGGCACCAGATTACACGGCGCCGCTGCCTACACTCACCCCTCTTAGACATCTTGGTAACCGGAAAGAGAAAGCCAGTCGCAAAGGATGCCGGAATATAGCATCCGCCGCGCGGGCAGAAGTACGGGCATGTCACGTGACATCAGCGGGCGGCGCGTAATGACGCATTTCCAGTGTTTCTGTGAGTGTGATGTACGGGTTGCAAAGAGACTTGAGCCGTGGTAGTACGGTGCAGCCTCAGCCTGTGGAAAGTTACGTTTGTACTTTTACCCACACGATAGGTTAATGTTGAACATATTAATTGAGCGACATTGTATTGTTTGTAATTGTGAAAAACAGACTGTACTAATGGGGCGTGGTTTAACCACTGGCTGTCCTTGCACTTTTGACATTTCTCACATGTTAACCACCTCAGCTCCAGAAGGATTTTACCACTTTCATGTCCAGACCATTTTCCCCTGTTTAGCATTGCGCTAATTTAACTGGTTATGCAACGCTGTATTCAAACATTATTTTTTCTTTCTTCTTTTGGTTGTATTTGATTTGATCATCACTCGTTTTTTATTTTTTTTTACTATATAAACTAAAAAATAGAAAATGTTTTGCTTTTCTAAAACATACCAAAAAAGCCTTAAAAAAAAAACCTGTAAACAGGCAGCGATGTACCAGTAGGTCACTTTTCCTGTACGTAGTACTCTGCAGGCTCTCCGCAAGTGGTTAAAATCAGCATTTATTGCTCGAAAATTACTTATAACCCCCAAACGTATATTTCTCTTGTCGTCCATGGACGGACACAGCCTCTTCAATTCTTGACAAGTAGGTTATGTCCCCTGTTTACAGGAGAGGACTAGGAAGAAACATGTTAGATATTCATATACATGTAATTTAAACAGAGTTGAACATCCCCGCCCATGGGGCTGTCCCTCCGAACATAACCCTCCTCCCTGCAGCCTCAGTTTCGTTCTGCCTAGCAAAGGAGAACGAAGTATGGCTCCCTGAGGAAAATGTTCTATTTTTTTTTTTTTTTACTTTTATTGACTTCTATTGACTGTCAGCTGAGAGACAGGCTGGATATTCTAGATCCTTGTAGTCTTCTCAGTTTGGCCAGTGAGCGTGAGCACACCTTTGCAAAGAGGCGACATGCCCCATGACTCCTGGGGTGGCCAGTGAGCTTTGCTCCGAAGTCCGCACATGACTGAACTGTGGGGTTGTCTCACTCACAGTGGAACGGGCCGACGGCTACATCCATTGCCGTTGTACGCCTGTCTGGAATGCGTCAGTGAGTCGTCGCATTGGACAGGTAAGTACAGTCCCTCTTAGGTGGGGTGGTACGGCTAAACATTCCTGGGGTTTGGGTATCCTTCCTTCCCTGCTCCCTTTTTCCCTCTGCTGTTCTACATTGCTGTCGGGGTGGGGGGGCACCTGGTTGAGGGGACTGTGCGCCTGGCCTATGTGTATTTTACTGCTGTTGGTCCGCTTTTCTGGACGTTTTGTGGTGCTGGGCAGCCTTTCTGGTGCAATTTTTTGTGGATTTTCAGTTTCTATTGAAAATCCCATCAGCGGCCATTTTGTTGTAGCCGCATCATGATACATCATATTATGGCGGTCGGCCATTTTTCTGTGGCCGCGTCAAGCTCCATATGCTGCGCTCGGCAGCCATCTTACCTGAGTCCTCGGCCTCTAGTGTTGACTCCTACGGCGCGCCGTTCTCCTTACGCAGCACCCCACGGCTACCTCACAGCTTACCTCACGTCTTTCTCCTCACACACACAGTGGTGTGCGGGACATGGGTGTAAGGGGTTAAGGTTCTATAGTTAGGGTCCTTCCTTAACTATACATATGGTTGCGAAGGGTTAAGAGATTTTCAGAGTGAATATTATTTCACTCATTTTAGTAGAATTCTAAATGGCCTTGTACAAATATGCCTCGTTTCCACTGAGCGGATCGGTTCGGTACAGTACGCTATTTTTGGTGTTTCCATTATGAAAGCGTGCAATAAAACCGAACCGTACCGCACCATTCAGGGACCTGCTTCTCATGTGGGTCCATAGAAAATGGAACGGTACGGTTAGGGCGGAGCTACTGGCGTCACACAGTACATTCCACTGATTGGTGGTCAGAAAACATCAATGCTGACGTCAAAGCAAAGCGCCAAACAATCAGCACGTTGCCTGTATGAGTCCATATAAAGGAGAAGGATGCCAGCAAACAACAGCAGGGTCTGGTTATCTGAGGAACTATCTACGTTCTTAGCAATTATTGCTGATGGCGTTATTCAGAGTGAGCTTGATGGATCAGTGAGAAATGAAAAGGTCTATAAAGATATTTCTGAGCGGATGGCAGCCGAGGGATTTGAACGAATGTCCGGCCAGTGTAGGGCAAAGCTTAAAAAGCTTAAGGACGCCAACAGCCGTAGTGGAAACTGTCCAACTGCTTGGAGGTGGTACGACGCCATGGACGCCATTTACGGTCATCGCCCAGCAAACCAAGGCAGGGAGGGAGGTCTGGACTCTGCAACTGTAATTCTGGAATCCATGGTAGACCCCTTTGGTAAGTTTTTTTTTTTTTTTTTTAAACTTGGCATAGGATATCGCTCTGCTAACCATTTAAAATATAATATGAGAAGGGGGGATCAGCTGTGGGGGAGATGTGCAGGAGGTACAGTGGTGGAAGAGATGAGAAGGGGGGGGGGTCAGCTGTGGGGGAGATGTGCAGGTGGAACAGTGGTGGAAGAGATGAGAAGGGGGGGGATCAGCTGTGGGGGAGATGTGCAGGTGGAACAGTGGTGGAAGAGATGAGAAGGGGGGGGATCAGCTGTGGGGGAGATGTGCAGGTGGAACAGTGGTGGAAGAGATGAGAAGGGGGGGGGATCAGCTGTGGGGGAGATGTGCAGGAGGTACAGTGGTGGAAGAGATGAGAAGGGGGGGATCAGCTGTGGGGAAGATGTGCAGGTGGTACAGTGGTGGAAGAGATGAGAATGGGGGGGGGGAATCAGCTGTGGGGAAGATGTGCAGGTGGTACAGTGGTGGAAGAGATGAGAAGGGGGGGGGATCAGCTGTGGGGGAGATGTGCAGGTGGTACAGTGGTGGAAGAGATGAGAAGGGGGGTTCAGCAGTGGGCAGATGAGCAGTGCTGTGTATTGGTGTAGCAGATGAGCAGGGGTAACAGAGGTGGGGCAGTGTAATACAGTCTAGTGGGGAAGATGAGAAAGGGGCTTACAGTATTGGTTTGACAGGTGTTACCAAAAACAATATTTAGGTCTTTTGTGTATTACAGGTGAAAGGAGAAGGTTCCAGTTGGATCTGCGCACAGTCATGGAGGATATGCGGGCAGCAGAAGAAAGGCAGTTGGAAAGAATGGATAACCTTTCTGAGAGGCGGTTTCAAGCACTACGTCAGGATGCACAGGAAGCTATGCGCCAGGAGGCAGAAATTGCCCGACAGCAGATGGAGCAGTTGGCTACCTTCAACCAGGCCTTCCTCGGTGTCCTTGGTCAGCTTGTTCAAGTGATTGGAGCCAATCGTCAACCCAAGTCACCACCCTGACAGTAGTGCCTTTCATGCAGCACAGGACCTGTACCCATGTTTACGTGTAAAAATATTTAATTAGAGTGGGTTTTAACAGTTAGATTTTTTTTTAATAGTCTCCGTTGACCCATCACCGATCACAAAAGATTGGATACATTTTCTCCTTGCTGCACATGTTATCACCCCCCCCCCCCCTTGGATGGTGCAGCCTGGATTTAAAAAAAAAGCACCCCCGATTGCTACATGTCTTATCACTTTGGCATGTGTAGATGTAATTGTGCATATACTTGGCATTGTTGGTTTACCTTTTCCTTTAATTACCTTTTTAGATGTTTTTTTCTTTCTCTGAATTTCTCACTTCCTGTTCCTTCTCAGTAAACTCGACAACATCATCTGAGCTGTTTTTAGTCAGTCAGAACAGCTTACTGAGGAGGAACAGGAAGTGAGAAATTCATACAAAGAAAACAAAAAAAAAAACATTTATTGGAAGCGAAATCGAAGAAAAAGGAAAAACCAACAATGCACTTGCTCAGGGATATGCAATTTGCGGGCATCCAACTGTTTCAGAACTACAATTCCCATGAGGCATAGCAAGACTCTGACAGTCAGAAGCATGACACCCAGGGGCAAAAGCATTATGGGACTTGTAGTTCTGCAACTGCTGGATTTACGCTAATTGCATATCCCTGCACTAGGCTCCTTTGAGCCATCACCGATCACACAAGATTGGATACATTTGCTCCTTGCTGTACATGGCTTATGGCTTTCTTTGTACTGCTGCTCTGATTCCCTTCTGCCTCCTTTGCATTATAACCCCCCCCTTGGACGGTGCAGCCTGGATTTCAACAAAAAGCACCCCCGATTGCTTCATGTCTTATCACTTTGGCATGTGTAGATGTAATTGTGAATATACTTGGCATTGCTGGTTTACCTTTTCCTTTAATTACCTTTTTAGATGTTTTTTTCTTTCTCTGAATTTCTCACTTCCTGTTCCTTCTCAGTAAACTCTACAACATCATCTGAGCTGTTTTTAGTCAGTCAGAACAGCTTACTGAACAGCTTACTGAGGAGGAACAGTAAGTGAGAAATTCATACAAAGAAAACCAAAAAAAACATTTATTGGAAGCGAATTCGAAGAAAAAGGAAAAACCAACAATGCACTTGCTCAGGGATATGCAATTTGCGGACATCAAACTGTTTCAGAACTACAATTCCCATGAGGTATAGCAAGACTCTGACAGTCAGAAGCATGACACCCAGAGGCAAAAGCATTATGGGACTTGTAGTTCTGCAACTGCTGGATTTCTGCCAATTGCATATCCCTGCACTAGCTTAATAAAAAAAAAAGAAAACTTTACAACCTCTTTAAGTTATTGTAAACAATGTTTCTACATTATCAACATTTTGACTTTACTAAATATGTAGGAAGATGATTTTTTTTTTTGGAATAAAAAACAAGATCGACTTCTCTAAGTATGTCTGATTTTATTTAACATATAGCAAAAAGTACTTAAAGATTTTTTTGATTCACGGTAAGAACGTAATCGTTAAGGTGCCGCATCAAAGCCTGACGTATTTCACTACACTCTTCTTCCATATCCTGTGCTGCTATTACTGGTACTGGCTCTTCTGAAGATGTATTCCAATCCTGGTCAAAGTCTTCTCCATGACTTTCACAAAGATTGTGAAGAGCACAGCACGTTAGGACCATGGATTTTGTAAGTTGAATGTCACTGTCATTCCTCTTCATAAGACACCTCCATCTACCCTTAAAGCGGGAGTTCACCCATTTAAAAAAAAAAAAAAAATCTCCCCTTAGCTTCCTGCTCGTTCGGTCTAGGGGAATCGGCTATTTATATTAAAATATGTGCAGTACTTACCCGTTTTCGAGCTGCATCTTCTTCCGTCGCTTCCGGGTATGGGTCTTCGGGAGCCGGCGTTCCTTCTTGAGTGACAGCCTTCCGAGAGGCTTCCGACGGTCGCATCCATCGCGTCACTCGTAGCCGAAAGAAGCCGAACGTCGGCGCGGCTCTATACTGCGCCTGCGCACCGACGTTCGGCTTCTTTCGGAAAATCGTGACGCGATGGATGCGACCGTCGGAAGCCTCTCGGAAACCTGTCAATCAAGAAGGAACGCCCATTCCCGAAGCCCATACCCGGAAGCGACGGAGAGGATGCGTCTCGTAAACGGGTAAGTACTGCACATATTTTAAAATAAATAGCCGATTCCCCTAGTAATAACGAGCAGGAATCTAAGGGGGAAAAGTGCCCTCTAAGGGTGAACCCCCGCTTTAAGTCTTCCAAAAGTATTTTCCACTACAACACGTGCCCTGGATGTTTTCTTGTTGTAGATTTGCTGCTCTGTTGTTAGGCGGCCATTGTCAGTAAATGGTTTCAGGAGCCAATTTTGTAAAGGATAGGCAGAGTCCCCAAGCACATAATAGCCAACATTCACCCCACAAATGTTCTTGGTGCTAACGGGGTACAGTCCTCCCTGGCCAACCCAATCCCAAAATGTTGACAATCGGAGAACCCGAGCATCATGCAAACTCCCAGGCTTTCCTACATTCACATTCCAGAATAGTCCCTTGCCATCCACTACTCCCTGTAGGATGATGGAATGCCAGCCTTTTCGGTTGAAGTAGTTAGTGTGATATTCTTGTGGTGCTATTATTGGTATGTGTGAGCCATCAATAGCACCAACACACTGTGGAAGGCCCCACCTGTTCTCAAAGTACTCAGCCATGTCTTTAAGCTTTTCCCTGTCCGGAAAATGCACAATTTCAGGAGCTAGTAATGTGCACACAGCAGTGGCGGCCCGTCCATAGGGGGCGCCTGGGCGCCGCCCCCCCCCACCCCAAAGCCATTAACAAAAGAAAATGAAAAAAACATTTTTTTTTTTTTGGCCCTTTAAGAAAAAAAAGGTCCTTTAAAGTGTTCGGGGCGGGCTCTGGGCGCCGGGAACAGTGGGATATTAAGGCATAGGCATCATTGAAACGTCCTGCCAATGCTGCAGCAGGACGTTTCATTTGCAAGTTTTTTTTTTAAGCTCTGTGGCTATGTGCAGGACGCCACTCCAGCCAATCACATCGGTCCTGTGTCTCTCCAGCCCCTCACATTGGTTCCTTCTGCAATGCTAGGAAATGAGCAGTGCTTTTCCCGGGTGGGCGGCTGTGTCACTTTCAGTTTCAGTTCTCTGGCTCCAGGACATGGAGGTAAGTAAAATATTCTTATTAAAACCCTTTATTTATTCTTTTAACCCAGTGTCTGTCCAGTGTCCACTCCTTCCACACTTCCTTGCTGGATGTATTGTCAGCTTGTGATGGAGAGTGGAGGGGGGGCCATGCTTCACCCGATCTGTGCTGGAGCCTTCATTACACACATCTCCTGTGTGTGAAGGCTCCCTGCTCTGCGACCTACAGCCCTGCTTTACAAGTCTCTTATATCTGTCTCTTATATCTCTCTTATATCTGTCTCTCTCTCTCTCTCTCTCTCTCTCTCTCTCTATCTATCTATCTATCTATCTATCTATCTATCTATCTGATTATCTATCTATCTATCTGATTATCTATCTATCTATCTATCTAATTATCTATCTATCTGTCTAATTATCTATCTATCTAATTATCTGTCTGACTATCTATCTATCTATCTATCTATCTATCTATCTATCTATCTATCTATCTATCTAATTATCTGTCTGATTATCTATCTATCTATCTATCTGTCTGTCTGTCTTATCTATCTATCTATCTATCTGTCTGTCTGTCTGTCTGTCTTATCTATCTATCTATCTATCTATCTATCTATCTATCTATCTATCTATCTATCTATCTATCTATCTATCTATCTCTATCTAATTATCTATCTATCTAATTATCTGTCTGATTATATATCTATCTCTGTCCCTCTGTCTCTCTCTCTCTCTCTATCTATCTATCTATATATATCTATCTATCTATCTGATTATCTATCTGTCTGATTATCTATCTAATTATCTATCTATCTATCTATCTATCTATCTAATTATCTGTCTGATTATCTATCTATCTATCTAATTATATGTCTGATTATCTATCTATCTAATTATCTGTCTGATTATCTATCTATCTATCTAATTATCTGTCTGATTATCTATCTATCTATCTATCTATCTAATTATCTATCTATCTGTCTAATTATCTATCTATCTAATTATCTGTCTGACTATCTATCTATCTATCTATCTATCTATCTATCTATCTATCTATCTAATTATCTGTCTGATTATCTATCTATCTATCTATCTATCTATCTATCTATCTATCTATCTATCTCTATCTAATTATCTGTCTGATTATCTATCTATCTGTCTAATTATCTGTCTGATTATCTATCTATCTATCTATCTATCTATCTATCTAATTATCTGTCTGATTATCTCTCTATCTAATTATCTGTCTGATTATCTATCTATCTATCTATCTATCTCTATCTAATTATCTGTCTGATTATCTAATTATCTGTCTGATTATCTATCTATCTATCTGTCTGTCTGTCTGTCTGTCTTATCTATCTATCTATCTATCTATCTAATTATCTATCTATCTATCTAATTATCTGTCTGATTATCTATCTATCTATCTATCTATCTGATTATCTGTCTGATTATCTATCTATCTATCTATCTATCTATCTCTATCTAATTATCTATCTATCTATCTATCTATCTATCTATCTATCTATCTATCTATCTATCTAATTATCTGTCTGATTATCTATCTATCTATCTCTATCTAATTATCTATCTATCTATCTATCTATCTATCTATCTATCTAATTATCTATCTATCTATCTAATTATCTGTCTGATTATCTATCTATCTATCTATCTATCTATCTATCTATCTATCTATCTATCTGATTATCTGTCTGATTATCTATCTATCTATCTATCTCTATCTAATTATCTGTCTGATTATCTATCTATCTATCTATCTCTATCTAATTATCTGTCTGATTATATATCTATCTATCTATCTCTATCTAATTATCTGTCTGATTATCTATCTATCTATCTATCTATCTATCTCTATCTAATTATCTATCTATCTATCTCTATCTAATTATCTATCTATCTATCTATCTATCTATCTATCTATCTATCTATCTATCTATCTCTATCTAATTATATGTCTGATTATCTATCTATCTATCTATCTATCTATCTATCTAATTATATGTCTGATTATCTATCTATCTATCTATCTATCTATCTATCTATCTATCTATCTATCTATCTATCTATCTATCTAATTATCTATCTATCTGTCCTATCCAATCTATCCCTCTGTCTAAATGCAGGTCACATTGTCTGTGAGTGACATTGGGGGGGGGGGGTTTGGTTGGGGTTTTGTTTGCGCCCCCCCAAAAAAATGGAGCACCAGCCGCCACTGGCACACAGACTTACAGAAGTCCTGCACACACCGGCACACTGATGATTTGCTGACACCAAAAAGATGACTTATAGTTCTGTATTCACTGTTGGTAGCCAGCTTCCACAGTGCAATGGGAACTCTTTTCCTCACAGGCAAACAGGCTCTGAAGTTGGTGCTTTTCTTTTCCATCACTGGACGTAGCTTGGCACTAAGGAATGAGAAGGTTTCCTCTGACATCCTTAAATTCTGCACCCACTGTCTGTGGGTGAATCCTGGGATGGTCACATTCCACCACTCATTGGCACGAGGGAAAGCCCAAATCATTGGTCGGCGGCGCTGCTTTGCCAAAAGGAGAAGCATCTGAAAAAAAAAGATAATTACATATCTAAAAAAAAAAAACATCATTCAAGTCAATGTGTATGTCAGGTTGGTAGGTCAGTGTGTGTGTCATATTGGTGGGTCAGTGTATGTGTAGGTCACAGTGTGTTTGTGTAGGTGTGTGTGTGTATTCCAGTGTGTGTAGGTCAGTGTGTGTGTCTCATATTGGTGGGTCAGTGTGTGTAGGTCACAGTGTGTTTGTGTAGGTCAGTGTGTGTGTGTGTGTGTGTGTGTGTGTTTATAGCTCAGTGTGTGTGTGTGTGTCTCATATTGGTGGGTCAGTGTGTGTGTGTGTGTAGGTCAGCGTGTGTGTGTGTGTGTGTGTGTGTGTGTGTGTGTGTTTATAGGTCAGTGTGTGTGGGTGTGTAGGTCAGTGTGTGTTTTTCAGGTAAGTCTATCAGTTGTGCTTACCCTATAGCGCACAAATGTGTACTTCTCCTCCCGGCTACACATCCAAGCTAACTACCCAAATTAATGTATTATGTTCCCTCCCCTTTCTGTAATGCATATATTCTCATAGTATTATCAGTAAAGCCGGAGAGATGATTTCAGCTACAACACGTCTGTGTCTTGTTGTTTTCCTGTACTGAGATCTCTCTCTCATGGGTGATCACCCGAACCAAACACACTGAGACTGCCTAAGGTCAACCAGCACCAGTCTGCAACCCCTACAATTTGGAGGTCCCACCGAGATCGGAAGATCATCTCCGGAAATTCCGGGTAAGATATACACATTTTTTTGCTGTTTGTCTGCCGGGATCACCGGAGCTCTGATCAGATTTCCGATCTAGAGCTAAAATAAATTAACACACATGGTGATCCACTCCGGGAGTGGATAGTGTTTGTTCATTTGGGGAAGAGGGCGCTAAAGGCTTAGCCGGCTAAACATTTGTGTTTCAGGGAAACCTATTTTCTTGCAAATTGTATTTCAGGGAAATACATTAGGTTTCAGGGAAACTTAATCTTTTGCAATTGTGTCTCAAGGAGGCACCTTCATAGCCGGCTAACAATTGTGTTTTGGGGAAACACCATAGGTTTCGGGAAAACCTATTTTCTTGCAATTGTATTTCAGGGAAACCTAATCTTTTGCAATTGTGTCCCGAGGAGGCACCAAAAAAGTTTTGGGGAAACTTGATCTCTTTCCAGGAAAGAGATATGACTGGCAGTCTCATTGTGTTTAACCATTTGATCGCTTTTCGTCCTTTTTTTCACACAAATAGAGCTTTCTTTTGGTGGTATTTAATCACCGTTGGGTTTTTTATTTTTTGCGCTATAAGAGAAAAAAGACTGAAAATTCTGTAAAAAAAAAAAAATGAATTTTTCTTTGTTTCTGTTATAAAATTTAGCAAATTTTGTATTTTTTCTTCATTCTTTTGCATAAATGTGAAAGATGAAGTTACGCCGAGTAAATAGATACCCAACATGTCACTCTTCAAAATTGCACATGCTCCTGGAATGGCGCCAAACTTCGCTACTTAAAAATCCCCATAGGCGACGTTGCAGGGTAGTGTGGGGTATTGCAGAGTATTGTGGGGTATTGCACAGTATGGGTATGGAGTATTGCACAGTATGGGGCAGGGATGGCTGAGCAGGGATGGATGGCTGGCTTGATCTGTGACTGCATTTGTCACAGGTCCAGGCCACAGCACTCGTGCTGCATCCGCTCTCTCCCCCCCTCCTCTCACACTGTACCGTTCGGTACAGAGAGGGGAGGGAGGAACCGGCGTCATCACATGACGCCGGTTTGTTTACAAGTGATCGCTCCGTCATTGGACGGATCGATCACGTGGTAAACCGCCGCTATCAGCGGTGATTTACCGTGATCCATGATGCGCCGGGTCCGGAGGACCCGGCGGTCACGGACATACCCGCGTGCGCGCCCCAGAGGGCGCGCGGGAGCGGGATTCTGGGAGGACGTCCGTGGACGTCCTCCCAGAGTTAAGCAAACGCCTTGTAGACGTATATCGTCTATAGGGTGGTTAGTAACTGGTTAAAACCTGTGCTTTCTTTTCTATCGCATAAAGTATAAGATAATTTGTTTGTGTGATACAAATGTCTGGCTGGTGAGTGTACAGACAAGGATCACTGAAATTGTTGTTTTTGTTGTTGTTGTTATGTTTTGAGAATACTGTATTTGTGGAATATTGTGTTTGTGTAATTGTACTTAAGCATACTGAATCTGACAGTAACTTACACATTGTTAGACAATTTAAAGGGGTTGTAAAGACAAAAATATTTTCCTCTTAAATTAAAGTCTGACAGTAGCTGATAAAGTAAAAAGTAATGTTTTGCATTATAACTAGTTTGATACCTGTTGAAATCGAGCCGTTTTATTCACCTCCGTCACTCATGAATCATTATTCTAATTTCCTGGTTTGCGGTGCGCATTCATTCTTGCTACATCACGGCCTAATGGGAACTACAGTTTCCATTAGGCTTAGCCTCCATGCCTGTGAGGGATAAGAGAGCATCTTCACGCAGGGCTGTAGTCATAGGGAGGGGGTGAGCACATTCTGCTTTCCACCATGCAAAACAGCTCAGATGCTGGTGGAAAGCAAGAAGAGGTGAGACAGGAAATGGCATTTTCAAACCTGGATTACTCTATTTTGGAGGTCAAAAGGAAAAACGAGGTAAGTGATATTTAAATGCTCTAGCTTACAGCAATCAATTGATCTAATAAAAAACGAACCTTTAGTGTTCCTTCAAGTGAATGGACCAAAAAATGGACAGTTGTAACCCGTTCCCCAGAGAGGAGGGAGGAGGATTAATTGTTGAATCCTCGGTGTTACCCATTGAAGCTTTCACTGAATCCTACATTGTGACCATGTATAACATGCAGGCATATCTGGATCTTCCGGACCTGCCTGAAGATGTTTTGGCCACAGGAGAATATGACACTGGCCTAATCTCCTGTGCCCCTTACAGGGTCACTCTGAAACCTGACCTCCATGCCATGCTTGCCAACATACCACATGATGCCACACATTTTACTGTTATAGATTTAAACAATGTTTTTCTTAGTGTCCCTGTTGACAAGGAGACCAGACCTTTTCTTTTCTTTTTTTCTTTTTCCTTTGATGGCGAACGCCAGTTAACCTGGATGAAAGTGCCTCAAGGATTTGTGGACTTACCTGTGGTATACAGTATTGTTTTTCAGTCCACACTCAGGCCATGGCACTCCCCCCAAGGTTCAGTAGTACTACAGTATATCAATGATTTGATGGTCTGTAGTAAGTCTAGGGAGGCCTGTCAGCAAGACAGTGAATCACTGATGTTATGGTTATGTGAATATGGTCATAAAGTGTCTAAGCAAAAGTTGCAATGGTGCAGTGAAAAGGTTGAATACTTAGGCTTTGTCTTCTCAAAGGGTCAAAGGAGCCTCAGTCCTTCTCGAATCCATGCCATAGTGGGCCTGGTCACCCCACACACCAAGAAAGAAATGCTGATAAACTGTTGTAGGCAGTGGATTCCTGATTGCTCCTTTTATGATAATATTCTGAGACAAGCCACTCTGAAAGATTCTCCTGAAAATGTTGAATGGTCTAATGAAATGTCGCATGCCTTTGAGGCATTAAAGAATGCTATGGTAATGAGTCCTGGACTGAGCCTCCCTGACTCTTCATTGATGTTTCATTTGTATGCTAGAGACAATTGTACAACCATGGCGGGTGTGCTGGCCCAAGAACACGGGGGAAAGCTACGGCCTGTAGCTTATTTTTCAAAGGTCATGCCTCTACAACAGTGTTTCTCAACTCCGGTCCTCAAGGCACCCCAACAGGTCATGTTTTCAGGATTTCCATCAGAAGCGCACCTGGTACCGCAAGCCCAACAAGCCTGCGGACAAACCTGCTTCCGCATGAAGGTCTGCCCCCGCCCAGGTCTCAGGTGGGGGGCCGGCTTCGCGAATTCGCGGCTCCGTGGAGGTCTCTTCTGTCCGATCGTTTGGTTTGAGAAGTGGTTGCCTTGGGGTACAAGATGGAGTTTCTCTCTTGTCCCCCAAACAGATTTTTTCCTTCCAACCTCCAGCTTCCTCCGGTTCGCCGGCAGGCCCTGTCAGGGGCTGTCCAGGATCTACTGGTCAGAGGGGTGATTGTACCAGTTCCCTCATTGGAACGATTTCAGGGGTTTTACTCCAATCTGTTTGTGGTCTTTAAAAAGGATGGGGTCCGCCCTATCCTGGACCTCAAGGCCCTCAATTGCTTTGTCAAGGTGCAAAAATTCAGGATGGAGTCGATCCGCTCGGTGATAGCGGCACTCCATCAGGGGGACTTCCTGGCGTCCTTGGATATCATGGACGCATACCTGCATGTTCCCATATGCACAAAGCACCAGAAGTTTCTGCGCTTTGCGATCGGGGAGGATCACTTTCAATTTGTGGCCCTCCCGTTCGGCTTCCGCGGGTTTTCACCAAGGTGCTCGCCCCGATACTAGCCCTGCTGAGACAGCGAGGGATCGCTATCGTGGGATATCTGGACGACCTTCTCCTGCAAGCTTCCTCAGGCTCAGAATTAGAAGAGGACGTGTCTATCACGTGCACGGAAGTCTACTTCACGAAAGATTTACATCGTACGTGGAAAGCCTACATCTTTATGTGTGAGGAGATGAAGTGGCACCCTCGTACTGGTGTCCCAGATTCTGCTGTTCTTACAGCGGGGAGTGGATCAGGCTCTCGCCTTGAGCACGGTCAAGAGCCAGATATCTACTCTGGCTGTTTACTTTCAGTGTCCCTTGGCAGCACACTCCTTGATACGCACGTTTGTGCAGGGGGTCCGCCATGTGGCTCCTCCACTGCCCACATGGGACTTGAATTTGGTCCTCTCGGTGCTTCAGCGAGCTCCCTTTTGAGGACATCCAAAAGATCCCTTTGTTGACTCTGTCACAAAAGGTGTTTTTTTTGGTAGCTATTACCTCAATCAGACGGGTGTCTGAACTGGCGGCCTTGTCCTGCAAGGCCTCCTACTTGGTCATCCATCAGGATAAGGTGGTGGTGCGTCCGCAGCCCTCTTTTCTTCCAAAGGTCGTTTCGGCCTTTCACATTAATGAGGACATTGTTCTTCCATCTTTATGTCCTGAGCCGAAGAACCCGAAGGAGGCCATTTTGCATTCCCTGGATGTGGTTCGGGCCCTTCAAGTATACTTATCGGCGACGGCTCCGTTCCGGAAGTCGGACTCACTGTTTGTGTCGGTGACTGGTCCCAGAAAGGGCCTGGCAGTCTCGTCGGCCACCATTTCCAGGTGGATCCGACAAGTTGTGCTTCATGCCTATGCCCTGAAGGGGCGGGCGCCTCCTTTTCGGGTCATGGCACATTCGACAAGGGCGATCGGTGCCTCTTGGGCTTTCTGACATCAAGCCTCTGTTACAGGTGTGGAAGGCAGTGACCTGGTCATCGGTCCACACTTTTTCAAAGTTTTACAAGGTGGATGTGAGTGCATCTTCTGATGCCTCCTTCGGCCGCAGGGTGTTACAGGCGGCAGTTTAAGGTTGGAGTTTCTCTGTTTAGTAACTCTGGTTTTGTTTGGGGTGAAGCTTGGTTTGCTGTGGTGTTTTTCCCAGCCCTCGAATTTTTTGACACTGCTTGGGGACGTCCCTACAGTCAAAGGCTGCTGTGTCCGTCCATGAACGGAAGAGAAAATAGGATTTCTCTGAGTTCATGGACGGACACAGCACCCACCCCTCCTTTGTTTGTACTGCTTGTTACGAACTGAGGCTGCTAGAGCAGGGTGTGGGTTATACCCGGGGAACCACGCCCCCTGGGAGGAGCTGCACTAAAGAAAGGTTGTTAACACTTTAAGTGCTGTAATTCTGCCTAACTCTTCTGGAAGGAAGCACATATAACCCTACAGTCAAAGGCTGCTGTGTTCGTCCATGAACTCAGAGAAATGGATTTTACGGTGAGTACAAAAATCATATTTTTTTCTTCCGTCTGGCGGATCCGATCGGGTGAGCACGGACATACGGTCCGTGTTCATCCGATCCCCCCCCATAGGGGAGAGCGGAGGAAAGACAGGGCGGTCCCTGCACAGTGTGGGGGGACCGCCCTGTCAGCCGACGGCTCAGCTGGGATTTTACGGAGGATCCCCGCTGAGCTTTACAGGCACGCGAAGGTAGATCATTACTGATCCACCCCGTGTGAAAGGGCCCTAAGAGGGAAGATGCTAAAACGGTAGTGGGAATCCTCACAGGGGAAATCATCCCCAGGTGGAGAATACCACTACAAATAAATTCAGGCCAAGGCCCAGCATTTACTTCCCAAATCAATGACAAGCTGAGGAAAGCTACGGGAGGTACGTTTGGAAACTGGAAAAGATACCTGCTAGCTGTCTTTGCTGAGATAAGAATGACACCAAATGCAACCCTAGGATATTCTCCTTTTGAAATCCTGATGGGTAGGCTTTTCCCAACGCCTTGGACCAGACACACATTCATGACACAGGACAATCTTGACAACATTAGGGATGAATATATGAGAAAGTTGATTGAAATTTTAATAGAAGTCAAAGACAATATTACTCGCAAGTTTCCGTTTCTTCCACAGGGCAACACTCACTCTTTCAAGGAAGGAGATGTAGTGGTGATAAAACAGCTGAAGAAGGGAAAGAAACAACAGGATTTTGCGTATTAGCGGGGCAGACAGCCCTGACCCTGTAAAAAAGGACAATCCTGTTCTCACCGGATTCTGGCAAACTGTGGCTACTGATAGGACTGATTTCATTTTCAGTATTTTCCCTTGTCTGGATTACAGCTAACTGCATATATCACCCAGAAGAGTTGGAGGTGATACAGGGAATATGTGGGAAGCAACATAATAAGTCTAACTACTGTGTGTGTGGTAGGGCCAGGCCTCACCTGGGAACTGTGTGCCCATACACATACCAGTGGACCAGGAAAATACTTTTTTTTTTTATAAATCCTTTTATTACTTTTTTTCAAAACAATACAATAAATATAACATACCAACCACATACAGACTAACAACATATACAGGGAGTGCAGAATTATTAGGCAAGTTGTATTTTTGAGGATTAATTTTATTATTGAACAACAACCATGTTCTCAATGAACCCAAAAAACTCATTAATATCAAAGCTGAATATTTTTGGAAGTAGTTTTTAGTTTTAGCTATTTTAGGGGGATATCTGTGTGTACAGGTGACTATTACTGTGCATAATTATTAGGCAACTTAACAAAAAAAAAATATATACCCATTTCAATTATTTATTTTTACCAGTGAAACCATTATAACATCTCAACATTCACAAATATACATTTATGACATTCAAAAACAAAACAAATCAGTGACCAATATAGCCACCTTTCTTTGCAAGGACACTCAAAAGCCTGCCATCCATGGATTCTGTCAGTGTTTTGATCTGTTCACCATCAACATTGCGTGCAGCAGCAACCACAGCCTCCCAGACACTGTTCAGAGAGGTGTACTGTTTTCCCTCCTTGTAAATCTCACATTTGATGATGGACCACAGGTTCTCAATGGGGTTCAGATCAGGTGAACAAGGAGGCCATGTCATTAGTTTTTCTTCTTTTATACCCTTTCTTGCCAGCCACGCTGTGGAGTACTTGGACGCGTGTGATGGAGCATTGTCCTGCATGAAAATCATGTTTTTCTTGAAGGATGCAGACTTCTTCCTGTACCACTGCTTGAAGAAGGTGTCTTCCAGAAACTGGCAGTAGGACTGGGAGTTGAGCTGGACTCCATCCTCAACCCGAAAAGGCCCCACAAGCTCATCTTTGATGATACCAGCCCAAACCAGTACTCCACCTCCACCTTGCTGGCGTCTGAGTCGGACTGGAGCTCTCTGCCCTTTACCAATCCAGCCACGGGGCCCATCCATCTGGCCCATCAAGACTCACTCTCATTTCATCAGTCCATAAAACCTTAGAAAAATCAGTCTTGAGATATTTCTTGGCCCAGTCTTGACGTTTCAGCTTGTGTGTCTTGTTCAGTGGTGGTCGTCTTTCAGCCTTTCTTACCTTGGCCATGTCTCTGAGTATTGCACACCTTGTGCTTTTGGGCACTCCAGTGATGTTGCAGCTCTGAAATATGGCCAAACTGGTGGCAAGTGGCATCTTGGCAGCTGCACGCTTGACTTTTCTCAGTTCATGGGCAGTTATTTTGCGCCTTGGTTTTTCCACACGCTTCTTGACTATTTTGAATGAAACGCTTGATTGTTCGATGATCACGCTTCAGAAGCTTTGCAATTTTAAGAGTGCTGCATCCCTCTGCAAGATATCTCACTATTTTTGACTTTTCTGAGCCTGTCAAGTCCTTCTTTTGACCCATTTTGCCAAAGGAAAGGAAGTTGACTAAATTATGCACACCTGATATAGGGTGTTGATGTCATTAGACCACACACCTTCTCATTACAGAGATGCACATCACCTAATATGCTTAATTGGTAGTAGGCTTTCGAGCCTATACAGCTTGGAGTAAGACAACATGCATAAAGAGGATGATGTGGTCAAAATACTCATTTGCCTAATAATTCTGAACTCCCTGTATGGTCTCAAAATAGAAAAAGAAGAAGAGACATCTTCTATCACTACGACTCCTAGGGTTTCTCCCTTCTATTATACCTCCAGGTCTAATTTCCCCTTCATGTTTTCTATGGGGGGCATCTGGGAGCAAAGCCATAATACCTATGCTGGAGAGGAGGAAAACGGCGGGGGGTGGGGGAAGATGAGCAGAAACAAGACAGCCCCTAAAAGGGAAAGGGGAGAGAAAAAAACCCCATAAAAAAGTGAATAAGGTGAATAAGGTTAATCTAGGGGGGGCTTACTACCCCTTGTTGTGTATATACTTAAATGTAAACAAGAGAAAAAAAAACAATATTATGAAAAAACAAGTGAGGAAACAAAGATTCTCCTAGGGGGAACAAGTTTCCCTAGTTGTGTCCTTTTTTTTTTTTCCTTCTTATACTTAATTAGATATTAAGTATAAGAAGGAAAAAAAAAAAAGGATCGTGAAAAGTGAGAGGACCAAAAAAAATTCTTCAGGGGGGATTAATTCCCCATATTGAGTATTTACTTAAGTGTGAAAGGAGAGATATGAGGTGAAAAGAGAAAAAAAAATAATTAAACAATATTATAAAAAGACAAGTGAGGAAACAGAGATTATACTAGGGGGAACACATTTCCCTAGTTGGGTATCTAAGTATGAAAAGAAAAAAAAGTGAAAAGTGAGAGGACCAAAAAAAAAATTATTCAGGGGGGATTAATTCCCCATGTTGTGTATTTACTTAAGTGTGAGAAGAGAGATATGAGGGGGAAAAAAAATGGATAGGGTTAATCCAAGGGGGGCTTACGGCCGCTTATTGTGTATACATTTCAGTGTGAAGATAAAGAAAAAAGGAAGAAGAAAGAAAAAGAAAAAAAAAAATATAAAAATACATAAGGAGGGGGGGGGAGGGCACACAGGAACTACCCATCTCCTCTATTCCCCTCTATTCTCTCCTCCCTCATCCCCCCCAGCCCTATACTGCCTCCATCCCCTCCAGATCATTTCAAATCTTGGCCCGGAGTCCGTATGGAAGGACCACAGTTCCTCCATCCTTTTCATTTTATCAATTTCTTGGAGCCATTCCCCCATCGAGGGTGCCTTTTTTTTCCCCCAATAAAATATTAGTGCCTTGGCCCCATTCAATAAGAACGGGACCGGGGAGCCTCTATACTTTTTCCTCGACAAACTCGTTGTATGGAACATACATTCCCATGGATCGTATTTTATCTCATATCCACTTTTTTTATTTACTACGGCCAATATCTTCCTCCAATATACCTGTATGAGGGGGCACTGCCACCATATGTGGGCATGGGTACCTTTCATCCCACACTCTCTCCAGCATAGGGGGGAGGCCTCACTATTCATTCTATGTAATTTCATTGGGACATAATACCATTTAGTGAGTAGCTTATAGTTGTTTTCTTTTACTTTTGCATCCATCGATGTGGCCTGAACATAGTCTAATACCTGTCTCTTCTTTTCATTAGGTATAGTTTGATTAAGTTCTGCTTCCCAACTTTCTATTATTTTCACTCTTCCTAATTCCATCTTAGTTGTCAACATTTTGTAAATACTTGATATTCCCTGTCTTCCCATTCCTCCTTGGGTCATAAGCTTTTCCCATTGATTTAGTTCATTCACAGCTCGCAGGGGTTTTGGCAAAGTGCTTACAAAATGTTGGACTTGTCTGTGCCTCCACCTATCCCCCGGATACAGCCCATATTTTTCCTGGAGTTCTACCACCGAACACAGTTCACTACCCTTCATTACATCCTTCAACTTCAGAGTGTCCGAGGTTGCCCACCTCAGGTACATCCCCCCTCCCTTCCCCGGGGGGAAGAAGTCTGTCCCCGTGAGTGGCAACAGCGGACTATTATACAGCCATTTTTTAATCCTACAAACCTTATCCCATATTCTAAAAGTTTCTTTTGTTATTACAGGAATATCCTGAGGCAATCCTCTATATTGCCTCGGTACCCATACTGCATCTCCCAGCTCTTTTTTACTTAGACTTTCTTCAACTTCCACCCACTTTTTTTTTTACTTCCATCCTTACCCTGGGCCCAGTCTATGATCCTCCTTAATACCGCCGCCTCATAGTACCCTTTAAAATCCGGTAACTGTACTCCTCCTTCCTCTTTAGGTCTAATCATGGTCTCTGCTGCTATACAGGGCTTTTTCCCCCTCCATATAAAACCCCTTATTATCCTTTCCAGGACTTTGAAGTACATTTCTGGGATTTTTATCGGAAGTGTTTGGAAGATATATAGAACTTTAGGCAGAATCATCATCTTTATAGTATTAATCCTTCCCCACCATGATACTCTATCTACATTATATCCTTTTAGTTCTGATTTTACTTTATTCAATAGTAGCATGTAATTATCTTCATATAAGTGTCTCTCTGTACTAGACAGAAAAACACCTAGATATTTCATCCTCCTCTGCTTCCATTTAAATGGGTAGAGGACCTCAAGTTCCCTGCGATCTTGTGGGCTTAATGATATACTTAGTATCTCCGTTTTCTCTTTATTAGTGGGAATGCTTTAATAAGCATTCCCAGTATTGATATTCGTTTTTTATTAGTGGGAATGCTTTAATAAGCATTCCCAGTATTGATATTCGTTTTTTATTATTCTTCTTCTTAATTTTAATTAGTGGGAATGCTTTAATAAGCATTCCCAGTATTGATATTCGTTTTTTATTATTCTTCTTAATTAGTGGGAATGCTTAATAAGCATTCCCAGTATTGATATTCGTTTTTTATTATTATTATTCCGTACGTTTTTTGGCTCTGCGTAACTTCGGCATACTTTCAGCTATTGAGACCATTCAACTATTAAAATGTTCATCTCGTTCAGCTAACGATGGGACTTCTTCAAGTTTTTTTGTACTATTTATACTTTTTAAAATATTAAGCTTTTAGACACTTTTTTTTAACATTGAAGTCAATGAGAACATCCTTTTTCCCTTTGAAATCACATGCCCTGCCAAAAGTTTCAGCTCCTTCATACTTTCACTTACAGACACCAAACAAACTTTAAAGCGGTCACAAAATATTCAGGTATCCGGCTATGACTTTTCAGATTGATATCTTTTACGTTTTTTGTGAAAACGCAATTTACGTTTAGCGATTTTTTCAGAAAATGGAATCGGTTATAATGTAACCCTATGGAAGGGATTTAGAGTGTGTCATGTGACCTTTAGAGTGGAGATGATTGAAAAAAAAGTTATCTTTAAAAAAAGGGGAACAAATTGCTCTCACGCCCACAAGATCTACTTGTCATACACAATTTATATATCAAAACGTAGCTATGCTTGTCTGGTTTCAGGCAATGTTATCAGTTTTGTGATATGTATTTTATTTTTAGTTCCAGGAGCTTCTAAAGGACAAGAGGGACAAATAAACTCTCATTGACACTCATGTTAAAAAGACTTTAAAATGTTTCTGCAAAACACACAAAGACGCTCTTTTCTAAATCGCTGACATGCCCAGATTTTTAAGTTTATCAACATAAATTTCATATCGATGCGTTCACAAGGGCCGTGTCTTTCAAACGGTGAAGTCGCTGTATCGATCGCATGTACGGTTATGGATTTATTACGTTTTGTTTAAAGGCTTCGATAACTGATTTTGTGTGTGGATGAAAGCGTTTCTAATGGTATTTTGATTCCCTAAATAGCTTTCCTTAGCTCAGTGCAGTCCTCCTCCCCCACCTCATGTGGAGAAAGCCTCTTGAGGGGGGAGGGGCGACCAGGCAAGTCAGGACACTCTCTATATTGCAGATAGAGAAAGGAGCTGTGTGATATTAGGCTTTATAAGTACTGAAGGAACACTGCTTGTATGTCCTAAAGATACTGTAGTGGTTATGGTGAATGGCTTTTGTGCGGGCTCAGCAATTCAGCTATTCAGCATTCCCACTCGCATTTTCCTCAGGAAATGCATTGTCTAGTTTTAATTAGTGGGAATGCTTTAATAAGCATTCCCAGTATTGATATTCGTTTTTTATTATTAGTGGGAATGCTTAATAAGCATTCCCAGTATTGATATTCGTTTTTTATTATTAGTGGGAATGCTTAATAAGCATTCCCAGTATTGATATTCGTTTTTTTATTATTCTTCTTCTTAATTTTAATTTTATTATTAGTGGGAATGCTTTAATAAGCATTCCCAGTATTGATATTCGTTTTTTATTATTAGTGGGAATGCTTTAATAAGCATTCCCAGTATTGATATTCGTTTTTTATTATTAGTGGGAATGCTTTAATAAGCATTCCCAGTATTGATATTCGTTTTTTATTATTCTTCTTCTTAATTAGTGGGAATGCTTTAATAAGCATTCCCAGTATTGATATTCGTTTTTTATTATTCTTCTTCTTAATTAGTGGGAATGCTTTAATAAGCATTCCCAGTATTGATATTCGTTTTTTATTATTAGTGGGAATGCTTTAATAAGCATTCCCAGTATTGATATTCGTTTTTTATTATTCTTCTTCTTAATTTTATTCCGTACGTTTTTTGGCTCTGCGTAACTTCTGCATACTTTCAGCTATTGAGACCATTTAACTTTTAAAATGTTCGTCTCATTCAGCTAACGATGGGACTTCTTCAAGTTTTTTTGTACTATTTATACTTTTTAAAATATTAAGCTTTTAGACACTTTTTTTTAACATTGAAGTCAATGAGAACATCCTTTTTCCTGCTTCAAAACACACGTTCTGCCAAAAGTTTCAGCTCCTTCATACTTTCACTTACAGACACCAAACAAACTTTAAAGCGGTCACAAAATATTCAGCTATCCAAACATGACTTTTTAGATTGATATCTTTTACGGTTTTTGTGAAAACGCAATTTACGTTTAGTGATTTTTTTATCGGTTATAATGTAATCCTATGGAGCAGGTTTAGAGTGTGTCATGTGACCTTTAGAGTGGAGATCTTTGAAAACAAAAATTATCTTTAAAAAAAGGGCGAACAAATTGCTCTCACGCCCACAAGATCTACTTGTCATACACAATTTATATATCAAAACGTAGGTATGCTTGTCTGGTTTCAGGCAATGTGATCAGTTTTGTGATACGTATTTTAGTTTTAGTTCCAGGAGCTTCTAAAGGACAAGAGCGACAAAACCACTCTCATTGACCGTCCATGTTAAAAAAATTAAAATTTTCCTGCAAAACACACAAAGACGCTCTTTTCTAAATCGCTGGCATGGCCACAATTTTAAGTTTATCAACATAAATTTCATATCGATGCGTTCACAAGGGCCGTGTCTTTCAAACGGTGAAGTCGCTGTATCGATCGCATGTACGGTTGTGGATTTATTACGTTTTGTTTGGAGGCGTAATTAATGTATTGGTCTGTGAATTAAAAGGCGTTTGTAATGGAATTTCTTTCCATAAATAGCTTTCTACCTCAGTGCAATATTCCTCCTCACTGACCTGGGGGGAGGGGAAACCTCTTGAGGGGGGAGGGGCGACCAGGAAGTCAGCATACTCTCTACTTTGCAGATAGAGAAAGGAGCTGTGTGTCCTAAAGATAGTGTAGTGGTTATGGTGAATGGCTTTGGTGCGGGCTCAGCAATTCAGCATTCCCACTCGCATTTTCCTCAGGGAATGCATTTTCTAGTTCTTAATTTTAATTTTATTATTCCGTACGTTTTTTGGCTCTGCGTAACTTCTGCATACTTTCAGCTATTGAGACCATTCAACTTTTAAAATGTTCATCTCGTTCAGCTAACGATGGGACTTCTTCAAGTTTTTTTGTACTATTTATACTTTTTAAAATATTAAGCTTTTAGACACTTTTTTTTAACATTGAAGTCAATGAGAACATCCTTTTTCCTGCTTCAAAACACACGTTCTGCCAAAAGTTTCAGCTCCTTCATACTTTCACTTACAGACACCAAACAAACTTTAAAGCGGTCACAAAATATTCAGCTATCCAAACATGACTTTTTAGATTGATATCTTATACGGTTTTTGTGAAAACGCAATTTACGTTTAGTGATTTTTTTATCGGTTATAATGTAATCCTATGGAGCAGGTTTAGAGTGTGTCATGTGACCTTTAGAGTGGAGATCTTTGAAAACAAAAATTATCTTTAAAAAAAGGGCGAACAAATTGCTCTCACGCCCACAAGATCTACTTGTCATACACAATTTATATATCAAAACGTAGGTATGCTTGTCTGGTTTCAGGCAATGTGATCAGTTTTGCGATAGGCATTTGACTTTTAGTTCCAGGAGCTTCTAAAGGACAAGTGCCTCAAACGCCCTCCCATTGACCGTCATGTTAAAAAGTCTAAAAAAAATTCCTGCAAACACACAAAGACGCTCTTTTCTAAATCGCTGGCATGGCCACAATTTTAAGTTTATCAACATAAATTTCATATCCATGCGTTCACAAGGGCCGTGTCTTTCAAACGGTGAAGTCGCTGTATCGATCGCATGTACGGTTGTGGATTTATTACGTTTTGTTTGGAGGCGTAATTAATGTATTGGTCTGTGAATTAAAAGGCGTTTGTAATGGTAATTCTTTCCATAAATAGCTTTCTACCTCAGTGCAATATTCCTCCTCACTGACCTGGGGGGAGGGGAAACCTCTTGAGGGGGGAGGGGCGACCAGGAAGTCAGCATACTCTCTACTTTGCAGATAGAGAAAGGAGCTGTGTGTCCTAAAGATAGTGTAGTGGTTATGGTGAATGGCTTTGGTGCGGGCTCAGCAATTCAGCATTCCCACTCGCATTTTCCTCAGGGAATGCATGGTCTAGTTTTAATTAGTGGGAATGCTTTAATAAGCATTCCCAGTATTGATATTCGTTTTTTATTATTCTTCTTCTTAATTTTAATTTTAATTTTATTCCGTACGTTTTTTGGCTCTGCGTAACTTCTGCATACTTTCAGCTATTGAGACCATTTAACTTTTAAAATGTTCGTCTCATTCAGCTAACGATGGGACTTCTTCAAGTTTTTTTGTACTATTTATACTTTTTAAAATATTAAGCTTTTAGACACTTTTTTTTAACATTGAAGTCAATGAGAACATCCTTTTTCCTGCTTCAAAACACACGTTCTGCCAAAAGTTTCAGCTCCTTCATACTTTCACTTACAGACACCAAACAAACTTTAAAGCGGTCACAAAATATTCAGCTATCCAAACATGACTTTTTAGATTGATATCTTATACGGTTTTTGTGAAAACGCAATTTACGTTTAGTGATTTTTTTATCGGTTATAATGTAATCCTATGGAGCAGGTTTAGAGTGTGTCATGTGACCTTTAGAGTGGAGATCTTTGAAAACAAAAATTATCTTTAAAAAAAGGGCGAACAAATTGCTCTCACGCCCACAAGATCTACTTGTCATACACAATTTATATATCAAAACGTAGGTATGCTTGTCTGGTTTCAGGCAATGTGATCAGTTTTGCGATAGGCATTTGACTTTTAGTTCCAGGAGCTTCTAAAGGACAAGTGCCTCAAACGCCCTCCCATTGACCGTCATGTTAAAAAGTCTAAAAAATTTTCCTGCAAAACACACAAAGACGCTCTTTTCTAAATCGCTGGCATGGCCACAATTTTAAGTTTATCAACATAAATTTCATATCGATGCGTTCACAAGGGCCGTGTCTTTCAAACGGTGAAGTCGCTGTATCGATCGCATGTACGGTTGTGGATTTATTACGTTTTGTTTGGAGGCGTAATTAATGTATTGGTCTGTGAATTAAAAGGCGTTTGTAATGGAATTTCTTTCCATAAATAGCTTTCTACCTCAGTGCAATATTCCTCCTCACTGACCTGGGGGGAGGGGAAACCTCTTGAGGGGGGAGGGGCGACCAGGAAGTCAGCATACTCTCTACTTTGCAGATAGAGAAAGGAGCTGTGTGTCCTAAAGATAGTGTAGTGGTTATGGTGAATGGCTTTGGGTCGGGGCTCAGCAATTCAGCATTCCCACTCGCATTTTCCTCAGGGAATGCATTTTCTAGTTTTAATTTTAATTTTAATTTTAATTTTATTCCGTACGTTTTTTGGCTCTGCGTAACTTCTGCATACTTTCAGCTATTGAGACCATTTAACTTTTAAAATGTTCGTCTCATTCAGCTAACGATGGGACTTCTTCAAGTTTTTTTGTACTATTTATACTTTTTAAAATATTAAGCTTTTAGACACTTTTTTTTAACATTGAAGTCAATGAGAACATCCTTTTTCCTGCTTCAAAACACACGTTCTGCCAAAAGTTTCAGCTCCTTCATACTTTCACTTACAGACACCAAACAAACTTTAAAGCGGTCACAAAATATTCAGCTATCCAAACATGACTTTTTAGATTGATATCTTATACGGTTTTTGTGAAAACGCAATTTACGTTTAGTGATTTTTTTATCGGTTATAATGTAATCCTATGGAGCAGGTTTAGAGTGTGTCATGTGACCTTTAGAGTGGAGATCTTTGAAAACAAAAATTATCTTTAAAAAAAGGGCGAACAAATTGCTCTCACGCCCACAAGATCTACTTGTCATACACAATTTATATATCAAAACGTAGGTATGCTTGTCTGGTTTCAGGCAATGTGATCAGTTTTGCGATAGGCATTTGACTTTTAGTTCCAGGAGCTTCTAAAGGACAAGTGCCTCAAACGCCCTCCCATTGACCGTCATGTTAAAAAGTCTAAAAAAAATTCCTGCAAACACACAAAGACGCTCTTTTCTAAATCGCTGGCATGGCCACAATTTTAAGTTTATCAACATAAATTTCATATCGATGCGTTCACAAGGGCCGTGTCTTTCAAACGGTGAAGTCGCTGTATCGATCGCATGTACGGTTGTGGATTTATTACGTTTTGTTTGGAGGCGTAATTAATGTATTGGTCTGTGAATTAAAAGGCGTTTGTAATGGAATTTCTTTCCATAAATAGCTTTCTACCTCAGTGCAATATTCCTCCTCACTGACCTGGGGGGAGGGGAAACCTCTTGAGGGGGGAGGGGCGACCAGGAAGTCAGGATACTCTCTACTTTGCAGATAGAGAAAGGAGCTGTGTGTCCTAAAGATAGTGTAGTGGTTATGGTGAATGGCTTTGGCGCGGGCTCAGCAATTCAGCATTCCCACTCGCATTTTCCTCAGGGAATGCATTTTCTAGTTCTTAATTTTAATTTTAATTTTATTCCGTACGTTTTTTGGCTCTGCGTAACTTCTGCATACTTTCAGCTATTGAGACCATTCAACTTTTAAAATGTTCATCTCGTTCAGCTAACGATGGGACTTCTTCAAGTTTTTTTGTACTATTTATACTTTTTAAAATATTAAGCTTTTAGACACTTTTTTTTAACATTGAAGTCAATGAGAACATCCTTTTTCCTGCTTCAAAACACACGTTCTGCCAAAAGTTTCAGCTCCTTCATACTTTCACTTACAGACACCAAACAAACTTTAAAGCAGTCACAAAATATTCAGCTATCCAAACATGACTTTTTAGATTGATATCTTTTACGGTTTTTGTGAAAACGCAATTTACGTTTAGTGATTTTTTTATCGGTTATAATGTAATCCTATGGAGCAGGTTTAGAGTGTGTCATGTGACCTTTAGAGTGGAGATCTTTGAAAACAAAAATTATCTTTAAAAAAAGGGCGAACAAATTGCTCTCACGCCCACAAGATCTACTTGTCATACACAATTTATATATCAAAACGTAGGTATGCTTGTCTGGTTTCAGGCAATGTGATCAGTTTTGCGATAGGCATTTGACTTTTAGTTCCAGGAGCTTCTAAAGGACAAGTGCCTCAAACGCCCTCCCATTGACCGTCATGTTAAAAAGTCTAAAAAAAATTCCTGCAAAACACACAAAGACGCTCTTTTCTAAATCGCTGACATGGCCACATTTTTAAGTTTATCAACATAAATTTCATATCGATGCGTTCACAAAAGCCTTGTGTTTCAAATGGTGTAGTCGCTGTATCGATCGCATATACGGTTGTGGATTTATTACGTTTTGTTTGAAGGCTACGATAACTGATTTTGCGTGTGGATGAAAGCGTTTCTAATGGTATTTTGATTCCCTAAATAGCTTTCCTTACCTCAGTGCAGTCCTCCTCCCCCACCTCATGTGGAGAAAGCCTCTTGAGGGGGGAGGGGCGACCAGGCAAGTCAGGACACTCTCTATATTGCAGATAGAGAAAGGAGCTGTGTGATATTAGGCTTTATAAGTACTGAAGGAACACTGCTTGTATGTCCTAAATATACTGTAGTGGTTATGGTGAATGGCTTTGGTGCGGGCTCAGCAATTCAGCATTCCCACTCGCATTTTCCTCAGGAAATGCATTGTCTAGTTAGTGGGAATGCTTTAATAAGCATTCCCAGTATTGATATTCGTTTTTTATTATTAGTGGGAATGCTTTCATAAGCATTCCCAGTATTGATATTCGTTTTTTATTATTCTTAATTAGTGGGAATGCTTTAATAAGCATTCCCAGTATTGATATTCGTTTTTTATTATTCTTAATTTTAATTTTAATTTTATTCCGTACGTTTTTTGGCTCTGCGTAACTTCTGCATACTTTCAGCTATTGAGACCATTCAACTTTTAAAATGTTCATCTCGTTCAGCTAACGATGGGACTTCTTCAAGTTTTTTTGTACTATTTATACTTTTTAAAATATTAAGCTTTTAGACACTTTTTTTTAACATTGAAGTCAATGAGAACATCCTTTTTCCTGCTTCAAAACACACGTTCTGCCAAAAGTTTCAGCTCCTTCATACTTTCACTTACAGACACCAAACAAACTTTAAAGCGGTCACAAAATATTCAGCTATCCAAACATGACTTTTCAGATTGATATCTTTTACGGTTTTTGTGAAAACGCAATTTACGTTTAGCGATTTTTTCAGAAAATGGAATCGGTTATAATGTAACCCTATGGAAGGGATTTAGAGTGTGTCATGTGACCTTTAGAGTGGAGATCTTTGAAAACAAAAATTATCTTTAAAAAAAGGGCGAACAAATTGCTCTCACGCCCACAAGATCTACTTGTCATACACAATTTATATATCAAAACGTAGGTATGCTTGTCTGGTTTCAGGCAATGTGATCAGTTTTGTGATACGTATTTTAGTTTTAGTTCCAGGAGCTTCTAAAGGACAAGAGCGACAAAACCACTCTCATTGACCGTCCATGTTAAAAATTTTTAAAATTTTCCTGCAAAACACACAAAGACGCTCTTTTCTAAATCGCTGGCATGGCCACAATTTTAAGTTTATCAACATAAATTTCATATCGATGCGTTCACAAGGGCCGTGTCTTTCAAACGGTGAAGTCGCTGTATCGATCGCATGTACGGTTGTGGATTTATTACGTTTTGTTTGGAGGCGGAATTAATGTATTGGTCTGTGAATTAAAAGGCGTTTGTAATGGAATTTCTTTCCATAAATAGCTTTCCTTACCTCAGTGCAATATTCCTCCTCACTGACCTGGGGGGAGGGGAAACCTCTTGAGGGGGGAGGGGCGACCAGGAAGTCAGCATACTCTCTACTTTGCAGATAGAGAAAGGAGCTGTGTGTCCTAAAGATAGTGTAGTGGTTATGGTGAATGGCTTTGGTGCGGGCTCAGCAATTCAGCATTCCCACTCGCATTTTCCTCAGGGAATGCATTTTCTAGTTTTAATTTTAATTTTATTCCGTACGTTTTTTGGCTCTGCGTAACTCCTGCATACTTTCAGCTATTGAGACCATTCAACTTTTAAAATGTTCATCTCGTTCAGCTAACGATGGGACTTCTTCAAGTTTTTTTGTACTATTTATACTTTTTAAAATATTAAGCTTTTAGACACTTTTTTTTAACATTGAAGTCAATGAGAACATCCTTTTTCCTGCTTCAAAACACACGTTCTGCCAAAAGTTTCAGCTCCTTCATACTTTCACTTACAGACACCAAACAAACTTTAAAGCGGTCACAAAATATTCAGCTATCCAAACATGACTTTTCAGATTGATATCTTTTACGGTTTTTGTGAAAACGCAATTTACGTTTAGCGATTTTTTCAGAAAATGGAATCGGTTATAATGTAACCCTATGGAAGGGATTTAGAGTGTGTCATGTGACCTTTACAGTGGAGATCTTTGAAAACAAAAATTATCTTTAAAAAAAGGGCGAACAAATTGCTCTCACGCCCACAAGATCTACTTGTCATACACAATTTATATATCAAAACGTAGGTATGCTTGTCTGGTTTCAGGCAATGTGATCAGTTTTGTGATACGTATTTTAGTTTTAGTTCCAGGAGCTTCTAAAGGACAAGAGTGACAAAACCACTCTCATTGACCGTCCATGTTAAAAATTTTAAAAATTTTCCTGCAAAACACACAAAGACGCTCTTTTCTAAATCGCTGGCATGGCCACAATTTTAAGTTTATCAACATAAATTTCATATCGATGCGTTCACAAGGGCCGCGTCTTTCAAACGGTGAAGTCGCTGTATCGATCGCATGTACGGTTGTGGATTTATTACGTTTTGTTTGGAGGCGTAATTAATGTATTGGTCTGTGAATTAAAAGGCGTTTGTAATGGAATTTCTTTCCATAAATAGCTTTCTACCTCAGTGCAATATTCCTCCTCACTGACCTGGGGGGAGGGGAAACCTCTTGAGGGGGGAGGGGCGACCAGGAAGTCAGCATACTCTCTACTTTGCAGATAGAGAAAGGAGCTGTGTGTCCTAAAGATAGTGTAGTGGTTATGGTGAATGGCTTTGGTGCGGGCTCAGCAATTCAGCATTCCCACTCGCATTTTCCTCAGGGAATGCATTTTCTAGTTCTTAATTTTAATTTTAATTTTATTATTCCGTACGTTTTTTGGCTCTGCGTAACTTCTGCATACTTTCAGCTATTGAGACCATTCAACTTTTAAAATGTTCGTCTCGTTCAGCTAACGATGGGACTTCTTCAAGTTTTTTTGTACTATTTATACTTTTTAAAATATTAAGCTTTTAGACACTTTTTTTTAACATTGAAGTCAATGAGAACATCCTTTTTCCTGCTTCAAAACACACGTTCTGCCAAAAGTTTCAGCTCCTTCATACTTTCACTTACAGACACCAAACAAACTTTAAAGCGGTCACAAAATATTCAGCTATCCAAACATGACTTTTTAGATTGATATCTTTTACGGTTTTTGTGAAAACGCAATTTACGTTTAGTGATATTTTATCGGTTATAATGTAATCCTATGGAGCAGGTTTAGAGTGTGTCATGTGACCTTTAGAGTGGAGATCATCCACAAAAAATATTATCTTTAAAAAAAGGGGAAACAAATTGCTCTCACGCCCACAAGATCTACTTGTCATACACAATTTATATATCAAAACGTAGGTATGCTTGTCTGGTTTCAGGCAATGTGATCAGTTTTGTGATACGTATTTTAGTTTTAGTTCCAGGAGCTTCTAAAGGACAAGAGTCATGTTAAAAAGTCTAAAAAATGTTTCTGCAAAACACACAAAGACGCTCTTTTCTAAATCGCTGACATGGCCACATTTTTAAGTTTATCAACATAAATTTCATATTGATGCGTTCACAAAAGCCTTGTGTTTCAAATGGTGTAGTCGCTGTATCGATCGCATGTACGGTTGTGGATTTATTACGTTTTGTTTGAAGGCTACGATAACTGATTTTGCGTGTGGATGAAAGCGTTTCTAATGGTATTTTGATTCCCTAAATAGCTTTCCTTACCTCAGTGCAGTCCTCCTCCCCCACCTCATGTGGAGAAAGCCTCTTGAGGGGGGAGGGGCGACCAGGCAAGTCAGGACACTCTCTATATTGCAGATAGAGAAAGGAGCTGTGTGATATTAGGCTTTATAAGTACTGAAGGAACACTGCTTGTATGTCCTAAATATACTGTAGTGGTTATGGTGAATGGCTTTGGTGCGGGCTCAGCAATTCAGCATTCCCACTCGCATTTTCCTCAGGAAATGCATTGTCTAGTTAGTGGGAATGCTTTAATAAGCATTCCCAGTATTGATATTCGTTTTTTATTATTAGTGGGAATGCTTTAATAAGCATTCCCAGTATTGATATTCGTTTTTTATTATTCTTCTTAATTTTAATTTTATTCCGTACGTTTTTTGGCTCTGCGTAACTTCTGCATACTTTCAGCTATTGAGACCATTCAACTTTTAAAATGTTCATCTCGTTCAGCTAACGATGGGACTTCTTCAAGTTTTTTTGTACTATTTATACTTTTTAAAATATTAAGCTTTTAGACACTTTTTTTAACATTGAAGTCAATGAGAACATCCTTTTTCCTGCTTCAAAACACACGTTCTGCCAAAAGTTTCAGCTCCTTCATACTTTCACTTACAGACACCAAACAAACTTTAAAGCGGTCACAAAATATTCAGCTATCCAAACATGACTTTTCAGATTGATATCTTTTACGGTTTTTGTGAAAACGCAATTTACGTTTAGCGATTTTTTCAGAAAATGGAATCGGTTATAATGTAACCCTATGGAAGGGATTTAGAGTGTGTCATGTGACCTTTACAGTGGAGATCTTTGAAAACAAAAATTATCTTTAAAAAAAGGGCGAACAAATTGCTCTCACGCCCACAAGATCTACTTGTCATACACAATTTATATATCAAATCGTAGGTATGCTTGTCTGGTTTCAGGCAATGTGATCAGTTTTGTGATACGTATTTTAGTTTTAGTTCCAGGAGCTTCTAAAGGACAAGAGCGACAAAACCACTCTCATTGACCGTCATGTTAAAAATTTTAAAAATGTTCCTGCAAAACACACAAAGACGCTCTTTTCTAAATCGCTGGCATGGCCACAATTTTAAGTTTATCAACATAAATTTCATATCGATGCGTTTACAAGGGCCATGTCTTTCAAACGGTGAAGTCGCTGTATCGATCGCATGTACGGTTGTGGATTTATTACGTTTTGTTTGGAAGCGTAATTCATGTATTGGTCTGTGAATTAAAAAGCGTTTGTAATGGAATTTCTTTCCATAAATAGCTTTCTACCTCAGTGCAATATTCCTCCTCACTGACCTGGGGGGAGGGGAAACCTCTTGAGGGGGGAGGGGCGACCAGGAAGTCAGCATACTCTCTACTTTGCAGATAGAGAAAGGAGCTGTGTGTCCTAAAGATAGTGTAGTGGTTATGGTGAATGGCTTTGGCGCGGGCTCAGCAATTCAGCATTCCCACTCGCATTTTCCTCAGGGAATGCATTTTCTAGTTCTTAATTTTAATTTTATTCCGTACGTTTTTTGGCTCTGCGTAACTTCTGCATACTTTCAGCTATTGAGACCATTCGACTATTAAAATGTTCGTCTCGTTCAGCCAACGATGGGACTTCTTCAAGTTTTTTTGTACTATTTATACTTTTTAAAATATTAAGCTTTTAGACACTTTTTTTTAACATTGAAGTCAATGAGAACATCCTTTTTCCTGCTTCAAAACACACGTTCTGCCAAAAGTTTCAGCTCCTTCATACTTTCACTTACAGACACCAAACAAACTTTAAAGCGGTCACAAAATATTCAGCTATCCAAACATGACTTTTTAGATTGATATCTTTTACGGTTTTTGTGAAAACGCAATTTACGTTTAGCGATTTTTTCAGAAAATTTTATCGGTTATAATGTAAACCTATGGAACAGTTTTAGAGTGTGTCATGTGACCTTTAGAGTGCAGATCATTGAAAAAAAAATGATCTTTAAAAAACGGGGAAACAAATTGCTCTCACGCCCACAAGATCTACTTGTCATACACAATTTATATATCAAAACGTAGGTATTGTTGTCTGGTTTCAGATAATGTGATCAGTTTTGCGATAGGCATTTGACTTTTAGTTCCAGGAGCTTCTAAAGGACAAGTGCCTCAAAATCCCTCCCATTGACCGTCATGTTAAAAAGTCTAAAAAATGTTTCTGCAAAACGCACAAAGACGCTCTTTTCTAAATCGCTGACATGGCCACATTTTTAAGTTTATCAACATAAATTTCATATCGATGCGTTCACAAAAGCCTTGTGTTTCAAACGGTGAAGTCGCTGTATCGATCGCTTATACGGTTGTGGATTTATTAAGTTTTGTTTGAAGGCGTAATTCATGTATTTGGTCTGTGAATAAAAGGCGTTTGTAATGGAATTTCTTTCCATAAATAGCTTTCTACCTCAGTGCAATATTCCTCCTCACTGACCTGGGGGGAGGGGAAACCTCTTGAGGGGGGAGGGGCGACCAGGAAGTCAGGATACTCTCTACTTTGCAGATAGAGAAAGGAGCTGTGTGTCCTAAAGATACTGTAGTGGTTATGGTGAATGGCTTTGGCGCGGGTTCAGCAATTCAGCATTCCCACGCATCGCATTTTCCTCAGGAAATGCATTGTCTAGTTCTTAATTTTAATTTTATCCTTTATTCCGTACGTTTTTTGGCTCTGCGTAACTTCTGCATACTTTCAGCTATTGAGACCATTCAACTATTAAAATGTTCATCTCGTTCAGCTAACGATGGGACTTCTTCAAGTTTTTTTGTACTATTTATACTTTTTAAAATATTAAGCTTTTAGACACTTTTTTTAACATTGAAGTCAATGAGAACATCCTTTTTCCTGCTTCAAAACACACGTTCTGCCAAAAGTTTCAGCTCCTTCATACTTTCACTTACAGACACCAAACAAACTTTAAAGCGGTCACAAAATATTCAGCTATCCAAACATGACTTTTTAGATTGATATCTTTTACGGTTTTTGTGAAAACGCAATTTACGTTTAGTGATTTTTTTATCGGTTATAATGTAATCCTATGGAGCAGGTTTAGAGTGTGTCATGTGACCTTTAGAGTGGAGATCATCCACAAAAAATATTATCTTTAAAAAAAGGGGGAACAAATTGCTCTCACGCCCACAAGATCTACTTGTCATACACAATTTATATATCAAAACGTAGGTATGCTTGTCTGGTTTCAGGCAATGTGATCAGTTTTGTGATACGTATTTTAGTTTTAGTTCCTGGAGCTTCTAAAGGACAACAGCCTGAAATCTTCTCTCATAGACTCTCATGTTAAAAAGTCTAAAAAATGTTTCTGCAAAACACACAACGACGCTCTTTTCTAAATCGCTGACATGGCCACATTTTTAAGTTTATCAACATAAATTTCATATCGATGCGTTCACAAGGGCCGTGTCTTTCAAACGGTGAAGTCGCTGTATCGATCGCATATACGGTTGTGGATTTATTAACTTTTGTTTGAAGGCGTAATTCATGTATTGGTCTGTGAATTAAAAAGCGTTTGTAATGGCATTTCTTTCCATAAATAGCTTTCCTTACCTCAGTGCAATATTCCTCCTCACTGACCTGGGGGGAGGGGAAACCTCCTGAGGGGGGAGGGGTGACCAGGAAGTCAGGATACTCTCTACTTTGCAGATAGAGAAAGGAGCTGTGTGTCCTAAAGATAGTGTAGTGGTTATGGTGAATGGCTTTGGTGCGGGCTCAGCAATTCAGCATTCCCACGCATCGCATTTTCCTCAGGGAATGCATTTTCTAGTTAGTGGGAATGCTTTAATAAGCATTCCCAGTATTGATATTCGTTTTGTATTAGTGGGAATGCTTTAATAAGCATTCCCAGTATTGATATTCGTTTTTTATTAGTGGGAATGCTTTAATAAGCATTCCCAGTATTGATATTCGTTTTTTATTATTCTTAATTTTAATTTTATTCCGTACGTTTTTTGGCTCTGCGTAACTTCTGCATACTTTCAGCTATTGAGACCATTCAACTTTTAAAATGTTCGTCTCATTCAGCTAACGATGGGACTTCTTCAAGTTTTTTTGTACTATTTATACTTTTTAAAATATTAAGCTTTTAGACACTTTTTTTTAACATTGAAGTCAATGAGAACATCCTTTTTCCTGCTTCAAAACACACGTTCTGCCAAAAGTTTCAGCTCCTTCATACTTTCACTTACAGACACCAAACAAACTTTAAAGCGGTCACAAAATATTCAGCTATCCAAACATGACTTTTCAGATTGATATCTTTTACGGTTTTTGTGAAAACGCAATTTACGTTTTAGTGATTTTTTCAGAAAATGTAATCGGTTATAATGTAACCCTATGGAAGGGATTTAGAGTGTGTCATGTGACCTTTACAGTGGAGATCTTTGAAAAAAATAATTATCTTTAAAAAAAGGGGAAACAAATTGCTCTCACGCCCACAAGATCTACTTGTCATACACAATTTATATATCAAAACGTAGGTATGTTTGTCTGGTTTCAGGCAATGTGATCAGTTTTGCAATAGGCATTTGACTTTTAGTCCCAGGAGCTTCTAAAGGACAAGAAGGCCAAAATAACTCTCATAGACTCTCATGTTAAAAATTTTAAAAATGTTCCTGCAAAACACACAAAGACGCTCTTTTCTAAATCGCTGGCATGGCCACAATTTTAAGTTTATCAACATAAATTTCATATCGATGCGTTCACAAGGGCCGTGTCTTTCAAACGGTGAAGTCGCTGTATCGATCGCATGTACGGTTGTGGATTTATTACGTTTTGTTTGAAGGCTTCGATAACTGATTTTGTGTGTGGATGAAAGCGTTTCTAATGGTATTTTGAGGGGCTACCAGGCAAGTCAGGACACTCTCTATATTGCAGATAGAGAAAGGAGCTGTGTGATATTAGGCTTTATAAGTACTGAAGGAACACTGCTTGTATGTCCTAAAGATACTGTAGTGGTTATGGTGAATGGCTTTTGTGCGGGCTCAGCAATTCAGCTATTCAGCATTCCCACTCGCATTTTCCTCAGGAAATGCATTTTCTAGTTATTAGTGGGAATGCTTTAATAAGCATTCCCAGTATTGATATTCGTTTTTTATTATTCTTAATTTTAATTTTAATTTTATTCCGTACGTTTTTTGGCTCTGCGTAACTTCTGCATACTTTCAGCTATTGAGACCATTCAACTTTTAAAATGTTCATCTCGTTCAGCTAACGATGGGACTTCTTCAAGTTTTTTTGTACTATTTATACTTTTTAAAATATTAAGCTTTTAGACACTTTTTTTAACATTGAAGTCAATGAGAACATCCTTTTTCCTGCTTCAAAACACACGTTCTGCCAAAAGTTTCAGCTCCTTCATACTTTCACTTACAGACACCAAACAAACTTTAAAGCGGTCACAAAATATTCAGCTATCCAAACATGACTTTTTAGATTGATATCTTTTACGGTTTTTGTGAAAACGCAATTTACGTTTAGTGATATTTTCAGAAAATGTAATCGGTTATAATGAATTCCTATGGAGCAGGTTTAGAGTGTGTCATGTGACCTTTAGAGTGGAGATCATCCACAAAAAATATTATCTTTAAAAAAAGGGGGAACAAATTGCTCTCACGCCCACAAGATCTACTTGTCATACACAATTTATATATCAAAACGTAGGTATGCTTGTCTGGTTTCAGGCAATGTGATCAGTTTTGTGATACGTATTTTAGTTTTAGTTCTTGGAGCTTCTAAAGGACAACAGCCTGAAATTATCTGTCATAGACTCTCATGTTAAATTATCTAAAAAATGTTTCTGCAAAACACACAAAGACGCTCTTTTCTAAATCGCAGACATGGCCACATTTTTAAGTTTATCAACATAAATTTCATATCGCTGCGTTCACAAGGGCCGTGTCTTTCAAACGGTGTAGTCGCTGTATCGATCGCATGTACGGTTGAGGATTTATTAAGCTTTGTTTGAAGGCTTAATTCATGTATTTGGTCTGTGAATTAAAAGCGTTTGTAATGTTATTTCTTTCCATAAATATCTTTCCTTACCTCAGTGCAATATTCCTCCTCACTGACCTGGGGGGGAGGGAAACCTCCTGAGGGGGGAGGGGCGACCAGGAAGTCAGGATACTCTCTACTTTGCAGATAGAGAAAGGAGCTGTGTGTCCTAAAGATAGTGTAGTGGTTATGGTGAATGGCTTTTGTGCGGGCTCAGCAATTCAGCATTCCCACTCACATTTTCCTCAGGAAATGCATTTTCTAGTTATTATTTTTATTATTCCGTACGTTTTTTGGCTCTGCGTAACTTCTGCATACTTTCAGCTATTGAGACCATTCAACTATTAAAATTTTCGTCTCGTTCAGCTAACGATGGGACTTCTTCAAGTTTTTTTGTACTATTTATACTTTTTAAAATATTAAGCTTTTAGACACTTTTTTTAACATTGAAGTCAATGAGAACATCCTTTTTCCCGCTTCAAATCACACCCGCTGCCAAAAGTTTTAGCTCCTTCATACTTTCACTTACAGACACCAAACAAACTTTAAAGCGGTCACAAAATATTCAGCTATCCGGCTATGACTTTTCAGATTGATATCTTTTACGGTTTTTGTGAAAACGCAATTTACGTTTAGTGATATTTTCAGAAAATTTAATCGGTTATAATGAATTCCTATGGAGGGGATTTAGATTTAGAGTGTGTCATGTGACCTTTACAGCACAGATCATTGAAAAAGAAAATTATCTTTAAAAAAAGGGGAAACAAATTGCTCTCACGCCCACAAGATCTACTTGTCATACACAATTTATATATCAAAACGTAGGTATTGTTGTCTGGTTTCAGGCAATGTGATCGGTTTTGTGATACGCATTTTATTTTTAGTTCGTGGAGCTTCTAAAGGACAAGAGCGACAAAATCCCTCCCATTGACTCTCATGTTAAAACGTCTAAAAAAATTCACAGCAAAACGCACAAAGACACTCTTTTTTAAATCGCTGACATGTCCACATTTTTAAGTTTATCAACATACATTTTATACCGATTTGTTCACAAAAGCCTTGTGTTTCAAACGGTGAAGTCGCTGTATCGATCGCATGTACGGTTCTGGATTTATTAAGCTTTGTTTGAAGGCTTAATTCATGTATTTGGTCTGTGAATTAAAAGCGTTTTTGTAATGTTATTTCTTTCCATAAATAGCTTTCTGTACCTTAGTGCAATATTCCTCCTCACTGACCTGGGGGGAGGGGGGACCTCTTGAGGGGGGAGGGGCGACCAGGAAGTCAGGATACTCTCTACTTTGCAGATAGAGAAAGGAGCTGTGTGTCCTAAAGATAAAGTAGTGGTTATGGTGAATGACTTTGGCGCGGGCTCAGCAATTCAGCTATTCAGCATTCCCACTCGCATTTTCCTCAGGAAATGCATTGTCTAGTTATTCTTATTATTCCGTACGTTTTTTGGCTCTGCGTAACTTCTGCATACTTTCAGCTATTGAGACCATTCAACTATTAAAATGTTCGTCTCGTTCAGCTAACGATGGGACTTCTTCAAGTTTTTTTGTACTATTTATACTTTTTAAAATATTAAGCTTTTAGACACTTTTTTTAACATTGAAGTCAATGAGAACATCCTTTTTCCCGCTCCAAATCACACGTCCTGCCAAAAGTTTCAGCTCCTTCATACTTTCACTTACAGACACCAAACAAACTTTAAAGCGGTCACAAAATATTCAGCTATCCGGCTATGACTTTTCAGATTGATATCTTTTACGGTTTTTGTGAAAACGCAATTTACGTTTAGTGATTTTTCAGAAAATGTTATTGGTTATAATGTAATCCTATGGAACAGTTTTAGAGTGTGTCATGTGACCTTTAGAGTGGAGATCATCCACAAAAAAAATTATCTTTAAAAAAAGGGGAAACAAATTGCTCTCACGCCCACAAGATCTACTTGTCATACACAATTTATATTGTCTGGTTTCAGGCAATGTGATCAGTTTTGTGATATGTATTTTAGTTTTAGTTCCTGGAGCTTCTAAAGGACAACAGCCTGAAATCTTCTCTCATTGACTCTCATGTTAAAAAATCTAAAAAATGTTCCTGCAAAACACACAAAGACACTCTTTTCTAAATCGCTGACATGGCCACATTTTTAAGTTTATCAACATAAATTTCATATCGATGCGTTCACAAAAGCCTTGTGTTTCAAACGGTGTAGTCGCTGTATCGATCGCACGTACGGTTGTGGATTTATTAAGTTTTGTTTGAAGGCTTAATTCATGTATTTGGTCTGTGAATAAAAGGCGTTTGTAATGGTATTTCTTTCCATAAATAGCTTTCTACCTCAGTGCAATATTCCTCCTCACTGACCTGGGGGGGAGGGGAAACCTCTTGAGGGGGGAGGGGCAACCAGGAAGTCAGGACGCTCTCTACTTTGCAGATAGAGAAAGGAGCTGTGTGTCCTAAAGATAGTGTAGTGGTTATGGTGAATGGCTTTGGCGCGGGCTCAGCAATTCAGCATTCCCACGCATCGCATTTTCCTCAGGAAATGCATTGTCTAGTTGATTTTAAGATTCGAGATCACCCCGTATTGTTCATATTCCGCCATTATCTTAGGCAGTGTCACCCTAGGATTAGATACATAAAGCATCATGTCGTCCGCAAATGCAGATATCTTGTGCTCCCTTCTCTCTAGTTTTATCCCTTCTAGTTCCTGATTCATCCGTATTGTTTCCAATAATGGCTCCAATGATAGGACGAATAGGAGGGGCGATAACGGACATCCTTGCCGGGTCCCATTAAAAAGTAAAAAACTATCTGACAGGGTACAATTTACCCTCACCTGGGCCGAGGGGTTTGATTACAGAGCCCCTATCCACCTAAGCATGCTTGGGCCAAATCCTATATGGGATAGGTTTGCAAGCATAAATTCCCAGTCCAGCCTATCAAACGCCTTTTCGGCATCTAAAGATAGGAATACTACTGGTTCATTATTCTTTTTGGCTTTCTGTATCAAAAATATTACTCTCAGGATATTTTCTCTCGTTTCTCTCCCAGGTATGAACCCTGCCTGGTCATTTTCTATCAAGTCTACCAGGAGTGGTCTAATTCTCTCAGCAAGAATTTTTGAATAGATTTTAATATCCACATTTATCAAAGATATGGGCCTATAGCTGGCACATAGGGAGGGATCCTTATCTTCCTTCCCTATCAGAGTTATGTGGGCATTCAGGGCCTCTTTACGCATTGCCATGCCTCCCCCTATAGAGTTCATATATTTCTGAAAGAATGGTACCAAAATCTCCCCAAATCTTTTATAATATAATGACGTATACCCATCCGGGCCAGGACTCTTAGGCCCCGTACACACCATAGAATCCATCCGCAGATAAATCCCAGCAAATGGGTTTCAGCGGATAGATCCTATGGTGTGTACACGCCAGCGGATCTGTTTCCGCGGATAAATCTCCCCTGGGATGGATTCCAGCAGATCGGATATTTGCTGACATGCACAACATATCCATCTGCTGGAATCCATCCCAACGGATGGATCCGCTGGTCTGTACAGACTCACCGAATCCATCCGTCCGAAGGGATCCCCCGCATGCGTCGTAATGATTTGACGCATGCGTGGAATTCCTTATATGACAGCGTTGCGCACATCGCCGCGTCATAATCGCGGCGACGGCGCGACACGTCATCGCCAGAGGATTTTGGCGCGGATTTCAATGCGATGGTGTGTACACACCATCGCATGAAAATCCGCCGAAATCCACGAGAGGATTTATCCGCGGAAACGGTCCGCTGGACCGTATTCGCGGATAAATTCTATCGTGTGTATGGGGCCTTACCCATTTTAATACTCCTAATCGTTTGCCTTATTTCCTCTATTGTTATTTCTTTCTCTAGATTACTGATTACTTCCTCTGTAAGGTTCGGGATCCTAACCTTCTCTAGGTATTGTTTAATTTTTTCCCTTTTATTCTGGACTTCAATGGCCCCTTGCCCTTAATTGACATTATATACATTTTGGTAATATTCATAAAATATTTTGGTTATCTCCCTAGTGGGATGTCTCATATCTCCATTTGTGTCTTTTATTTTCAGGATAGAGTTCTGTGTGTTTCTCGGTTTTATAGTCCTTGCTAACAGTCTCCCTGATTTATTGCCCAAGGCGTAGAATTTATTATTCATGCTATTAAATATCCATTTCGTTTCCTGTTCCAGAAGGTCACGGAGATCTTCTCTCTTTTTAGTTAGTAACCTAAGGACCTGCTCTTCCTGTAGTTCTTTATGTTTCCGTTCAAGGGCCTGAATTTCTTCTAGTAATGTTTGTTTCTGTACCTGCCTAATCCTCCTCCTCTTGGCTTTTTCTGCTATCAACCTCCCTCTCATAAATACCTTGTGCGTTTCCCAGAGCGTAGATGGGGCAATATTTTCAATATCGTTTTCTTTAAAGAATATACACATATCCTCTTCTAGATCATCGGCTGCTTTAATGTTGTTTATTAGGGACTCATCTAGTCTCCACAATGCCTGTCCAGCCGGGATCTCCCCTGAGTCCAGGGACATCACCACTGGGGCATGGTCAGACAGCGTTATCGATTTAATTTCTATCCTTATCAGTCCTTCAAGCAGCCGATGATCCAGGAGGACATGGTCAATTCTTAAATATGACCCATGGACCGATGAAAAATAAGTGTAGTCCTTATCTTTTGGATGAAGGATTCTCCATGCCTCCACCAATTGCATCTGATATAATTTACGTTTAATCATTCTAAGGTATTTCCCTTCTGACCTCAATGAGACGGGTTGAGTGTCTAATAATGGGTCGAATACAAAATTTAGGTCCCCTGCTAGAATCACCATACCCTCCCTAAATCCTTCTAATTTATTCAAATTTTTTCTCAAGTATACAGCCGGCCTTACATTGGGACAATACACATTCACCAATGTATATTTTCTATTCAATATAGTACCCTTAACAAATAAGTATCTTCCATCGGGATCTATTTCTGTGGCTTCTAGGGAGAACCGTAAGTTCCTATCAAACCCTATTGCAGTTCCCTTTGATCTTTTATTAGGGGAATAACTATGAATCCATGTGGGAAATTCCTTTGAGTTTAATATGGTCTTTGATGTTATCTTTAAATGGGTTTCTTGCAAAAACACTATATTGGCCGAGAGTCTCTTCATCTCCTGTAGTATCTGATATCGCTTACTTGGGCTATTTAGCCCTCGCACATTGTACGTAATGATCTTTAATGCAGCCATTTATTATATTTCACCTTTAGGAAGCACATATCGTACCTCCACAGGACATGAGAGACTCTAGACCCTTTCTCAATATATAGAATGACTAAACCATACTCCTGGCTCCCCATCAACATCAAACTAATATCATTCAAGAAAAAAATCTTAATCAAAGTACCATGAGACCACCTACACAACATATACCCCCCACCCTCTCCCAACCCACCCCCAACGCATTGAACCTCAATGCTAAAACTCACTTGGTCTGTGCCCATCCAGGCCCCTTGCCGAGTGAGCCTTTCCTCGGGATGTCTGCTATGACCCCCCATTTCCCAGGCCCCGTCTCCTAAAAAAAAAAAGGGACGGCACCTGGCCCAGGGACGGCATATCAGCTCCATATTTCCCCCCTCCCCAAGCGACATCCATTTTTCCTCTCTCTAGACACTAAACTTACATAAAACCTTTACCAAAAAAAAAAAAAAGAGATGGGGGATGAGGAGGAAAGAGGTGGGGGACACGCACACCTAGAGGCCTAGAAGCCTCCCCCATACTCAATCTTCCCACCCCTCCCTCCCCACACCCCCATACCCCAGAGAGAGCACCCCACATCAATACCAAGCCAAATAGTCTATGCCCTATTCCAATCCTGTTCCCTCCATCTTCTCCAGGCTGGAGGTCTCTTTTCCCAATTGTCTATCTGCATAGGTTGAATATTCAGCCTATTACAGAATTCCTTTACATCTTCAGGGAAGCGGATAACCGCTGAGACCCCCTGGCTCTTAACCGACAGACAGGCTGGAAAACCCCATCTATACGGAATGTCCTTTGTCTGTAGATGACTGGTTAATGGCTTCAGTGCCCTTTTCCGTGCTAATGTCTCTTGAGACAAGTCCAAAAACATGAGTAATTTAACCCCTTTGTATTCCATAGCAGCAAAGTTCCTTGTACTTTGAGATACCAGTTCTTTTTGGTTATACTCTAGGAATCTTACTATAATGTCCCTTGGTAGATCCCTGTGTGTGTTATATGATTTTTGTATTCTGTGGACCCGTTCAAAATGCATAGGAGTTGTCACCTCCCTTTTTAGAGCTATATTGAATATCTCTCGCAGCACCTCCCCCAATTCTGTATCTTTGACCTCTTCAGAGAGGCCTCTTATACGCAAGTTTTTTCTTCTGCTGCGGTTCTCTTGGTCCTCTAATTTGTAGCGAACATTTCTTATTTCTGTCCAATCCATATCAGCTCTATCTCTTAATTCAATAATTGCATTTTTGTGCTCCTCCAGTTGTTCCTCTATCCCTTCCACCCTCTGTAGTACACTCTGTATATCTCTTCTTGTTGCTCCCATTTCCCCCTTGATGGTTCTTTCTAAGCGTAATATCATTTCTGTCATATCCATCATGTCCTGCTTGGTAGGTGGGGCTTGAGTGTCCTCAGGCGAGGTCTCAGAGAATAAGCTGGGTTGTTGTTGACTCTCAGGAGTCTTTGGGGCATTACTCTGGCTTTTTACTCCCGGAGATTGATTGATTGATCTTTATTTTTCTCCTTCTTCTTCCCTGAGGCCTCCCCCTCAATCTGTCCTTTGTTTTTCATAGGTGTCCCAGATTTACCATTTTCAATCTCTCCTTTAGGGCTACCCAGTGTCTGATCCAATCCTTCAGACACGAGATAGGACCTCATTGTACTGCGTCCTGACCCCCCTCCCTGTGTGTTTTTAGGGGCCTTCCGAACCATCTTGCCCTTTGACCAGCAGCTGTATATAGGGATTTTAATGGAGTGTATAGATGGAATGTCCACCCCCTCCCCGGCTGACAGAATGTGTATTTCTACTCCTCCTCCTGGGCACACTCTCCCACCAATTGCAAGCTTTTTATGCTTCCAACTGGGACAAGGGCAAACAAGGGATGAAGAGGAACCCTTATACAGTATGTAATGTTCGTTTTCTTTTTTTTTTTTTTTCCTGTACCAACTCTATAGCCCAGCTTTCACTCATCAGCTGGAGCTGAGTCCTCAAGAAAATCGGATCAGTATCTCCAAAAAACACTTGGTTAAATATGCGACCCTCCTCCTCATCAATATATCACTTCAGGTGCTGCTGTTTATCTCATACAATTTAAGGCCTTTTTTTTCCCACCAAGTCATAGTAGTCCTAAGGCCACTTCAGCTCACACAGGCATACAGTCCTTTTTCCAACACTCCCTGGGGCACATTAAAGCTCTTATATATGCATTTCTCTGCACTTGTATCCAGCATATATCATTTAGCAAGGTAACAGTTCAATAGTGCGTTTAGCCAAACTTCAATCCTGTTCACTTTCTCACCTCCTCGCTTTCAGCTTCTCACTCACCTCCCCTCTAGAGAATGGTAGTCCGAACGGACACAGGGAGGGAGGAATTCATCCTCTATTACTGGCGTAGGAAGGACTAAACAATGTCTGTTTGGCTTAGCCTACCTGACCTTCTTTCAGGCCCACGGGATCCTCACGCCCGCGGCGTCTCGTCTATGACCAGACCTGAGGTCGGTTCTGTAGCGGCACCCAGCGGGATCAATGCTCGTAGTCCCCCAGCGGCTACCTCCTCTTCCTCCTACGTCACTCCGCCCGATGGCCAATCCAGGTCACCTCACACTGGAGGCACGGACACTCCCCCCAGCGCAGCTGTCGATCTCTGGGAGGTCCACGACCAGACTCCGATACTCCTGCACTCAGTGCAATATTCCTCCTTACTGACCTGGGGGGGGGGGGGAGGAACCAGGAAGTCGGGATACTCTCTACTTTGCAGATAGAGAAAGGAGCTGTGTGTCCTAAAGATAGTGTAGTGGTTATGGTGAATGGCTTTGGTGCGGGCTCAGCAATTCAGCTATTCAGCATTCCCACGCGCATTTTCCTCACGAAATGCATTTTCTAGTTAGTGGGAATGTTTTAATAAGCATTCCCAGTATTGCTATTCATTTTTTATTATTAGTGGGAATGCTTTAATAAGCATTCCCAGTATTGATATTCGTTTTTTATTATTAGTGGGAATGCTTTAATAAGCATTCCCAGTATTGATATTCGTTTTTTATTAGTGGGAATGCTTTAATAAGCATTCCCAGTATTGATATTCGTTTTTTATTATTATTTAGTGGGAATGCTTAATAAGCATTCCCAGTATTGATATTCGTTTTTTATTATTATTTTTCTCCTTTATTATTCCGTACGTTTTTTGGCTCTGCGTAACTTCTGTATACTTTCAGCTATTGAGACCATTCAACTATTAAAATGTTCGTCTCGTTCAGCTAACGATGGGACTTCTTCAAGTATTTATACTTTTTAAAATATTAAGCTTTTAGACACTTTTTTTTAACATTGAAGTCAATGAGAACATCCTTTTTCCTGCTCCAAATCACACGTCCTGCCAAAAGTTTCAGCTCCTTCATACTTTCACTTACAGACACCAAACAAACTTTAAAGCGGTCACAAAATATTCAGCTATCCGGCTATGACTTTTCAGATTGATATCTTTTACGGTTTTTGTGAAAACGCAATTTACGTTTAGTGATATTTTCAGAAAATGTAATCGGTTATAATGAATTCCTATGGAGGGGATTTAGAGTGTGTCATGTGACCTTTACAGCACAGATCATTGAAAAAGAAAATTATCTTTAAAAAAAGGGAAAACAAATTGCTCTCACGCCCACAAGATCTACTTGTCATACACAATTTATATATCAAAACGTAGGTATTTTTGTCTGGTTTCAGGCAATGTGATCAGTTTTGTGATAGGCATTTGACTTTTAGTTCCAGGAGCTTCTAAAGGACAAGAGCGACAAAACCACTCTCATTGATTCTCATGTTAAAAATTTTAAAAATGTTCCTGCAAAACACACAAAGACGCTCTTTTCTAAATCGCTGGCATGGCCACAATTTTAAGTTTATCAACATAAATTTCATATATATGCGTTCACAAGGGCCGTGTCTTTCAAACGGTGAAGTCGCTGTATCGGTCGCATGTATGGTTTTGGATTTATTAAGTTTTGTTTGAAGGCTTCAATAACTGATTTTGTGTGTGGATGAAAGCGTTTCTAATGGTATTTTGATTCCCTAAATAGCTTTCCTTACCTCAGTGCAGTCCTCCTCCCCCACCTCATGTGGAGAAAGCCTCTTGAGGGGGAGGGGCGACCAGGCAAGTCAGGACACTCTCTATATTGCAGATAGAGAAAGGAGCTGTGTGATATTAGGCTTTATAAGTACTGAAGGAACACTGCTTGTATGTCCTAAAGATACTGTAGTGGTTATGGTGAATGGCTTTGGTGCGGGCTCAGCAAATCAGCTATTCAGCATTCCCACTCGCATTTTCCTCAGGAAATGCATTTTCTAGTTTTCTCCTTTATTATTCCGTACGTTTTTTGGCTCTGCGTAACTTCTGCATACTTTCAGCTATTGAGACCATTCAACTATTAAAATGTTCGTCTCATTCAGCTAACGATGGGACTTCTTCAAGTTTTTTGTACTATTTATACTTATTAAAATATTAAGCTTTTAGACACTTTTTTGTTTAACATCGAAGTCAATGAGAACATCCTTTTTCCCGCTCCAAATCACACGTCCTGCCAAAAGTTTCAGCTCCTTCATACTTTCACTTACAGACACCAAACAAACTTTAAAGCGGTCACAAAATATTCAGCTATCCGGCTATGACTATTCAGATTGATATCTTTTACGGTTTTTGTGAAAACGCAATTTACGTTTAGTGATTTTTTCAGAAAATGTTATCGGTTATAATGTAATCCTATGGAGCAGGTTTAGAGTGTGTCATGTGACCTTTAGAGTGGAGATCATCCACAAAAAAAAATATCTTTAAAAAAAGGGGAAACAAATTGCTCTCACGCCCACAAGATCTACTTGTCATACACAATTTATATATCAAAACGTAGGTATTGTTGTCTGGTTTCAGGCAATGTGATCAGTTTTGTGATATGAATTTTAGTTTTAGTTCCTGGAGCTTCTAAAGGACAACAGCCTGAAATCTTCTCTCATTGACTCTCATGTTAAAAAATCTAAAAAATGTTCCTGCAAAACACACAAAGACACTCTTTTCTAAATCGCTGACATGGCCACATTTTTAAGTTTATTAACATAAATTTCATATCGATGCATTCACAAAAGCCTTGTGTTTCAAACGGTGTAGTCGCTGTATCAATCGCATGTACGGTTGTGGATTTATTAAGTTTTGTTTGAAGGCTTAATTCATGTATTTGGTCTGTGAATAAAAGGCGTTTGTAATGCTATTTCTTTCCATAAATAGCTTTCCTTACCTCAGTGCAATATTCCTCCTCACTGACCTGGGGGGGAGGGGAAACCTCTTGAGGGGGGAGGGGTGACCAGGAAGTCAGGATACTCTCTACTTTGCAGATAGAGAAAGGAGCTGTGTGTCCTAAAGATAGTGTAGTGGTTATGGTGAATGGCTTTGGCGTGGGCTCAGCAATTCAGCATTCCCACGCATCGCATTTTCCTCAGGAAATGCATTGTCTAGTTTTAATTTTAATTTTATTCCGTACGTTTTTTGGCTCTGCGTAACTTCTGCATACTTTCAGCTATTGAGACCATTCAACTTTTAAAATGTTCATCTCGTTCAGCTAACGATGGGACTTCTTCAAGTTTTTTTGTACTATTTATACTTTTTAAAATATTAAGCTTTTAGACACTTTTTTTAACATTGAAGTCAATGAGAACATCCTTTTTACCGCTTCAAATCACACACGCTGCCAAAAGTTTCAGCTCCTTCATACTTTCACTTACAGACACCAAACAAACTTTAAAGCGGTCACAAAATATTCAGCTATCCAAACATGACTTTTCAGATTGATGGGCCAGATCCTCAAAAGAGATACGCCGGCGTAAGCCGTCGTATCCCTGGTTCTAACTTTGGAACTGATCCACAGAATCAGTTTTCCAAAGTTTTCCAAAAGTTTCCAAAGTTAGGCAGAAGATCCGACATGTGTAAGGGACTTACACTGCCGGATCTTAGGATGCAGTACCGCATCCGCCGCTAAATTAGCACTTAGGGCGATCCACAAAGCTTTTCAGCTTCGTTTTTTCGCCGTAAGTTTTAGTTTGCAAGTGTAAAATTAGGGCTGCTTTTACAAAGTGTAAAGTTAGTAACACCATGTAAAAGCACATTCAAGCGACGGCATTTGGTATGCATTCCTGAGGGAGAACTCCACGGCAATTTGTAAAATCAAAACCGGCATGGGTTCCCCCCCAGGAGCATACCAGGCCCTTAGGTCTGGTATGGGTTGTAAGGAGACCCCCCCTACGCCGAAAATTCGACGTAGGGGGTCCCCCTACAATCCATACCAGACCCGTATCCAAAGAACGCTACCCGGCCGGCCAGGAATGGGAGTGGGGACGAGCGAGCGCCCCCCCCTCCTGAGCCGTACCAGGCCGCATGCCCTCAACATGGGGGGGTTGGGTGCTCTGGGGCAGGGGGGCGCACTGCGGGCCCCCCCACCCCAGAGCACCCTGTCCCCATGTTGATGAGGACAGGACGTCTTCCCGACAACCCTGGCCATTGGTTGTCGGGGTCTGCGGGCGGGGGCTTATCGGAATCTGGGAGTCCCCTCAAATAAGGGGGCCCCCAGATACCGGCCCCCCACCCTAAGTGAATGGATATGGGGTACATCGTACCCCTACCCATTCACCTGGAGGCAAAGTGATAGTTATTAAACACACAACACAAGGGTTTTTAAAATCATTTATTGGTCTGCTCCGGAGGCCCCCCCTGTCTTCTTTAGCTCTAATACCAGGGGGGGCTTCTTCTTCCACTCTCCGGGGGGGGTCTTCTCCGCTCTCCGGGGGGGTCTTCTTCTTCCGCTCTCCGGGGGGGGTCTTCTCCGCTCTCCGGGGGGGGTCTTCTATCTTCGCCGCTCTCCGCTGTTGACTCGGCGCACCCCGGTTCTTCTCCAGCTGTCCGGTGCCTTCTCCTTCAGCGCTGGCTGCCTGCTATCTTCGTGTGTTAGCTCAATTACTAGCAGGCAGCCAGCGCGTGGTGGGTAGTGGGTGCCTACTCACGTGGGTACCTACCGGAGCATGATGGGATGGTGAGGCCTATATAAATGGGATGCAAGGCGCGCTTCCATCATTGCAGTGAGAAGAGGCGTCGGGTCAACATCGGAAGAAGGGAGAAGAAGAGAAGAGAAGAAGATGACATCACAGAAGACCGCGCTGGCTGCCTGCTAGTAATTGAGCTAACACACGAAGATAGCAGGCAGCCAGCGCTGAAGGAGAAGGCACCGGACAGCTGGAGAAGAACCGGGGTGCGCCGAGTCAACAGCGGAGAGCGGCGAAGATAGAAGAAGACCCCCGGAGAGCGGAGAAGACCCCCCCGGAGAGTGGAAGAAGAAGACCCCCCCAGAGAGCGGAGAAGACCCCCCCAGAGAGCGGAAGAAGAAGCCCCCCCTGGTATTAGAGCTAAAGAAGACAGGGGGGGCCTCCGGAGCAGACTAATAAATGATTTTAAAAACCCTTGTGTTGTGTGTTTAATAACTATCACTTTGCCTCCAGGTGAATGGGTAGGGGTACGATGTACCCCATATCCATTCACTTAGGGTGGGGGGCCGGTATCTGGGGGCCCCCTTATTTGAGGGGACTCCCAGATTCCGATAAGCCCCCGCCCGCAGACCCCGACAACCAACGGCCAGGGTTGTCGGGAAGAGGTCCTGTCCTCATCAACATGGGGACAGGGTGCTCTGGGGTGGGGGGGCCCGCAGTGCGCCCCCCTGCCCCAGAGCACCCAACCCCCCCATGTTGAGGGCATGCGGCCTGGTACGGCTCAGGAGGCGGGGGGCGCTCGCTCGTCCCCACTCCCATTCCTGGCCGGCCGGGTAGCGTGCTTTGGATACGGGTCTGGTATGGATTGTAGGGGGACCCCCTACGTCGATTTTTCGGCGTAGGGGGGGTCTCCTTACAACCCATACCAGACCTAAGGGCCTGGTATGCTCCTGGGGGGGGAACCCATGCCGGTTTTTTATTTGAAAATTGGCATGGAGTTCTCCCTCTCAGGAATGCATGCCGAGCGATGCTGTCAAATTTTTTTACTTTTTTTTTTTTCCCGACGCAACTTTTTTTACCCGGCACGATCCACAAAACTCTGCGTAACGTAACTTTGCGCATGCGCAGTACGGCCGGCGCGGGAGCACGCCTCATTTAAATGGGACTCGCCCCATTTGAATAGGAACGCCTTGCGCCGGCCGGATTTAAGTTACACAGCCTGAAATTTCTAGGTAAGTGCTTTGTGGATCGGGCACTTAGGTAGAAATTTTAAGGCAGTGTAACTTAAATGGGATTTTTTAAGTTGCGCCAGGTTTTTGTGGATATGCCCCGATATCTTTTACGTTTTTTGTGAAAACGCAATTTACGTTTAGTGATTTTTTCAGAAAATTTTATCGGTTATAATGTAATCCTATGGAGCAGGTTTACAGTGTGTCATGTGACCTTTAGAATGGAGATCATTGAAAAAAAAATTATCTTTAAAAAAAGGGGAAACAAATTGCTCTCACGCCCACAAGATCTACTTGTCATACACAATTTATATATCAAAACGTAGGTATTTTTGTCTGGTTTCAGGCAATGTGATCAGTTTTGTGATACGCATTTGACTTTTATTTTGCAGGAGCTTCTAAAGGACAAGAGCGCCAAAATTTCTCTCATTGAATGTAATGTTAAAACGTCTAAAAAATGTTCCTGCAAAACACACAAAGACACTCTTTTCTAAATCGCTGACATGGCCACATTTTTAAGTTTATCAACATAAATTTCATATCGATGCGTTCACAAGGGCCGTTTCTTTCAAATGGTAAAGTCGCTGTATCGATCGTATGTACGGTTGTAGATTTATTAAGCTTTGTTTGAAGGCTTAATTCATGTATTTGGTCTGTGAATTAAAAGCGTTTGTAATGGTATTTCTTTCCATAAATAGCTTTTTACTTCAGTGCAATATTCCTCCTCACTGACCTGGGGGGGGGGGGGGGGAAAACCTCTTGAGGGGGAGGGGCGACCAGGAAGTCAGGATACTCTCTACTTTGCAGATAGAGAAAGGAGCTGTGTGTCCTAAAGATAGTGTAGTGGTTATGGTGAATGGCTTTGGCGCGGGCTCAGCAATTCAGCATTCCCACTCGCATTTTCCTCAGGAAATGCATTTTCTAGTTATTAGTGGGAATGCTTTAATAAGCATTCCCAGTATTGATATTCGTTTTTTATTAGTGGGAATGCTTTAATAAGCATTCCCATTATTGATATTCGTTTTTTATTATTAGTGGGAATGCTTTAAAAAGCATTCCCAGTATTGATATTCGTTTTTTATTATTTTTCTCCTTTATTATTTCGTACGTTATTTGGCTCTGCGTAACTTCTGCATACTTTCAGCTATTGAGACCATTCAACTATTAAAATGTTTGTCTCGTTCAGCTAACGATGGGACTTCTTCAAGTTTTTTTGTACTATTTATACTTTTTAAAATATTAAGCTTTTAGACACATTTTTTTAACATTGAAGTCAATGAGAACATCCTTTTTACCGCTTCAAATCACACGTGGTGCCAAAAGTTTCAGCTCCTTCATATTTTCACTTACAGACACCAAACAAACTTTAAAGCGGTCACAAAATATTCAGCTATCCGGCTATGACTTTTCAGATTGATATCTTTTACATTTTTTGTGAAAAAGCAATTTACGTTTAGTGATTTTTTCAGAAAATTTTATCGTTATAATGTAATCCTATGGAACAGTTTTAGAGTGTGTCATGTGACCTTTAGAGTGGAGATCATTGAAAAAAAATTATCTTTAAAAAAAGGGGAAACAAATTGCTCTCACGCCCACAAGATCTACTTGTCATACACAATTTATATATCAAAACGTAGGTATTTTTGTCTGGTTTCAGGCAATGTGATCAGTTTTGTGATACATATTTTAGTTTTAGTTCCAAGAGCTTCTAAATGACAAGAGCCTCAAAATCCCTCCCATTGACCGTCATGTTAAAAAGTCTAAAAAATGTTTCTGCAAAACACACAAAGATGCTCTTTTCTAAATCGCTGACATCGCCACATTTTTAAGTTTATCAACATAAATTTCATATCGATGCGTTCACAAGGGCCGTGTCTTTCAAACCATGAAGTCGCTGTATCGATCGCATGTACGGTTGTGGATTTATTAAGGTTTGTTTGAAGGCGTATTTCACGTATTTGGTATGTGAATTAAAAGCGTTTGTAATGGTATTTCTTTCCATAAATAGCTTTCTACCTCAGTGCAATATTCCTCCTCACTGACCTGGGGGAGGGGGGAAATCTCTTGAGGGGGGAGGGGCGACCAGGAAGTCAGGATACTCTCTACTTTGCAGATAGAGAAAGGAGCTGTGTGTCCTAAAGATAGTGTAGTGGTTATGGTGAATGGCTTTGGTGCGGGCTCAGCAATTTAGCATTCCCACGCGCATTTTCCTCAGGAAATGCATTTTCTAGTCATTTTTATTATTCCGTACGTTTTTTGGCTCTGCGTAACTTCTGCATACTTTCAGCTATTGAGACCATTCAACTATTAAAATGTTCGTCTCGTTCAGCTAACGATGGGATTTCTTCAAGTTTTTTTGTACTATTTATACTTTTTAAAATATTAAGATTTTAGACACTTTTTTTTAACATTGAAGTCAATGAGAACATCCTTTTTCCCGCTTCAAATCACACGCGCTGCCAAAAGTTTCAGCTCCTTTATACTTTCACTTACAGACACCAAACAAACTTTAAAACGGTCACAAAATATTCAGCTATCCGGCTATGACTTTTTAGATTGATATCTTTTACGTTTTTTGTGAAAATGCAATTTACGTTTAGTGATTTTTTCAGAAGATTTTATCGGCTGTAATGTCTTCCTATGGAAGTGATTTACAGTGTGTCATGTGACCATTACAGCACAGATCATTGAAAAAAAAATTATCTTTAAAAAAAGGGGAAACAAATTGCTCTCACGCCCACAAGATCTACTTGTTATACACAATTTATATATCAAAACGTAGGTATTTTTGTCTGGTTTCAGGCAATGTGATCAGTTTTGTGATAGGCATTTGACTTTTAGTTCCAGGAGCTTCTAAAGGACAAGAGACCGAATTTTTCTCTCATTGACTCTAATGTTAAAAAGACTTTAAAATGGGGGCGTGGCTTGGACATGGCCGAGTGAGGCAGCAGACTTCCAGAGCTCCTCACACACCGACGCTACTTCAGCATAATCCGGCGGTTCCGCTGCACAAAATTGGCAGCCAAAGGCATGTCCCAGAGCCGGAGAGCCTCCTCCAGGACCAGGACAGTCTCGCAGCCCGGAATCGGAACCATAAACGCCTATTTCGGCGGAGGCACACAGCCGAGCGCTGGGACATCCAAGATGGCGCCCGGGAAAAGCAAAGGCGCAGATGCTGGGCTGAGACACGCGCCGAGGCCTACTACACCGCCGCAGCACGAAGGTTCTCCCATACAGACGCCGACTCTGGTAAGGGACCCGACCCCCCCTGTGTCCCCAGTCTCCTCCGCTTCGACGGGTCAGGGCCCTGACATCACAGACTTGCAGGGGGATAGGGACCTACGGCAGCATCTCCTGTCCCTCCCCACCAAGGAGGACCTGGATCGCTTTGTGACCAGAGTAGAGAGGGCCTTTAAACAGGACATTGACCAGCTAAAGGCAGACACCACTCAGTTGGGCACGAGATTGGAGGCCCTGGAGCAATTAGTGGAGGAGGCTTTACCTACAGTCGCCCAGCTAAGGGATAGATGCGCTGCTCAGGACAATCACATTGAAAGCCTCATTTCACAACTAGATGATTATGAGAACCGCAGCAGAAGGTCCAATATACGCATCCGGGGCCTGCCTGAGGCTACAGGGGCCAGGGACATTGTCCCCACGCTGCAGGGTATTTTCAAGGAGCTGCTGGGCCTCTCACCCACTGAGACTGTGGAAATTGATAGAGCGCACAGGGCCCTGAGGCCCCCCTCACAGGATGCGGAGAACCCGCGTGATATAATTTGCAAGCTACACAGGTATACTGTCAAGGAGCAACTCATGCAGCGGATGCGTAATCGCCCCTTCTTTGACTTTGATGGAGCACGCCTGTTCTTCTATCAAGATCTGTCACGCCGCACTCTGATGCAACGCAGAGCTTTGGGCCCCCTCCTTGAATCCCTGCGTTCGGCTAATGCCACCTATAGGTGGGGATTCCCCTTCGTTTTGCAGGCCAGCAGGGATGGCAAATCCGCCATTCTACGCAACAAAGATGACCTCCCGCGCTTTCTATCGCAGCTACAACTGGCCCCGGTGGACTTTCCGGATTGGAGGCTCAACTCTGGCATCCCGATGGTGGCGGTGCCTCAGCCCTGGCAGCAGGTTCGGCGATCCCGGGGTCGCAAAAGGTCGTCCTCGGCGGCAGTGCAGCCTGGATCTTTAATGGGAGATTGAGGCGCCGTGTAGAAGTAGGCCTTCCCCCTCTGGATCTCCTCAGGAGTGACTTTTGAAAGCTCTACGCAATCTGGGAGGGATACTGTCGCAACTTTGTCCCTAGGGATGACCTGGGCTTCGGCTGGATCATTTACATCTGTGCGGCTTAACACTGGCTCTCCTGCCTGAAGCCTGTTGCTCTGTATGGAGACTTCCTTCCCATTTTTGCCTCTCAGGGTTTCATTATTTTTTATCTTGGTTTTCTTTTTTCGCCCCTTTTTTACAATAGCTCTTTGGACCCTTATATTCGGCCATACTACCCGGGGTTCTTTTTTTTGTTTTGCTCAGGGACACTTTAAGATTTTGCTGGGCCGTTGTTCCCCCGGATATATGTTGCCTTCCATTTTTTCTTCCTGTGTGTGGGGAGTTGGAAACACCTGGCTTTCCATGACCGATCACTTCCCCCATGTAGGACTACCCTTTTTGGGTGTTAGCCCAGATTTGGGCACTTCGCCTCGCTCAGGTAGCCCCCACATATCGGGTGGGCTCCCTGGGTTGGGCGAACAGTTAGGGGCTTCTCCCTCTGTCGCCTTAGAGGCATTTGAGGGGCCCCCTTTAATGTTTCATGTGCCTTGTGAAATGTATGTTTTACCTATAATTTTTTTTCTTCTCTCCCCGCCTTTCCCTCTGCTCTTCTCCCCTTCTCTCTCGTCTGATTTCTTATCTCTAGCTCTTTCTCGGTATCTGGAGGATGGACCAGCTCTCGCTGACTTCAATGGGATGGGGACTGACGCCTGGACCACCCCTGCTACCTTCTCATGGCAACGATCAAGGTAGTGTCATATAATGTACGTGGGCTGTGCTCTCCCAACAAGCGGAACAGGCTCTGGTTAGAACTTAAGAGGTTGGGGGCCCAGGTACTCTTTCTGCAAGAGACCCATTTCACTGCCTCCTCGCTTCCTAAGCTGCCCAGCCACTTGTTTTCGCAATGGTATCTCAGTAACTCTCCTACACCTAAATCTAAGGGCACAGCGATAGCAGTCCATAGGACCTGCCCATTTCAACCATCTGACCACATGGTTGACCCCCAGGGGCGCTTTGTGTTTCTGAAGGGTACAATAATGGGCCAGACCTACACCTTTGCGACTCTGTATGCCCCGAACTCACAACAACTTACGTTCTTGGACCGGACCCTGGCCCAACTGGCTGAGTTCCGGGAAGGGAAACTAATATTAGGAGGGGACTTCAATGTTAGCCCCGACCCCCGTTTGGATACCTCGGCGAATAAGTCAACCCATTCGCACGCCTTTTTTAAACACTTTAAGAAGACCCTTCAGGGCCATACATTGGTGGACTGCTGGAGGGCCCTCAATGCAGAAGAGAGGGACTACAGCTACTTTTCTAGTGTGCATAAAGTCTACACTAGAATTGATCTGATGTTGGTGGACCAGGGTTCTCTAGACCTGTTACTAGAAGCTACTATTGACCAGATCACTATTTCCGACCATGCCCCCTCACAGGACCAGGACTTGGAAGTTAAATGAAAACTTATTAGATGACACGGGGGTAGTGGCGGGGGTTCGGGAGACTTTGACAAATTATTTTGTAGAAAATGCCAACGGTGAGGTTAGTGACGGTACCCTGTGGGAGGCGCTTTAGGGGCCAAGATCAACAGGGAGAGGCAGGCAGACTTCCAGAGGGTGCTGCAGGCGTTGCGGCAGGCTGAACTCAGCCACAAGCGGACGTCGGCCCCTTCCGAACTATTGCGTCTTACCGAACTAAGACAGCTTTTTGCTAAGTTACTAGACCGGAAAATCACTCGCAAACTGCGTTATCTGGCGCACGCGTATTATGAACACGGCAACAAATGCGGACGGATGCTAGCGTGCGCGATTAGAAAAAAGAGGCTGGTGGCCCATGTGCATAAGCTGCACTCCCCTAAGGGAGAACCGGCCCAGCACACCTCAAAGATAGCCTCGATGTTTCGCGACTATTATGAGTCCTTGTATAACCTAGGAGCTGCCTCTTCCCAGGCGGAGGCGACCCTTAAACGCACCAAAATAGAGTCGTACCTCGCCTCGATCGGGCTCCCCGCCCTGTCCCCGGAACAGGCAACTGGCCTTGAGCACCCCATCTCTCCGGCCGAATTACTGGCGACTATTAAGTCTCTCCCCTCAGGCAAGAGCCCCGGCCCCGACGGCTTCACTAAGGCGTACTACGAGAAATTTTTTGACAAACTTCAAGCCCCCTTATGTACTCTCCTTAACTCACTGGCGAATGGTGGCCAGATCCCCAAAGAGACCTCGTTAGCACATATCACGGTGCTCCCTAAAGATGGCAAGGACCCTACCCAACCACAGAGTTATCGTCCGATTTCTCTTCTGAATACGGACTTAAAAATTTTCTCTAAGATTCTGGCTAACCGCCTGAAACCTCTCCTCCCGGATATGGTCCACGCCGATCAGGCGGGTTTTATACCGGGACGAGAGGCCAGGGACAATTCAAATAGGGCTATCCAGTTGATACACTGGGCGCGCGCACGCGATCGGATGCCTCCATACTTAATACTGTCCACAGACGCGTAGAAGGCATTCGATCGCGTGGACTGGCAGTTCCTCAGTGCGGTCCTTAAAAAGTCAGGACTGGGCCTGCGTATGCTGAGCTGGATCTCTAAGCTTTATGTCTCCCCCACGGCGCAGGTTAAGGTGAACGGTGGTCTCTCGACAGGGTTCCCTATCTGGAATGGCACGAGACAGGGATGTCCGCTCTCGCCCCTCTTATTTGCCCTGGTTCTGGAACCATTTCTGCAAAGGGTTAGATCGAATACCAACATCAGAGGGGTGCAGGTAGGCTCCCTGGAGCACAAGCTCTCTGCTTATGCAGATGACATTCTGTTCCATGTAGTAGAGCCCCTTGTTTCGTTGCCAGTCCTGATGGATGAACTAAGGGAATACGGGGAGGTTTCAAACTTTAAGATAAATTACGCAAAATCCGAGATACTGCCTATCACTGTTCCTCCTGCTCTGGCGTCCTCGCTGAGGGACTCTTTCCCCTTCAGGTGGTCCGCCTCTTCCATGAAGTACTTGGGGATCCAGCTTACTAATTGTGTGGACTCACTCTACTCCCAGAATTATGTCCCTCTTTTGAAAAAGACCTCTCTGGACCTGCAGTCTTGGGACAGGACGATGTTCACTTGGGTGGGACGGACGAACATCCTGAAAATGACTGTTCTGCCCCGTATCTTATTTCTTCTGCAGATGATACCTATACGTCTACCAAAACGTTTTTTGCTGAGTTACGCAGTTCATTTACTAAATTCGTATGGGGAGGTAGGAGACCTAGACTGGCAATGACGATCTTGCAGAGGTCCAAGCTACAGGGAGGCTTGGGAATACCAAATATTCTCAGGTACTATCAGGCGGTTGCATTACAGCGCATACTGAATTGGAAGTTCCATACTTCCCTTAAATTGTGGGTTCCCCTTGAAAAGACGATGGCGGGGCGGGACTTGTCCTATGCACCTTGGGTCCCGACGGACAGTAGGGGGCTCTCTGACTGGGTCTCCCCCCTGACGGCTCACTCCCTGGCCATGTGGGATAAACTGAATGGCTGCCTAGCACTGGCGCCGAGGACTTCTCCTCTGGCGCCGGTTGGTGGGTACCCGTGGTTCTCCCCTGGAGAACTGAAATCTTCCCTAGGAACATGGGCTGGGGATGGGGTCGTCAGCCTTGCGAGATTTGTGGAGGGTGGGGTCCTGACGTCGCTGACTGCCTTGCGCTCCAGGTATGGTAGCTTCCCCTTTGACTTTTGGAGACATCGCCAGCTGGAGACTTTCATCACTAAATGTCATAAGGTAGCGCAGATCAGGACTAACTTGACAGAGTTTGAGCGTCTCTGGGCGTCTGAGGATCCAGAGCCCCACTTGATCTCGGTATTATACCGGTTGTTGGAGGGTGCCTCGCCTAGCCCCCGTCCCTACTTTGTTAGGGAATGGGAGAGGGATCTACAGACCGAATTTACGGATGAGCAACTATACCACCTCTATCGCCTGACTCACAAGAGCTCAGTGGACGCTAAAACCCAAGAAAATAATTATAAGTTGCTGACACGGTGGTACAGGGTGCCGGCTTCTCTGGCTAGGATTTTCCCTAATGTGTCTGATAGATGCTGGAGGGGATGTGGGCAGAGGGGCACGCTCCTCCACATTTGGTGGGAGTGCCCGGTGCTTCGCCCGTTTTGGGACATGGTCACTAAACATGTGTCTGAAGGCCTGGGCGTGGATATTCCGGCCCACCCCAAACACTTCCTGCTCCACGTCCCCGCCATCTCTCTGTCACGATACAAATGCAGTGCCCTCCCCCACCTCCTCAATGCGGCAAAACGGCTCATTCCGATTCACTGGAAGAGCTCGCATGTTCCAAGTGAGCAAGACTGGCTGGGGAAGGTGAGGGAGATTATGGAAGCGGAGGGTTGGCTAGCTACGTGTAGGGATACTCACGAAAAATTTGAGACCACCTGGGCAGAGTGGAAGGCCCACGTACATGACGCAGCCTTGTTCTCCTCTAGTCTAGACGAGGCACTACTGGTGCTTGCAGATCCCTCTTTCGGGGATCGCGTCCGGGCACATCGTCAGTCAGTCAACTGATACCCCACTGTGATGGGGACCCATTGAGTCGACGAGTCAGGTGAGTGCTGGTCCACTGGTCCTCTCTCTTCTACCTCTTCTCACTTTTCTTGTCTCTTTGCTCTCTCTAACTCTGCGCCCTCTGCCCTTCCCCCCCCCTTTTTTTTCCCTCCTCCCCACTGATTAAGGTTGAATATATATTTTATTTTGTGTGCTAAGTATTGGGACTACTGGTGCTATAGCTAGCCTGTTTGAATAGCCCCGTTGCCTCAGGCTTGTTTTGATAGATATGTAGCTGTGGGAGCTGTTTTATTGCTTGCTTAAGGGCGGGGACATGGGGATTCGCATCCCCCCGTTTGTGGGGGGAGCCCGGCCCAAGTGGACCGAATGTCCTGGGCGGGCGGCGTGCCCTTGTGTCCCCGGACTGGTGTGAGCTATTTCTCCCTTAGCGTTAGCCTGAGCCCGGACCTGACGCACCCCCCCATGGAGTCCCTCCCCCTTCCCTTCCCCCCCCCCCTGCCTTTGGTCCCATGTCCCCCCCTCCCACCCCTTCTCTCCCATTATCCCCTACTTTGGTTGTTGTCTTTATTTTTGTATTGGCTTTCTGTTCGTTTGATGATGCTATATTGTACAACTGTCAATACCACTTGAAAATTGAAAATAAATATTTTACAAATAAAAAAAGACTTTAAAATGTTTCTGCAAAACACACAAAGACACTCTTTTCTAAATCGCTGACATGGCCACATTTTTAAGTTTATCAACATAAATTTTATACCAATTTGTTCACAAAAGCCTTGTGTTTCAAACAGTGAAGTCGCTGTATCGATCGCATGTACGGTTGTGGATTTATTAAGGTTTGTTTGAAGGCTTCAATAACTGATTTTGTGTGTGGATGAATGCGTTTCTAATGGTATTTTGATTCCCTAAATAGCTTTCTTTACCTCAGTGCAGTCCTCCTCCCCCACCTCATGTGGAGAAAACCTCTTGAGGGGGAGAGACGACCAGGCAAGTCAAGACACTCTCTATATTGCAAATAGAGAAAGGAGCTGTGTGATATTAGGCTTTATAAGTACTGAAGGAACACTGCTTGTATGTCCTAAAGATACTGTAGTGGTTATGGTGAATGGCTTTTGTGCGGGCTCAGCTATTCAGCATTCCCACGCGCATTTTCCTCAGGAAATGCATTTTCTAGTTTATTAGTGGGAATGCTTTAATAAGCATTCCCAGTATTGATACATGTAAATGTATTATTAGTGGGAATGCTTTAATAAGCATTCCCAGTATTGATATCCGTAAATGTATTATTCTTAATTAGTGGGAATGCTTTAATAAGCATTCCCAGTATTGATATTTAGTGGGAATGCTTTAATAAGCATTCCCAGTATTGATATTCGTTTTTTATTATTAGTGGGAATGCTTTAATAAGCATTCCCAGTATTGATATTCGTTTTTTATTATTAGTGGGAATGCTTTAATAAGCATTCCCAGTATTGATATCCGTAAATTTATTAGTGGGAATGCTTTAATAAGCATTCCCAGTATTGATATCCGTAAATTTATTATTAGTGGGAATGCTTTAATAAGCATTCCCAGTATTGATATTCGTTTTTTATTATTCTTCTTAATTTTAATTAGTGGGAATGCTTTAATAAGCATTCCCAGTATTGATATTCGTTTTTTATTATTAGTGGGAATGCTTTAATAAGCATTCCCAGTATTGATATTCGTTTTTTATTATTATTATTCCGTACGTTTTTTGGCTCTGCGTAACTTCGGCATACTTTCAGCTATTGAGACCATTCAACTATTAAAATGTTCGTCTCGTTCAGTTAACGATGGGACTTCAAGTTTTTTTGTACTATTTATACTTTTTAAAATATTAAGCTTTTAGACACTTTTTTTTAACATTGAAGTCAATGAGAACATCCTTTTTCCCTTTGAAATCACATGCCCTGCCAAAAGTTTCAGCTCCTTCATACTTTCACTTACAGACACCAAACAAACTTTAAAGCGGTCACAAAATATTCAGCTATCCGGCTATGACTTTTCAGATTGATATCTTTTACGGTTTTTGTGAAAACGCAATTTACGTTTAGCGATTTTTTCAGAAAATGGAATTGGTTATAATGTAACCCTATGGAAGGGATTTAGAGTGTGTCATGTGACCTTTAGAGTGGAGATGATTGAAAAAAAAGTTATCTTTAAAAAAAGGGAAAACAAATTGCTCTCACGCCCACAAGATCTACTTGTCATACACAATTTATATATCAAAACGTAGGTATGGTTGTCTGGTTTCAGGCAATGTTATCAGTTTTGTGATACGTATTTTATTTTTAGTTCCAGGAGCTTCTAAAGGACAAGAGGGACAAATAAACTCTCATTGACACTCATGTTAAAAAGACTTTAAAATGTTTCTGCAAAACACACAAAGACGCTCTTTTCTAAATCGCTGACATGCCCACATTTTTAAGTTTATCAACATAAATTTCATATCGATGCGTTCACAAGGGCCGTGTCTTTCAAACGGTGAAGTCGCTGTATCGATCGCATGTACGGTTGTGGATTTATTACGTTTTGTTTGAAGGCTTCGATAACTGATTTTGTGTGTGGATGAAAGCGTTTCTAATGGTATTTTGATTCCCTAAATAGCTTTCCTTACCTCAGTGCAGTCCTCCTCCCCCACCTCATGTGGAGAAAGCCTCTTGAGGGGGGGGGGCGACCAGGCAAGTCAGGACACTCTCTATATTGCAGATAGAGAAAGGAGCTGTGTGATATTAGGCTTTATAAGTACTGAAGGAACACTGCTTGTATGTCCTAAAGATACTATAGTGATTATGGTGAATGGCTTTGGTGCAGGCTCAGCAATTCAGCATTCCCACTCGCATTTTCCTCAGGAAATGCATTGTCTAGTTATTTTTATTATTCCGTACGTTTTTTGGCTCTGCGTAACTTCTGCATACTTTCAGCTATTGAGACCATTCAACTATTGAAATGTGCGTCTCGTTAAGCTAACGATGGGACTTCTTCAAGTTTTTTTGTACTATTTATACTTTTTAAAATATTAAGCTTTTAGACACTTTTTTTTAACATTGAAGTCAATGAGAACATGATTTTTACCGCTTCAAATCACACGTCCTGCAAAAAGTTTCAGCTCCTTCATACTTTCACTTACAGACACCAAACAAACTTTAAAGCAGTCACAAAATATTCAGCTATCCGGCTATGACTTTTCAGATTGATATCTTTTACGGTTTTTGTGAAAACGCAATTTACGTTTAGCGATTTTTTTCAGAAAATGTAATCGGTTATAATGTAATCCTATGGAAGGGATTTAGAGTGTGTCATGTGACCTTTAGAGTGGAGATGATTGAAAAAAAAGTTATCTTTAACCACTTGACCACTGGGCACGTAAACCCCCTTAATAACCAGACCAATTTTCAGCTTTCGGTGCTCTCACAATTTGAATGACAATTACTCAGTCATACAACACTGTACCCAAATGAAATTTTCGTCCTTTTTTTCACACAAATAGAGCTTTCTTTTGGTGGTATTTAATCACCGTTGGGTTTTTTATTTTTTGCGCTATAAAAGAAAAAAGACTGAAAATTCTGTAAAAAAAAATAATTTTTCTTTGTTTCTGTTATAAAATTTGGCAAATTTAGTATTTTTTCTTCATTTTTTTGCATAAATGTGAAAGATGAAGTTACGCCGAGTAAATAGATACCCAACATGTCACCCTTCAAAATTGCACACGCTCGTGGAATGGCGCCAAACTTCGCTACTTAAAAATCCCCATAGACGACGTTGCAGGGTATTGCGGAGTATTGTGGGGTATTGCGGAGTATTGTGGGGTATTGCAGAGTATTGTGGGGTATTGCAGGGTATTGCGGAGTATTGCGGGGTATTGCGGGGTATTGCGGAGTATTGCGGGGTATTGTGGGGTATTGCGGAGTATTGCGGGGTATTGCGGAGTATTGTGGGGTATTGTGGGGCATTGCGGAGTATTGCGGGGCATTGCGGAGTATTGCGGGGCATTGCGGAGTATTGCGGGGCATTGCGGAGTATTTTGGGGTATTGCAGAGTATTTTGGGGTATTGCACAGTGTGGGGGCATTGCAGAGTGTGGGGGCATTGCAGAGTATTTTGGGGTATTGCACAGTGTGGGGGCATTGCACAGTGTGGGGGCATTGCACAGTGTGGGGGCATTGCAGAGTATGGCTGGTACTGCAGAGTATTGCACAGGGAGGGATGGATGGCTGGATCTGTGACTGCATGTGTCACAGATCCAGCCCGCAGCAGCAGCAGCTGCTGCTGCTGCTTCCGCTCTCTCCCCTCTCACACTGTACCGTTCGGTACAGAGAGGAGAGGGAGGAACCGGCGTCATCACATGACGCCGGTTTGTTTACTAGTGATCGCTCCGTCATTGGACGGAGCGATCACGGGGTAAATCGCCGCTATCAGCGGCGATTTACCGTGATCCGTGATCAGTCGGGTCCGGAGGACCCGGCGGTCACGGAGACTCCCGTGTGCGCGCCCCACAGGGCGCGCGGGAGCGCGATTCTGGGAGGACGTACATTGACGCCCTCCCAGAGTTAAGCAACCGCCTTGTAGACGTATTTAGTCTATAGGGCGGTTGCTAACTGGTTAAAAAAAGGGGAAACAAATTGCTCTCACGCCCACAAGATCTACTTGTCATACACAATTTATATATCAAAACGTAGGTATGTTTGTCTGGTTTCAGGCAATGTTATCAGTTTTGTGATACGTATTTTATTTTTAGTTCCAGGAGCTTCTAAAGGACAAGAGGGACAAATAAACTCTCATTGACACTCATGTTAAAAAGACTTTAAAATGTTTCTGCAAAACACACAAAGACGCTCTTTTCTAAATCGCTGACATGCCAACATTTTTAAGTTTATCAACATAAATTTTATACCGATTTGTTCACAAAAGCCTTGTGTTTCAAACGGTGAAGTCGCTGTATCGATCGCATGTACGGTTGTGGGTTTATTAAGTTTTGTTTGAAGGCTTCAATAACTGATTTTGTGTGTGGATGAAAGCGTTTCTAATGGTATTTTGATTCCCTAAACAGCTTTCCTTACCTCAGTGCAGTCCTCCTCCCCCACCTCATGTGGAGAAAGCCTCTTGAGGGGGGAGGGGCGACCAGGCAAGTCAAGACACTCTCTATATTGCAGATAGAGAAAGGAGCTGTGTGATATTAGGCTTTATAAGTACTGAAGGAACACTGCTTGTATGTCCTAAAGATAGTGTAGTGGTTATGGTGAATGGCTTTGGTGCGGGCTCAGCAATTCAGCTATTCAGCATTCCCACTCGCATTTTCCTCAGGAAATGCATTTTCTAGTTATTCTTAATTTTAATTTTATTCCGTACGTTTTTTGGCTCTGCGTAACTTCTGCATACTTCCAGCTATTGAGACCATTCAACTTTTAAAATGTTCATCTCGTCCAGCTAACGATGGGACTTCTTCAAGTTTTTTTGTACTATTTATACTTTTCAAAATATTAAGCTTTTAGACACTTTTTTTTAACATTGAAGTCAATGAGAACATCCTTTTTCCCGCTTCAAATCACACGCGCTGCCAAATGCTTCTTCTCCTTCATACTTTCACTTACCGACACCAAACAAACTTTAAAGAGGTCACAAAATATTCAGCTATCCGAAAATGACTTTTTAGATTGATATCTTTTACGTTTTTTGTGAAAACGCAATTTACGTTTAGTGATTTTTTCAGAAAATTTTATCGGTTATAATGTGTTTCTATGGAGCAGCTTTAGAGTGTGTCATGTGACCATTACAGCACAGATCATCCACAAAAAAAAATTATCTTTAAAAAAGGGGGAACAAATTGCTGTCACGCCCACAAGATCTACTTGTCATACACAATTTATATATCAAAACGTAGGTATTTTTGTCTGGTTTCGGGCAATGTGATCAGTTTTGCGATAGGCATTTGACTTTTAGTTCCAGGAGCTTCTAAAGGACAAGCGCCTCAAACTCCCTCCCATTGACCGTCATGTTAAAAAGTCTAAAAAATGTTTCTGCAAAACACACAAAGACGCTCTTTTCTAAATCGCTGACATGGCCACATTTTTAAGTTTATCAACATAAATTTCATATCGATGCGTTCACAAGGGCCGTGTCTTTCAAACGGTGAAGTCGCTGTATCGATCGCATGTACGGTTGTGGATTTATTACGTTTTGTTTGAAGGCTTAATTCATGTATTTGGTCTGTGAATAAAAGGCGTTTGTAATGGTATTTCTTTCCACAAATAGATTTCTGTACCTCAGTGCAATATTCCTTCTCACTGACCCGGGGGGAGGGGAAACCTCTTGAGGGGGGGAGGGGCGACCAGGAAGTCAGGATACTCTCTACTTTGCAGATAGAGAAAGGAGCTGTGTGTCCTAAAGATAGTGTAGTGGTTATGGTGAATGGCTTTGGTGCGGGCTCAGCAATTCAGCATTCCCACTCGCATTTTCCTCAGGAAATGCATTTTCTAGTTCTTCTTAATTTTAATTTTAATTTTATTATTCCGTACGTTTTTTGGCTCTGCGTAACTTCTGGATACTTTCAGCTATTGAGACCATTCAACTTTTAAAATGTTCATCTCGTTCAGCTAACGATGGGACTTCTTCAAGTTTTTTTGTACTATTTATACTTTTTAAAATATTAAGCTTTTAGACACTTTTTTTAACATTGAAGTCAATGAGAACATCCCTTTTCCTGCTTCAAAACACACGTTCTGCCAAAAGTTTCAGCTCCTTCATACTTTCACTTACAGACACCAAACAAACTTTAAAGCGGTCACAAAATATTCAGCTATCCAAACATGACTTTTTAGATTGATATCTTTTACGGTTTTTGTGAAAACGCAATTTACGTTTAGTGATCTTTTCAGAAAATGTAATCGGTTATAATGTAATCCTATGGAGCAGTTTTAGAGTGTGTCATGTGACCTTTAGAGTGCAGATCATTGAAAAAAAAAATGATCTTTAAAAAAAGGGGAAACAAATTGCTCTCACGCCCACAAGATCTACTTGTCATACACAATTTATATATTAAAACGTAGGTATTGTTGTCTGGTTTCAGGCAATGTGATCAGTTTTGCGATAGGCATTTGACTTTTAGTTCCAGGAGCTTCTAAAGGACAAGTGCCTCAAAATCCCTCCCATTGACCGTCATGTTAAAAAGTCTAAAAAATGTTTCTGCAAAACACACAAAGACGCTCTTTTCTAAATCACTGTCATGGCCAGATTTTTAAATTTATCAACATAAATTTCATATCGATGCGTTCACAAGGGCCGTGTCTTTCAAACGGTGTAGTCGATGTATCGATCGCATATACGGTTGTGGATTTATTAACTTTTGTTTGAAGGCGTAATTCATGTATTTGGTCTGTGAATTAAAAGGCGTTTGTAATGGTATTTCTTTCCACAAATAGATTTCTGTACCTCAGTGCAATATTCCTCCTCACTGACCTGGGGGAGGGGGGGAAACCTCTTGAGGGGGTTAGGGGCGACCAGGAAGTCAGGATATTCTCTACTTTGCAGATAGAGAAAGGAGCTGTGTGTCCTAAAGATACTGTAGTGGTTATGGTGAATGGCTTTGGCGCGGGCTCAGCAATTCAGCATTCCCACGCATCGCATTTTCCTCAGGAAATGCATTGTCTAGTTTTAATTTTAATTTTATTATTCCGTACGTTTTTTGGCTCTGCGTAACTTCTGCATACTTTCAGCTATTGAGACCATTCAACTATTAAAATGTTCATCTCGTTCAGCTAACGATGGGACTTCTTCAAGTTTTTTTGTACTATTTATACTTTTTAAAATATTAAGCTTTTAGACACTTTTTTTAACATTGAAATCAATGAGAACATCCTTTTTCCTGCTTAAAATCTCACGTGCTGCCAAAAGTTTCAGCTCCTTCATACTTTCACTTTCAAACACCAAACAAACTTTAAAACGGTCTCAAAATATTCAGCTATCCGGCTATGACTTTTCGGATTGATATCTTTTATAGTTTTTGTGAAAAAGCAATTTACGTTTAATGATCTTTTCAGAAAATGTTATCGATTATAATGTGTTCCTATGGAGGTGCTTTAGAGTGTGTCATGTGATCATTACAGTGCAGATCATTGAAATAAAAATCTTTAAAAAAAGGGGGAACAAATTGCTCTCACGCCCACAAGATCTACTTGTCCTACACAATTTATATATCAAAACGTAGGCATTTTTGTCTGGTTTCAGGCAATGTGATCAGTTTTGTGATAGGCATTTTACTTTTAGTTCCTGGAGCTTCTAAAGGACAAGAGTCCGAAATTTTCTCTCATTGACCGTTATGTTAAAAAAGCTTTAAAATGTTCCTGCAAAACGCACAAAGACGCTCTTTTCTAAATCGCAGACATGGCCACATTTTTACGTTTATCAACATAAATTTCATATCGATGCGTTCACAAGGGTCCTGTCTTTCAAACAGTGAAGTCGCTGTATCGATCGCATGTACGGTTGTGGATTTATTAAGGTTTGTTTGAAGGCTTATTTCATGTATTTGGTCTGTGAATTATAGGCGTTTATAATGATATTTCTTTCCCTAAATAGCTTTCTTTACCTCAGTGCAATATTCCTCCTCACTGACCTGGGGGGGGGGAAACCTCTTGAGGGGAGAGGGGCGACCAGGAAGTCAGGACACTCTCTACTTTGCAGATAGAGAAAGGAGCTGTGTGTCCTAAAGATAGTGTAGTGGTGATGGTGAATGGCTTTGGTGCGGGCTCAGCTATTCAGCATTCCCACGCATTTTCCTCAGGAAATGCATTTTCTAGTCTTTCTATGTACCCCTTCTTACTCCCTGATCAAATATCCCCTTTTGATCCCACTCCATCAAGCTACGCTGAATATATTAAGAGATACAGACAATGAAGGGAGAAGAATCCCATTATCTAAGGTGGGTGGAAAAAGGCCCTTAGTAACCCTGATCTCACTTCTTTAGGAGAAATCAAATTCTTGATTTAAGAGGGGAACTGTAAGGGGTTAAGGTTCTATAGTTAGGGTCCTTCCTTAACTATACATATGGTTGCGAAGGGTTAAGAGATTTTTAGAGTGAATATTATTTCCCTCATTTTAGTAGAATTCTAAATGGCCTTGTACAAATAGGCCCAGATTCAGGTACATTTGCACTCTATTTGCAAATATTTTGCACTGCCCTCGATTCACGGAGCAGTAGCTCCGTAATTTGCGAGGGCGCGCCGGCAAAATTGCCCGGCGTAAGCGCACGCAATGTAAATGATCCCGCCGGGGGTGGGAATCATTTAAATTAGGCGCGCTCCCGCGCCGAGCGCATGCTCCGTCGGGAAACTTTCCCGACGTGCATTGCGGCAAATGACGTCGCAATGACGTCATTTGCTTCAAAGTGAACATGAATGGCGTCCAGCGCCATTCACGAATCACTTACGCAAACGACGTAGATTTCAAATTTCGCGACGCGGGAACGACGGGTATCCTTAGCATTGGCTACGCCTGCTATTAGCAGGAGCAGCCTTACGCTAAGCACGCCGTACCGAAACGACATAACTTGCGTACGCAGGGCCCGCGCAACAATTGTGAATCGGTGTTAGTATGCAATTTGTATACTATACGCTGATCACAATGTGAGCGCCCCCTAGCGGTCAACGCAAGAATGCAGCCTAAAATCAGCGTGGCATAAGAGCCTTATGCCACGCAGATTTTAGGCTGCAGTCGGCGTTACGATGTTCCTGAATCAGGAGCATTCGTAACACCGGAGCAAGTAAGCAATTGCGCTGCGTAACCTATGGTTACACAGGCGCAATTGCTTCTTGAATCTGGGCCATAGTTTCTTGTAAGGTTTTATCTCTGAGAAAAGATTATACATGCAGCATTCTTTAGTAATTGCTAAAAATATGTATCTTTCTTCTTCTTATTCTCACATATGTTATGTTCTGTGGGAAATTCCTTGGTTATTGTTGAAACTAACAATGTTGTATACTTTCTTATCTCATGGTGAGAACATTCTCTCCCTTTTGTAATTAATTCATGCAGGTGTTTCACTTACTGGGCCAGATTCACAAAGAGATACGACGGTGTATCTCCTGATACACCATCGTATCTCTGACTTACACTGGTCGTATCTATGCGCCTGATTCATAGAATCAGTTACGCATAGATATGGCCAAGATCCGACAGTGTTACACTGGGGCTGATTTACCAAGCCTTTACTCCATGACTCATGGAGTAAAAGCAGGAGTAGCAGCCGTTTTGCCATTTACTAAAGAAATACGCTGCTAGTGCAGTGTATTTCCCTAGTTACTAATGTGCTCCGTGCGCCCAGGAGAGGGTGCATTGTGCACCAGTACAGACCTGGCGCACGGCACATTAAACTGTAAATTGCGGGGGTTTGGGCGGGAGTTTATTAGGGGGGGAGGTGGGGGGATGCAGGGGAAGTGAAGTGACATGTGTTTTGAAGTGTTTGGCGGGCCGAATTGAAAGGGAAAGTGTTTTTTGAAAACAGATCCCCGTACGCTTGCACAGTGCGCCTGAACCTCGGGAGGTTCATTTGCATACTGGGCATGCGCAGAGAGAAAAGTCAGGGATTCCCGTGCGCCTTGTCAGTACGCCGTGAAAATCTTGGTAAATACCAAGCGGCGTACCCGTGAATGCGCTGCATGACGCGGCGCACGGGAATCTCCGAGCTGTTTTCAGCCCTGAAGGGGAACTCCGCGCCAAATTTCAAACTTGAAATCGGCGCGGGTCCCCCTCCAGGGCTACATTAGGCTCTTAGGCTTGGTCCGGAACGTGAGGGGTTAAACCCGCGCCGATTCGGCGCGGGGGTCCCCCCCAGATCCAAACCAAGCCCTCATCCCAAGCATGCAGTCTGGCCCGGACAGGAATGGGGGCGGGGACGAGCGAGCGCCCCCCCCCCTCCTGAGCCGTACCAGACCGCATGCCCTCAACATGGGGGAGTGTGTGCTGTGGGGGAGGGGGGCACTGCCCCCCCACCCCACAGCACTCTTGCCCCCATGTCGATAGGGACAAGAGCCTCTTCCCGACAACCCTTGCCATTGGTTGTCGGGGTATGCGGGCGGGGCTAATCGGAATCTGCGAGCTCCCTTTAATAAGGGGGCCCCCAGATGCCGGCCCCCCACCCTATGTGAATGAGTATGTGGTACATCGTACCTCTACCCATTCACATGGGGGAAATGTAAAGTAAAATAAAACACCACACAATAAAATATTTTATTAATCTGCTCCGGAGCCCCCCCTTTCTTCTTTAGCTCTCTTAGAAGGGGGGGTTTCTTCTCTCCCGATCTTCTGCCGGGACCCTGGGCTTCGGTGATTTCTGCCGGGGGAGGGCGCCATCCCTCGGTCCTCTCCGGAGCCTTCCGCCGGATGCCCCCACCCCATTTAAGCTCTTTTTCATTAGGGAGGGGCATCCGGACTTCGGGGTCTTCTGCCGGGGGATGGCGCCTATCCCCCGGTCTTTCCGGTGCCTTCCGCCAGGGTTCCGGTCTTCCTGGTCTTCTGCCGGGGGTGCGCCAACTCCCCGGTCTTTTCTCTGCTCCCTCTTCTGCCTGGCTCCCCCGCGGAGCCAGGGCTTTCTTCCGTCTTCTTTCTTCTCTCTTCCTTCTTCTGCCTGTCTCCTCCGGGAGCCCAGGGCTTGTCTGCGCTGTCCTCTCCCTTCTCTTCCATTGGATGTTGACACGACGAGGTTCCGCGCTGACATGCCGTGTCAGCGGCGGGCATGGACTTATATAGGGCAATGCCACCATGTGACCTCAACCCATGTGACATCACATTCCCTGGGCATGATGGGAATGTGATGTCACATGGGTTGAGGTCACATGGTGGCATTGCCCTATATAAGTCCATGCCCACTGCTCAGACGGCATTCCAGCGCCGGACCTCGTCGTGTCAACATCGAATGGAAGAGAAGGGAGAAGACAGCGGAGACAAGCCCTGTGCTCCGCGGAGGAGACAGGCAGAAGCGGAAGGCATCGCAGAAGCCCGGAGAGTGGCGCCCTCCGGCGGAAGACACCGTACAAGCCCGGGACCCTCCCCCAAAGGCAGGAGCCTCCCTGGTGAAGGGGGTCCCGGTGAATTACGTCGCTGAAGACGGGGGTGGGGTGCCAGTGCACCCCCCCCCCTGCAGAAACCGTCGTGGAAGCCCGGGACCCTCCCCCAAAGGCAGGAGCCTCCCTGGTGAAGGGGGTCCCGGTGAATTATGTCGCTGAAGACGGGGGTGGGGTGCCAGTGCACCCCCCCCCCGCAGAAACCGTCGTGGAAGCCCGGGACCCTCCCCCAAAGGCAGGAGCCTCCCTGGTGAAGGGGGTCCCGGTGAATTACGTCGCTGAAGACGGGGGTGGGGTGCCAGTGCACCCCCCCCCGCAGAAACCGTCGTGGAAGCCCGGGACCCTCCCCCAAAGGCAGGAGCCTCCCTGGTGAAGGGGGTCCCGGTGAATTACGTCGCTGAAGACGGGGGTGGGGTGCCAGTGCACCCCCCCCGCAGAAACCGTCGTGGAAGCCCGGGACCCTCCCCCAAAGGCAGGAGCCTCCCTGGTGAAGGGGGTCCCGGTGAATTACGTCGCTGAAGACGGGGGTGGGGTGCCAGTGCACCCCCCCCGCAGAAACCGTCGTAGAAGCCCGGGACCCTCCCCCAAAGGCAGGAGCCTCCCTGGTGAAGGGGGTCCCGGTGAATTACGTCGCTGAAGACGGGGGTGGGGTGCCAGTGCACCCCCCCCGCAGAAACCGTCGTAGTAGCCCGGGACCCTCCCCCAAAGGCAGGAGCCTCACTGGTGAAGGGGGTTCCGGCAGAAGATGGCGAAGCCCGGGGCCTAATGGGGTAGTGGTGGGGGGCCCCGGCAGAAGACCCCCGGCTGACTAATAAATTAATTTATTCATGTGTGGTGTATTTTTTCCATTTTTTTCCCCAGGTGAATGGGTAGGGGTACAATGTACCCCCATACTCATTCACATAGGGTGGGGGGCCGGAATCTGGGGACCCCTTTATTAAAGGGGTCTCTCAGATTCTGATAAGCCCTCCGCCCGCATACCCCGACAACCAACGGCCAGGGTTGTCGGGAAGAGGCTCTTGTCCCTATCGACATGGGGACAAGAGTGCTTTGGGGTGGGGGGGCAGTGCCCCCCTCCCCCACAGCACACACTCCCCCATGTTGAGGGCATGTGGTCTGGTATGGCTCAGGAGGGAGGGGGGCGCTCGCTCGTCCCCACCCCCATTCCTGTCTGACCAGACTGCGTGCCTGGGATAATGGCTTGGTTTGGATCTTGGGGGGGACCCCACGCTATTTTTTTTTGCGCGGGTTTAACCCCTTATGTTCCAGACCAAGCCTAAGAGCCTGGTATGCACCTGGAGGGAACCCACCTTATTTTTTTTTTTCGGGGGTCTGGAGTTCCCCTTCATGAACAGCGATCTGTCATTTACACATGTCAGTCCCCCCCCTACAGTTAGAACACACCCAGGGAACATATTTAACCCCTCCCTCGCACCTAGTGTTAACCCCTTCCCTGCCAGTGGCATTTTTTGAGTAAGCAATGCATTTTTTACAGCACTGATCGCTAGAAAAATGCCAATGGTTCCAAAAAAGTGTTCGATGTGTCCGCCATAATGTCGCAGTACCGATAAAAATCGCTGATCGCCCCAATAACTAGTTAAAACAACAAAAAAAAAAAATTTGTAGACGCTATAACTTTTGCAAAAACCAAACACTAAACGCTATTTGCGATTTTTTGGAAACAAAAAGATGTAGAATACGTATCGGCCTAAACTGAGGGGTTTTTTAGTTTTTTCAATATATATTTTTGGGGATATTTATTATAGCAAAAAGTAAAACTAATTTTTACATATGTGGGCGGGACTTACGCAAGTCCCGCCCACATATATAAACATCGTTCAAACCACACATGTGAGGTATTGACGCGTGCGTTAGAGCGAGAGCAATACTTTTACCACTAGACCTTCTTTGTAACTATAAACTGGTAACCTGGAAAAAAAAGAAAAAGGTTGCCTATGGGGATATTCACGGAATTCATTTTGGCCCCATTGCAGGAGTGTTTCCAATAGTAAAGCGTGACATGTAAGGTATCTATTTACTCAGTGTAACATCATCTTTCACATTATCCCCAAAAATTGGGCTCACTTTTGTGTTTTGTTAATTTTTAACCACTTGAGCCCGGACCATATTTCTGGTCAATGACCGGGCAAGTTTTTGTGATTCGGCACGGCGTCGCTTTAACTGACAATTGCGCAGTCGTGCGACGTGGCTCCCAAACAAAATTGGCAACCTTTTTTTTCCCACAAATAAATTATTAAATGTGCGTGTTCAATTCTGTCTTTAACACCTCCCCTTCAGGCTGTAAAGCATCAGATCAGGGGAAACAAAAAAAAAAAAGCTCTCATTCCATTGCAGCTTGGTTCCTACATGTGTGATGAACTGAGCATGCTCAAACACTTAGAAAAAAAATATCCTTTCTTTTTAAAAGGTGAAAAACACTCATTGGATGCTCATAGAGCGTGGTTTGGATTAATTGCAGGTGTGCCCAATTACAAGCTCACCCAAACTAGAGACTGCAATTTGGTCATGTGATTTCAATTGCTTCATTACTAGCACTGTTATAAAAAGCTTGGATCGATCAGTCCTCAGCTGCCCTCAGAAGGGGCAGGCAGAAATGCTGTTGCTAAACACAAATGTGGTTTGTTGCTTTTTGCCAATGGTTTTGGTTTATTTTTAAATGATGATCACTTTGATGTATTTGTCTATGTGGCCTTATTTTATGAAAAATGTGTGAAGCTATGGTTAATTAGAATTTTGAAATGTATTTTTGTTTGTTTGTCTTTTTTTGCTTTCCTTGTTTTGTTGACCAATAAAAATTACTTTAAAATTGTTAAGTTTGTCTTTTGTTACTTTTTCATGCTACATATGTTGACAGCTGCAGCTGAACTAGGTTTGGGCCTAACAAATTATGTGTGATTTTTGTCTAAGCTTCTTTCCTGGTGTGTAATCATGAAATGTTTGCCATGTTTATTCTCCCTGACTTTAAAGACAAAAACTGGTAAGTATTTTATTTATTCTGCAGTGGTCCTCAGCCCTCAAGTACCCCCGACAGGACATGTTTTGGGGATTTCTCTTATCAAGAATTGCTGTCCAGACTGTATTTTAAAGCACATGTGCAAGATGAAGGAAAACCTGCAAACATGGCCTGTGGGGGGGGGGGTTTGCTATTGGTGGACAGGCTTGACGTGCTGATTTACAGCACTGTGCTTAAATCTAGCGCAAGGCAATCCTATTCAAATTGTGGGTGTTTGAGGGAAGCCAAGTGAGTGTTAGAACCCCTGCTTTGTGTTTTTTTATTTTTGTGTTGAGCTTTGTGTCCCTTTTCTTAAAATTGGCTTCACTTCCTGTCACACAGCTGAACAGGAAGTGAGGTTAAAACCCTACCAGTGTCATTTCTTGGGGACACCGGTCAATCTAACTAGTGTCCCCATTAAGCAAATTGCACTCCAGCACTGCTGTGTACACCCCAAATCATGGGTCTTCAAACTACGGCCCTCCAGTTGTTCAGGAACTACAATTCCCATCATGCCTAGTCATGTCTGTGAATGTCAGTGCATTACAAGGCCTCATGGGATGTGTAGTTCTACAACAGCTGGAGGGCTGTAGTTTGAGGATCCCTGCCCCAAATGATTATTTAGTTTGGGGTTTAGTAAAGGCAAAGCCACTCTGCAGTACAAGCATAGTTGCTGAAAATCAGAGAGGAAGCACTGATGGTTTTAACATCCAATCCTGTAGAAGCAAAGTTGTTTTGTTTTCTTCCTTGCTTTGCACTTGTAGGAGTGGATTTGCCTTTAGTAAATGGACCCCAAAGTCCAAGATCCCTAATAATTTGGGGTGTACACAGCAAAATGCTAGAGTGCAATTTACATAATGGGAAACTATTTAGATTGATCTCTGTGTCCACAAGAAAATATATTAGTAAGGTTTTACCCTCACTTCCTGTTTGGCTATGTGACAGGAAGTGAATGAATTAGAAAGGGTGAAGACACCTCACAAATGTTGTCACTATCAGGGGTGCAGACATCCCCAAAAAAATGAGCAGATAATACTTATTTGCAAATTAATAATTTTTTAGTTAACATTGGGTGGGGTGCTCTAACGCACACATTCCTACATATTAGCAACGCTGTATCCTGGCCTATTGGCATGGTTATATTTTCTTAGGGCTCTCAATAAAACTCTATGAAATTTGTGCTTAAACTAGAACCAGGGGCGGACTGACAACTCATGGGGCCCCTGGGCAATAGAAGATTATGGGGCCCCTCTGGCTTACAGATGACCACCACGCCAGGAGGTAGTGCAGAGGCGGGCAGCTAAAATCTTGGGATATTCACATTAAAAGCATGTCATTTTTGGACATATCGGGGACAGATCTAATAAAAACACAGATTTTTACATACTGTCCCTGGTTTTACTGAGCCTGGCAACCCGGATGGGGCCCCCTAGTGGCATGGGGCCCTTGGGCAGTGCCCGAGTGACTCAATGGTCAGTCCGCCCCTGACAAGAACTATAATCAACAAGTTTTATTTTCTTTAATTTTGGATAGAGTGAGGGAGGGTTATAGGCCCTGTCAGTTTATTTTGTATTATCTGTGTCCAATTGGGGAGATTTGCCTTCACTTCCTGCCCCATAGCCAAACAGGAAGTGAGAGAAAAACTATGCAAATTAACCACTTCCCGCCCAGCCTATGGCCGATTTACGTCCGGGAAGTGGTTACACAATCCTGACAGGACGTCCTGCAGGATTTCATGCCGCACGCGCCTGTGGGGGCACGCAGCGCGGCGATCGGTGATGCGGGGTGTCAGTCTGACACCCTGCATCTCCGATCTCGGTAAAGAGTCTCTCACGGAGACGGAGACTCTTTACCACGTGATCAGCCGTGTCCAATCACGGCTGATCACGATGTAAACAGGAAGAGCCATCGATGGCTCTTCCTCACTCGCGTCTTACAGACGCGAGTATAGGAGAGCCGATCGGCGGCTCTCCTGACAGGGGGCGTTCGCGCTGATTGTTTATCAGCGCAGCCCCCCCTCGGATCACCACACTGGACCACCAGGGAGTGCAAAAACAAAAAAATATAGAACAAAAAAACAAAAAGCATTAAAAAATAAGAAAAAAGATGCCAATCAGTGCCCACAAATGGGCACTGACTGGGAAAATCAGTGCCACCCCACAGTGCCCATCCATGCACAGTGCCCACCTATCAGTGCCCACCTGTGCCACCCATAAGTATCCATCAGTGCCACCCATAAGTGCCGCCCATAAGTATCCATCAGTGCCACCCATAAGTGCCGCCCATCTGTGCCGCCCATGAGTGCCCATCAGTGCCGCCTATGAGTGCCCATCAGTGCCGCATAGCAGCGCCGCCAATCAATGCCACCTCATCTGTGCCGTCAGTACTACCTCATCGATGTCCATCAGTGCCATCTCATCGGTGCCCATCAGTGCCGCCATATCAGTGCCCGTAATTGAAAGAGAAAAACTTATTTACAAAAAAATTAACCTAAAAAAAGAAAAAGGTTTTTTTGTTTCAAAATTTGCAGTCTTTTTTTAGTTGTTGCGCAAAAAAAAAACCGCAGAGGTGATCAAATAACAACAAAAGAAAGCTCTATTTGTGGGGAAAAAAGGACGCCAATTTTGTTTGGGTACAGTGTTGTATGACCGCGCAATTGCCATTCAAAGTGCGACAGTGTTGAAAGCTGAAAATTGGCTTGGGCGGGAAGGTGCGTAAGTGCCTGGTATGGAAGTGGTTAAGGGAATCCAGTGCCCCCCCCAGAACTAGTGTGTGGGTCCCCTGAAAATTACTGGGCGGGGTTATACAAAAACAGGGTGTGACCTTGACAGGAAGGGGTGGGTCATTTTTCTATTAGGAGGTGCAGATATGTAGTCAGGCCTAGGGCAGAACCAAACCTAAATATACTACTGCATATTAGGGCTTATTTAGACCGGAACCGATTTACAGCGTGTTTTTATATTGTGGGAGGAAACCCACGCAGGCACAGGGAGAACATGCAAACTCCATGCAGATGCTGTCACGGGCGGGATTCGAACCAACGACTCTTTTGCTGCTAGGTCAAAGTGCTATACACTACACCACTGTGGTGAACGAACATGATTGCAGCTGAAAGCATGAGATCTTTTTTTTTTTTTTTCAATACCATGCTTTCCAGCCTTATTGACCCCGCCTCTCTCCATAAAGAGGACCTGTCACACACTAGTCCTATTACAAGGGATGTTTACATTCCTTGTAATAGGAAGAAAACTGATCATTTTTTTTTTATTTTTTTATTTCAGTGTAAAACATTATAAAACTAAATAAAAATAAATAAGAAAACCCCCCAAAAAATTTTTAAAGCGCCCCGTCGCGACGAGCTCACGCACAGAAGCAAACGCATACGCGAGTAGCGCCCGCATATGAAAACAGTATTCAAACCACACAAGTGAGGTATCGCCGCGATCGTTAGAGTGAGAGCAATAATTCTAGCCCTAGACCTACTCTGCAACTCAAAAAATGCAACCTGTAGAATTTTTTAAACGTCGCCTATCGAGTTTTTTAAAGGGTAAAAGTTTGACGCCATGCCACGAGCGGGCGCAATTTTTAAGCGTGACATGTTGGGTATCATTTTACTCGGCGTAACATTATCTTTCACAATATAGAAAAAAATTGGGCAAAATGTATTGTTGTCTTATTTTTTAATTCAAAAAAGTGATTTTTATCCAAAAAAAGTGCGCTTGTAAGACCGCTGCGCAAATACGGTGTGACAAAAAGTATTGCAATGACTGCCATTTTATTCCCTAGGATGTCTGCTAAAAAAAAATATATAATGTTTGGGGGTTCTGATTAATTTTCTAGCCAAAAAATTGTGATTTTCACATGAAGGAGAGAAGTGCCAGAATTAACCCGGTGGGCAAGTGGTTAAAGTACTCATGGCTATAAAGAATAGAGTCATTGCTCATAAAAAAAAATAAAAAAAAAAAAAAAAAAAATAAAAAAAAAAAAAAAAAAAGGGGGTCCCTCCAAATTAAATTACCAGGCCCTTCAGGTCTGGAATGGATATTAAGGGGAACCCCGCCGTAAAAACCAAAAAAAAAAAAGACGTGCGGTTCCCGGCAAATATTCATTCCAGACCCTTCAGGTCTGGTGTGGATTTTAAGGGGAACTCCACCCCAAATTGAAAAAAAAAATGGCGTGGAGTCCCCCTAAAAATCCACACCAGACCATTATCCGAGCACGTTGACCTGGCCGGCCGCAGAAAAGAGGGGGGGACAGAGTGCGGCCCCCCCCTCTCCTGAACCGCACCAGGCCACATGCCCTCAACATGGGGAGGATGTCCCCATGTTGATGGGGACAAGGGTCTCATCCCCACAACCCTTGCCCGGTGGTTGTGGGGGTATGCGGGCGGGAGGTTTATCAGAATCTGGAAGACCCCTTTAACAAAGGGGACCCCCAGATCCTGACCCCCCCCCTGTGTGAAATGGTAATGGGGTACACTGTACCTCTACCATTTCACCCCAAAAAAAATGTCAAAGTGATAAAAATGACAGTAGCCGGTTTTTGACAAATCTTTTAATAAAATCTTCTTTTCTTCTTTCCTTCGGGTTTCTTCCGCTGCTTCTTTCTTCTAGTCCACATCTTGCCCGACGTCTTCTTCTATCTTCTCCGTCCGTCCTTCCGCCTTCTGGTCCCGCATCTTGCCCGTTGTCTTCTCCGTCCGCCTCCTCGTCCGCATCTTGGGTCTTCTGCGGTCTTCTTCTCGGTCCGCCGCCTTCTCGTCCCCGGACCCAGCGTTTGAATTTGATTTGGCCGCCGTTTTCCCGCTCCTGGGACCCGCCCCCCTCTGACGCCACAAGTAAACTCCTTAGAAGGTCATGTGCGTCAGAGGGGGGCGGGGTCGCAGAGCGTCACACAGCGGGGGAATTCAATTTCAATCGCGCCGCCCGGAGAAGAAGTTCCCGCCGTGTCACACTCATGTGACCCCGCCCCCCTCTGACGCACATGACCTTCTAAGGAGTTTACTTGTGGCGTCAGAGGGGGGCGGGTCCCAGGAGCGGGAAAACGGCGGCCAAATCAAATTCAAACGCTGGGTCCGGGGACGAGAGGGCGGCGGACCGAGAAGAAGACCGCAGAAGACCCAAGATGCGGACGAGGAGGCGGACGGAGAAGACAACGGGCAAGATGCGGGACCAGAAGGCGGAAGGACGGACGGAGAAGATAGAAGAAGACGTCGGGCAAGATGTGGACTAGAAGAAAGAAGCAGCGGAAGAAACCCGAAGGAAAGAAGAAAAGAAGATTTTATTAAAAGATTTGTCAAAAACCGGCTACTGTCATTTTTATCACTTTGACATTTTTTTTGGGGTGAAATGGTAGAGGTACAATGTACCCCATTACCATTTCACACAGGGGGGGGGTCAGGATCTGGGGGTCCCCTTTGTTAAAGGGGTCTTCCAGATTCTGATAAACCTCCCGCCCGCATACCCCCACAACCACCGGGCAAGGGTTGTGGGGATGAGACCCTTGTCCCCATCAACATGGGGACATCCTCCCCATGTTGAGGGCATGTGGCCTGGTGCGGTTCAGGAGAGGGGGGGGGGCCGCACTCTGTCCCCCCCTCTTTTCTGCGGCCGGCCAGGTCAACGTGCTCGGATAAGGGTCTGGTGTGGATTTTTAGGGGGACTCCCCGCCATTTTTTTTTTCAATTTGGGGTGGAGTTCCCCTTAAAATCCACACCAGACCTGAAGGGTCTGGAATGGATATTTGCCGGGAACCGCACGTCTTTTTTTTTTTGGTTTTTACGGCGGGGTTCCCCTTAATATCCATTCCAGACCTGAAGGGCCTGGTAATTTAATTTGGGGGAACCCCTACACATTTTTTTGTTTGTTTTATGAATGAATCCCTTTAGAATTGTCAGAGCCGACAATTCATTATAGCCGCGTGTGAATTTTTAAATGACTTTTTTCCTTCAGAATGTCACTTTGTGCAGGGGGAGTTCTAAGTGCGGGAAAAATGCGCTATTTCACATGCTGACATTACACCCCCCCTAGGTACGAAATTTAAAGGAATATTTCACTTTTATTGTTTCACTTTAAGAATTATTAATTTCACTGCTCCCGAAAAAACGGCCGTTTTAAAAAATAAAAAAAGCATTGATACATGTTCCCTGGGGCAGGACTGAGGTCCCCAAACACTTTTTAGGACAAAACTTGCAGATTAGCCTTTAAAATGAACACTTTTGATTTCTCCCATAGACTTCTATAGGGAGTTCGGCGCGGCTTTACATATTAGTTTCAATGCGCCGGCTGCTACGCTGGTTCATGCGCCCAATTAAGCCTCCACCCGGAGTACTAATTAACGCATGAACCAGCGCAGCGCACAGAGCATAGTAAATCAGGCCCACTGTGTTACACCGTCGGATCTTATTTTCAATTTGAAAATGGCGCGGGGGCGTTCCCGCTGATTTACGCTGAATAATATGTAAATCAGCGAGATACGCGAATTCACGAACGTACGCGGACCCGACGCAGTGTTACGACGTTTCCGTAGCGGTTTTCCCGGCGTATACTTACCCCTGCTTCTATGAGGCGCAGCCAATGTTAAGTATAGCCGTCGTTCCCGCGTCGAGTTTGAATTTTTTTTTACGTCGTTTGCGTACGCCGATTCAGAAACCCGCGCGTCGCAAGTTACACTCACGTCGAAACCAATAACATCCTAGTGACGTCAGTGGGAGCAATGCACGCCAGGAAATTTCGCGGACGGCGCATGCTCATTTAAATCGGCGCGGGAACGCGCCTGATTTAAATAGTACACTCCCCCTAGCCGCGGAATTTGAATTCCGCCGGGGGTTTCTGCCGGGGGTTTTACGATCCAATTAATGATGGTCTTCTTGACCAGGATTCTATAGAAGAATGGTACAAGTTCTTTAATGAAAAAGGGCTTGAATTAGTGCAATTTCTAATGAAACGGAAACAAAGAAAAATTGCAACGATTAATAAACAAATTGCTGAATGCAAAGTATTCTTAGAAGGACATAAGGATACTCCTTCTTTTATAACACTCACTGCTCAACTAAACAAAGTATTGGAGCAAAAGGATCTCGAGATTAAACAACGGAAGAAGAGAAAATATCTTAGGGACACATATGATTATCAACAGCACCAGACCTTTAAATGGCAGATTAACCTTAAGGATGGTAATAGGGGATCAATCTCATCATCCCCAGAAAGGGAGGTACGATTAGTATCTCCTAGGAGGGAGATGAGACATAGATCTCCAGAACCCACTGGCCATAATGGAGGGGAATATGGAAGACCCTATAGGGATAACCCTAATGGTCAATACTCCAATAGCCAGGATCGATCTACAAGAAATGATCAGAATGAACCTAGGACTCCAAAACCCTGGTGGGGGAACAAAAACAATCAAAAACCAAGGTCAAAATCACCAAAAAAAGTCTTTTGGAAAAATAAGAATAACCAAAAACAATCAAAAGCTCCACAAAATCGACCGGATCAACCAGGGGGGCATCAATATGGATATCAACAGGATCATCAGTACTATAGCCATGATTATAGGGATCCTAGGGATAACCATTCACAGCAACAGCCTAGAGTACCGCCCCAACAATACCAACAAGGGAGCTCAACTCCTAGGGACTATCATCAATATGATAATAGAAGAAGTCCCGTCCCAATGTATAATAAATATGAGCCATTGGGTAATTACAGAGAGGAAAATGATTCTAGATCTTTTTTAGAGTATCGTCGGAGCGACAGAACACCCCCACGATACGAACAAATGACACACCCGCGAAGTCCCAACGAAAGAGAGGCTGCAGAGGTGGACACAAGATCCAAAAGAAGAAAGGTGCAGTAGGGGAAGGAATTTATAATATCAGTGGGGTAGAACTAACACGTACGGAACTTTTAACTTTGGATAAAGGACTCAAGTTTGCTCCAAAACGGAACCTGAGCAAATTTGATGTCTATGTGGATATACAAAAATATACCAGGAAATTAAATATTAAGAAATATATGATGAATCAACCCATAAAAGGAGCACTGGACCAAACTCTTTTGGGGAGAGTTCAGCATAGTCAATTAAGGAATAAGTCGTTATTCAATCCCCAGGTTCACAATAATGAACATGTTCAAGTTTTTAACAAAATGGTACTGAGAGACCTAGAGAAATTAAAAACTAAAAAAGTCCCGGATCCTAAAAGTATACACAAAGGAATTAAGGAACTGGAGGACAACAAACAAGTCATTATTAGACCTGCGGACAAAGGAGGAGCTATAGTGGTATTATCTAAAGAATATTATTTTGAAGAATTGGAAAGTCAACTGGAAGATCAAAATACATATATTAAGCTCAGGGGAAACCCTACGTGTGAATATAAGGAAGAACTAATTGATTTGATTCAAAGAGGGAGGGACAAAGTAGTACTTCATAAAAGAGAACAAAAATATTTGGTCCCAGATAACTGCAGGGTGCCTATAATTTATACAATACCGAAGATTCATAAGGACCCACTCAGACCTCCAGGTAGACCCATTATCAATGGAATTCAGTCTATAAACTCAAGACTTGGACAGTATGTAGATAAGTTTATTCAACCATTAGTCCCACAAACAAGGGCCTATCTAAGGGACACAAAACATCTGATTCAGATTTTGGATACAGTGAGGATCGATAGATCAAAGAATTATTTATTAGCCACTGCCGATGTGTCCTCGCTCTATACGGTTATTAACCATATAGAGGCGATTCAGGCATCAAAATGGGCATTGAATAAATTTGGGTCACTTGTGTCTAAACAAAATAGGTTTGTGTTGAGATGTCTGGCATTCGGCCTACAACACAATTATTTCTGGCACAGACAGAAATATTATCGTCAATTGAATGGCATAGGCATGGGGGCAAAATATGCACCAAGTGTTGCCAATGTGTTTATGGCTGAGTGGGAGGAAACTGCTATCTATGAAGACCCACCTGAGCAATTAGTTCTCTACAAAAGGTTCATTGATGATTGCATTCTCATATGGAGAGGTGATGAAGGTTCTTTGATCCAATTTTTTGAAAAACTCAATATGAACCAGAAAAACATTATACTCACCCACATGATCAATGAGAAAACTATACAATTCCTGGACCTAGAAATCACACTTGAAGCTCAACGAATTACCACTAAAACTTATTTCAAACCGGTTGAGCGGAATAGCTATATACCGGTGGATAGCTGCCACCATGACCCCTGGTTAATAAATATCCCAAAGGGGCAACTGGTCAGGATCCGTAGGAACTGTACTGACTGTTAGAATATTATTCCAAATTCATAATTCGGCAATTCATGGCAAGCTTGCAAAACATATTTTGATTTATGATTAATCATAATAATTAGGTATGAATGAATGACCTTGATCAATTGATATGACATAATTCTTCTATCCAAAACTGAGCATTACGGATAGCCAATTTGAGTATGACATATAAGGAATCCTGGTGTAGGTTGACAAGAATAGATTCAGAATAGATCTGTATTTACGTAGTGATATCAATAATATACTAGTTCATATCTATTGTTAAGCTAGTTTAGTAAAATCGTATTTATACTAGTATGTATTGGTATATAGTTACTTAATGAAGTTATAGCTTTATAGCTGATAATATAGGTTTTATGACATTGCATCATCTGCACACCACTCAGTATATTCTAACTATAGAGTGTCACATGTGTGCCTGTCAATCAAACTCCATACGACACTCGTATGTGCTAAAACCTTTCCTTGGTATAACATATTGCTGAACATAGCAGATATTAATGTTTGCCATACAAGGGTCTAAGTCTGGACCGTATGAGGTCATGACGTTCACTTGTAACATATATTTAAGCTTTGCTTTAAAGAAGGCTGGACACATTTGCACCACACACTTACATGACACACTGATACTCACTCACACTAAGACACACTCACTCACACCCTCTTTGAAAGACAACACTGACATACTGACATATTGACAAGGACAACAGCTGATACCAGAAGTCAAGAACGTAATTTCCTGCTTCACTTTGGAAAATCTCTGAGACAAGATGGCTTGAAGACAAAGCACACATGCTTTCATAAGCTTGCTACATCTCTATCGATTCAATTCCATATATTTTCATCTACGCTAAACTGAACTTTATACTATTTTTCATTGTGTTTATGATGCCACCTGTGTGACAATAAACTCACACGTTATTTTCAAATCAACCTGACTATGAATGATCTTCATTCAGATACGCCCTTGAAGCTATAAGAATATTAGTTATTAATTTAACGTTCTTACACTGGCGAGCCAAAGAAAGTACTGTCTTATCTCTATTTTTACGGAAATCTCGACCCTTGATGAGGGGGGGAGAGATTGGCGCAGTCTTTGCGAATATTCAAGTCTCGAGAAAAAAGACGGTTCAGAACCTATCAAGCAAGAGGCGTTTGTGTCGCGTCAGATGTGGACAACAGTCCAGTAACAGACGGTTGAAGACGAGAAATCTTTCTAATAACGGTGAATAAAAAATTATGAATTTTATAGATGAAATAGCTAGAGACAGTAAGCTAGAATTTAAAGATGTGTCTTTTTATCCAAATGACAGTCACTTGTGGTTGTATATGTACCAAGAATGCTTAAATTCGAATGTCCAGATAGACAAATCCAGGTTTACTGTGAATAAATTACGTAAGAAAATAAGTAATGTATTGAAATTGGTAAGAATATTTAATAAGATGATTATTAATATTTTACCTGCCAAAAATGTGTGTACACTAAACCAGACAGAGACTAATAATGTACAGAACACAGGAATACATGAAAATGTGTCCCAGGATGCTCTCAGTTGTTCTAACTGTGAGATTTTGTGTAATTACATAGAAAATCTTGAGGGACAATTAGGATCTAAAAACATGATTTTGCCAGAGTTACAAAATGACAGTAAACAGATTGCTGTAATAAATACAGATGACAAAAAGGTTGAAACCAAGTCAAAGCTACAATCTTATTTTCCGGAAAGTTCGGAAATAGAGAATGTTGATGCTACTGATGAAATGGAAATGAAACATAAAAACTTATTATGTAGGACTGCAAAACTTAAATTGCAAATTCATGACCAGCTGATGAAGGTTCTAAAAGACTTTCCTATTTATGACGTTGAGGCTACTGTATTTTCTAATTGGGATTTATTTGAAATGTTTGCAGATCGTTTTAATCTTTCAAACGATCAACGCAATTACATTTTTCAGTTGTGGATTCCTGTTAATTTTGCTAAACGAATCCATTCACTTGTTAGTGATGATGAAGGTCAGGAAAGACAAAATGACGCCACAGATAGATTGCGACTATTATTGCTATGTATGACTGGTGAGCAAAAACCGACCATAGAAATGCTAGACCTATTACAGACTACTGCAGAAGAAGATCCATTTTGGTTTAAAACAAGATTTTGCAAGGTTTATGAAATGATATTTGGAGTAGATGATGAAACTGACCCAGGTTTAAAAATGGCTTTCATAAAAAAATTTAAATACCTTGACCCAACTTCAGTGGCCATAGCACAGGACCGGCAAAATTTAAATGCTATAGTAAGTTTCATTGACAAAATTAGGAGACAATTGAATCAAAGCAGTCTCGCACACGAGGTTTCTATTATTCAATGTGACAAAAATAGTCAGGCTACAGACGTGTTAGAAATGACAGGTCTTAGCAGGAATGACAAGGACAGGTGCAGTCAAGTGAGTCAAGGAGACGACCCCATGATGTGTTTTTACGGTCATGGATTTGGCCATATGAAAAAACATTGCTTGAAGTTTAAGAGTGACTTACAAATCAGAACTAAAGATATGGAGTATGAAAAATCAGTTTTTGTACAGCCTGATTTTTCATGTCAAGATAACATTTTGACTGAATTGCCTTATGACACTGAAGTCAAACAGATCAGTAATTTGACTGTTCACAGTAGTTCAGACAATATGGCAAAAGGAGCTGTCACTGAAAAAGAAGGTTTATTGCCATTGCCAAAAATAGAATCACACCCGAATTCAATTTCTCTGCCATTACAATATGTAGCACCAATTATTTTGGACGAGAATGGGAGGCCATATTTACAATGTTTGATAAATGGTAAACATATTAATTGTCTCTTAGACAGTGGATCTGAGATTACCCTTATCAAAGAAAACATACCTGTGAAACCAAATTCTCCTATGTGTAATATAGTGGGTTTTAATAATACAGGTAATTCCACTGCTAGACAGGTATCCAATGTAACATTTGAAGTACCTGGATTCGTGAAAACTAATATTAACATTTGGGTCTGTCACGAAGCAGAGAATATACTTGGCATTGATGTTATCAATAAACAAAAGTGGGTGATTGATTTGGCTAATAAAAGTATTTGGAAAGATCCATCTAGGCCCAAATCAGTGCTGATTGATCCCTCTGTATACAGTGATGTTGGTTCTGTTACCAATATGTCTACAGAACAAAAGTGGCCTGATGTTGATGGTAATTGTGCTTTAAAGAAAGTGGTACAATGTTTTCCAAGTTTGTGGTCAAAGTTCAAAAATGACTTTGGAACTTTGAAAAGTGCCGAATTAAATATTGAAGGAAAGGATCCAGAACCTCTTGATCAGAGTGAGTTACCACCAGAATCAATTGGTCCACTTTCTGACATTATTCAAGAATTTCTACAACTAGGAATTGTAAAGAAAGCTAAATCAGTGGTAAATAACTGTATTTGGCCTATCAAAAATATTGATAATTCATATTCTTTATCAGTTGACGTAAGAACATTGGATAAACACATCACAAATAGCCCAGTTCTTCCTGATAAATCTAACATAAAATTACATTTGAATGTTGAGAACAAAGTGTTTTCTGTACTAGAAATCGCTGGTAGCCATTTTTCCATTCCTTTACAGTTGTCAGTACAAACTTGCGTTCACATTCAGAAAAGAGACTTATACGTTCACTCGATTAATACCTGATCTAGGTATAGGTAATGGTATAGTTCATGAAACTATAGCAACAATACTTTCTAAATTTTCTAGGCCAGATTGCATTTGTCAGCACGTGGATACGATTTTGCTGAGTACTCAGAATATCGATGAACATATGGCTCTTTTGTCTGAATTGTTTATGATGTTACAAGCTGAAGGTTTAAAATTAAATACGACAAAAGTTCAGCTGATGAAAAGTCAAGTGAAATTCCTTCACATGCAAATTAGTCAAGGAAAGAGACAATTGTTGAAAGAAACAGTTAGAGATATTACTCTTATCCCAACTCCAACTACTTACAAGGCATTGCATACATTTTTGCATAAAATAAATTATTGCAAAGAGTTTGTACATTGTTTCGCAGAAAAAGTTAATCCACTATATAATCTTTTAATGAATAAAGGTAATATAGTTGACCAGTGGGGTCCAAATGAGAAAAATGCTTTTGAAGTGTTGAAAAAAGATTTGCAGAATGCTCCAGCATTAAGTACAATAGAGGTCTGTTCTGAAACATCGTTTGTTTTGAAAACTCATGTATCTGAGAATGTCATCTCGGTAACATTGTTTCAGTTACAGGAAGGTAAGGAGAAAATAATTGCCTATTTCTCCAGAGTTTTATCATTTTTGGAAAAAACTTTTGAGCCAGGTGTGAAGCAACTTCTAAGTGTTTACTATGCAATTAAAGTTACAGAGAGCATAGTGAAATCAAACAAAATCATTGTACGGACACCTGACTGTTCATTAAAAGGTATTTTTGAGGAAGGTAATTTTAGAGAAATCAAGAAAGTATATCCTCTTTGGTTCAGAGCTTTATTACCCATACACATTCAGATAGATGGGAACGAAAGACATCTACAGAAATTTACACCAGCACATGTTTATACAGCTGTAGCTGAGAAGTCTTTATCTCAGATTTCCAGCGTAAGAGCTGAGAAATGCATTGAAGTGCTTGCAGAACACTCTGACACTAAAGTAAGAACTCCAACACAGAATACAGTTACGCATATTTCTAATCGTTTAGAGGTGAGAACAAAGGCATAGTCCATTGTCATCTCTGGGGTGATATGAAATCTAACTTTGTTCGTTAGAAATAGAATTTGTATCATGACCAAAAAATGAAATATTGCGTCCTGACATATCTAAACTTCACAGTACATATATGTTATAATTTAGGTCATTTTTAGACAGGATAAGGACAGTACATAGAAGTACATAGTCACACAGAAAATCTCTTTGAAGGAAAATATGAGATAGTATTTCACATATAGTTTTAACAAATTCACAAAGTTATTGTCTCATAATGTTTTAATATTTGTTGAAAAAAAAAAGGAAAATGTACAAGAATTAATATAAATATTTTATTCCTGAGTAATGATACTGCCTCTCTTTTACAGATATGGCATCTAAAATCAAACAAATATGGAGGATAACAAGCTTCTATGAAGAGCAAAGAGAAATTCAAAGTTAAAGAAGAGATCCTTTTTGGAAGAATATTTGACAAAAGATTTATATTTCATATTTATGAACTATTTTATCTTATTCATCAAGGTTTTTCTAACCTAACGGAACTTGAAGAAATTTTAAAGACATTTCACGAAGAAACATTAATCGGAAGGAACATTATCTATCTACTATAGATAAACAATTTAGGACTGAAACATTTGTCCACATTTACATATACATTTTTTGATTATCCAATTATTCTGATATTAATGTTCACATGAAGTTAGGATTATTATTATTATTTATTTTTATTTATTCACATATTGAATGTTAGCACACTCATTCTAGTTAATAGAACATTTTTTGTTCATAACTTAAGAAAGATATCATTAATAGAACTATGGAAAGTTATGAAAGTTTTAGAGTATAAAGTATATTTCCAAAGAGCTCAAATATTATTTGAGCACATATATGGAAATATATTATTGCATTATTTACTTATTTTAATAATAATAATTTTCATTATTATTATTAATATTAATAATTATTGATATTAGTCATCATTATGTTATACATTTTTAAAATCTATACCATAATTTTAAGATTTTGATTAGATAGATCTAAGAGGAGTTAAAAGTAAAGAGAAAAGCATTTAGGAAAAGGAAAATTTCTAGTTGCTTCAGTTCTGAGGAATATCGTGTCCAATCGTTTGATACAAGGTGGAGAAAATGAGATATGAATGTATGTATGTGTGTATTAAATGATTTAGTATGATTAATCATAATTCAGGGGGGATTGTTAAAATATTATTCCAAATTCATAATTCGGCAATTCATGGCAAGCTTGCAAAACATATTTTGATTTATGATTAATCATAATAATTAGGTATGAATGAATGACCTTGATCAATTGATATGACATAATTCTTCTATCCAAAACTGAGCATTACGGATAGCCAATTTGAGTATGACATATAAGGAATCCTGGTGTAGGTTGACAAGAATAGATTCAGAATAGATATGTATTTACGTAGTGATATCAATAATATACTAGTTCATATCTATTGTTAAGCTAGTTTAGTAAAATCGTATTTATACTAGTATGTATTGGTATATAGTTACTTAATGAAGTTATAGCTTTATAGCTGATAATATAGGTTTTATGACATTGCATCATCTGCACACCACTCAGTATATTCTAACTATAGAGTGTCACATGTGTGCCTGTCAATCAAACTCCATACGACACTCGTATGTGCTAAAACCTTTCCTTGGTATAACATATTGCTGAACATAGCAGATATTAATGTTTGCCATACAAGGGTCTAAGTCTGGACCGTATGAGGTCATGACGTTCACTTGTAACATATATTTAACCTGCCTGGCGGTCTTCCCGAGTCTGACTCGGGGTTAGATTTTCCTGCTGCGAGCGGAAACCCCGAGTCAGACTCGGGCTTGCCTCGCTAGATCCACAGGCACAAGTTACTTACCTTGTCCCTGGATCCAGCGATGCCACCGCGCTGTGTGAGCGAGTGGGACCTCGCTCGATTCACACAGTGCCTCCGTGTGACGCCGATCTCCGTTCCCTGCGACGTTACGACGCACGGGGACGGAGAACGGCGCCAAATTCAAAAAAGTAAACAAACACCTTACATACAGTATACTGTAATCTTATAGATTACAGTACTGTATGTAAAAAAAACACACCCCCCTTGTCCCTAGTGGTCTGTCCTGTGTCATGCATGTCATTTTATATAATAAAAACGTTTCTTTCTGCCTGGAAACTGTAGATTGTCCATAGCAACCAAAAGTGTCCCTTTATGTCAAAAATAGTTTTAGATCCGCTAAAAAACAGCGATAATAAATTATAATCACTTGCAGAATTGTGCGATAGCGATTTGTGGGGAAATTCGTCATAAAAAAAAAAAAATAATGACAGCAACAATTCTGCAACTGAGCAAATTTCAGTGATTTTGATTTGATTACATTATTGAATAATTTTTATTATAATTATATTATTATTTGTTATAATTATTTATAATTATTTATTATATTATAATTTATAATTTTGTTTTTAAAAAAATGTCATACCTGGGATGCCTATTAGAATCTTGTTTGGTCAGATTTAAGTGAGTTATTTCTAAAAATTACAGACCTACAATATAAAACGCCAAATTTCCTTGCAAATAATGGTACCGCTTTTAGCATGTTTTTTCTGACAGAATCATACCGCCAGGGAGGTTAAGCTTTGCTTTAAAGAAGGCTGGACACATTTGCACCACACACTTACATGACACACTGATACTCACTCACACTAAGACACACTCACTCACACCCTCTTTGAAAGACAATACTGACATATTGACAAGGACAACAGCTGATACCAGAAGTCAAGAACGTCATTTCCTGCTTCACTTTGGAAAATCTCTGAGACAAGATGGCTTGAAGACAAAGCACACATGCTTTCATAAGCTTGCTACATCTCTATCGATTCAATTCCATATATTTTCATCTACGCTAAACTGAACTTTATACTATTTTTCATTGTGTTTATGATGCCACCTGTGTGACAATAAACTCACACGTTATTTTCAAATCAACCTGACTATGAATAATCTTCATTCAGATACGCCCTTGAAGCTATAAGAATATTAGTTATTAATTTAACGTTCTTACACTGACCCACAAATATTCTTGGACCAGGCTAATATGATTGGCGAAAAGTTTGTGAACAAAGGATATGACACTGGTTTTATACAGACACAGATCCAAAAAGTGTTGGAAATACCCAGAGAGACACTAATAGAAGATAGGATCAAAAGAACAGCTTTGGATGATCAAGTACCGATTATTTTGAATTACAACGTCCAACACAAACAATTGGAGACTATCTTTAAAAGGCACTGGGCTATATTACAGGCGGATAAACAATTACAATGTATATTGCCAAGTATGCCAAGAATAATCTACAGACGTGCACCCACTTTAAGGGATTAAGTGGCAAAGAATGTACCTGATCCCCCTACTAAATCCAACAGACTAACTTTCTTCCAAGGAAAAGGTTTTTTCCCTTGTAAGAGATGTTTTGCCTGCAGAAAAACAAATTTTAATGGACAAAAATGCTCCAGTTTTGTATCTAACGTTACACAAAAGGAATATCAAATTAAAGATTTAATAACGTGCAGAACTGAGGGAGTAGTCTATGCCTTACAATGTCCATGCTCCCTTCAGTACATTGGCCGTACTAAAAGGCCTCTGTGGAAACGTCTGAGGGAGCATGTTCAAAATATCGAAAAGGGCTTCCCTGACCATAATGTGTCACGCCATTTTTCCATGTGTCACCAAAATAACCCCAAAGATCTCAAATTTTGGGCTATTGCCAAGTATAACCCACATTGGAGGGGGAGTCATATGGTACGGCAATTAAGTCAGACTGAATCAAGATGGATACATGAAATGAGATCATTATCACCGAATGGGTTAAATATTGAATTTGACCTCAATTGTTTCATCTCTGATTACTGATTTTTATATATTTTATACATTTTCACATTTTACCTATGTGTTCAATGTTTAAATATATTCCTCTCTGGATTTTAATTAGGTAATTTTTAACAGGTATTTAAATAGGTAATTTTTATATATATTTTTTATATATATTTTATGTATATTCAATTTTATATCAATTTTTTATCATGTCCGGCAGATATGGGCATTGATAAGTTGCTGGAGTTCTTTTTCTCATCTTTTTTAAGTGTTGTACCACGTATGACCACCGGAGGCTGTTGTGCGTATATGCATACCCACAGTTGTCCATTATAAATTGATGATGTGTTGGAGGTTATAGTGTTGTACCACTTGTGACCACTGGAGGCTGCTATGTTTATATACATATCCCCAGTTGTCAAATATAAATGATTGTTTTAATAACAAATTTTAAAAATTGTTTCTGTATTAAAATTATAAATTGTACACATGAATATGTTACCAATCCTTATCAGCCTGCGATGATGTAAGATGAAATACTCCCTTACTGCAAATCCCGTTTGTGCCTGAGTATCTCGCTGACTATAAATAACATCAGCTGAGACCTGGCAAGCAGTTACCCATGACTAAGTCACGTGTCTAGTGACGTAACGCGTGGGGGAGGAGTTACGAGCGGGACGGATCGCAGATCCGAATGAGGAGAGTGCATCAGACACGCTGAGCGGCTTCAATTGGAGGATTGGTGCTTTGTTGTCCTAAATGCTGTTTTAAACTCGGTGGATTCGTGAGTGTGACCTTGTCAGAAATCATTTATCCCAATTGGTTTGTTCATGCTATTTGCGCTATGAGATCTCTTTTCTCTTGTTTTCTATGAGCTGTATCAGTGTGGAGGAAGAGCTGCATATATGAAACAGACGTCTACATAGTGTGATTACATTCCACATCTTTCAATCATTTCACAGGGTGTTGTTCACAGAAGAAGCACTGGTGTATCCATGCAATTGGACTAATTGTTTGTGGATCTGTTTATATATTATTGGATTTTGAATCACTTGTATTTTGGTTTTCACATTATCTTAGTTAATATTCAGCGCAATATACTATATATATAATAGGGTTTTACGATCCGCCGCCGCAAGTTTGGAGGTAAGTGGTTTGTGAATTACCCACTTGCCTCTCAAACTTGCGGCATCGTATCTTAAAAAAAAAGGATGGATCGAGCGGATCTAAAGATCCGCTGATCTACGTGATTCTAGCCCAAAATCTCTACAGAACACGCTGGCCCAGATTCTCGTCCAGCTGCGTAATTTTGTGCAGGCGTAACGTATCCGCTTTACGTTACGCCTCCGCAACTTAGATGGGCAAGTGCTGTATTCTCAAAACTCTTGCCGTCTGTGGAATTTCCCAGTGTGCATTGCTCCAAAGTACGCCGCAAAGACGTCATTGGTTTCGACGTGAACGTAAATGACATCCAGCCCCATTCTCGGACGACTTACGCAAACAACGTAACTTTTTCAAATTTCGAGGCGGGAACGACGGCCATACTTAACATTGGTACGCCGCACTTATGCCTCATATAGCAGGGGCAACTATACACCGAGAAAAAAAAAACGTAAACGTCGTAACTTTACTGCGTCGGCTGCGCGTACGTTCGGGAATTCGCGTATCTAGCTAATTTGCATACTCAACGCAGAATTCGACGGAAGCCCCAACTAGCGGTCCAAAAAAAAAATGCAGTTAAGATCCAACGGCGTAAGAGACTTACGCCTGTCGGATCTAATGGATATCTATGCGTAACTGATTCTAAGAATCAGGCGCATAGATACGACGGCTCGGATTAGGACTTACGACAACGTACATGGCGCTGCGCCGTCGTAAGTCCTTTCAGAATCTGGGCCGCTGTCTGTAGTAACCAATCACATATTGCTAACATAATATTTCTTTGTTCACTACCAAAATTAATGTATTCTGTTCCCTCCCCTTTTTGTAATGCATATATTCTCATAGTATTATCAGTAAAGCCGGAGAGATGATTTCAGCTACAACGCGTCTGTCTTGTTGTTTTCCTGTACTGAGATCTCTGGTTCGGGTGATCACCCATGAGAGAAACACACTGAGACTGCCTAGGGCCAACCAGCGCCAGTCTGCAACCCCTACAATTGGCAGCGGCACTGAGCAGTCTCCTCCGGTGTGGTGAGTCCCCTGGGTAACCCCCCCTGATCAGCTCAGCAGGAGTGGTGTTTTTTTTTCTGTTAAGTCTGAACTGGGCCCTGGGAGTTTTTTCCTCAATAATGGAGTCAGTATCTGGTCCTTCTTCCCCCAGCATGACAGAGGTGGCAGCTGGTACTTCTGCTCCAGCACTCACAATAGACTCTTTGTCGGCAGTCCTGGAGACATTTGTTGCCAGGGTGGAAGCGGCAGTAAGGGGGATCCCTCCACTATCCCCAAGGGATAGATTCAGACCAGGACCCGGCTGTGGCTCAGGTGCCTGTTCTGTTTTATCTGAGGATGTGGACCAGGACCTTCCTTGTGAGGAAGACACTGTAACTGGGTCAGGGCATGATAAGGCACTTGTGAGGGAGTTTATCAATGCTGTAAGGGACTCCCTTAACCACTTAAGGACCGCCTAATGCCGATATACGTCGGCAGAATGGCACAGCTGGGCACAATCACTTACCTGTACATGATTGTTAAATGCCCAGCCATGACCGCGGCCGCGGGACTCGCGGACCCGATCGCCGCTGGAGTCCCGCGATCGGTCCCCCGAGCTGAAGAACGGGGAGAGCTGTGTGTAAACACAGCTTCCCCGTTCTTCACTGTGGCGCTGTCATCGATCGTGTGTTCCCTTTTATAGGGAAACACAATCGATGACGTCACATCTACAGCCACACCCCCCTACAGTTAGAAACACAAATGAGGTCGCACATAACCCCTTCAGCGCCCCCTTGTGGATAACACCCAAACTTCAATTGTTAATTTCACAGTAAACACTGCATTTTTAATGCATTTTTTGCTGTGAAAATGACAATGGTCCCAAAAATGTGTCAAAATTGTCCGAAGTGTCCGCCATAATGTCGCAGTCACGAAAAAAATCGCTGATCGCCGTCATTAGTAGTAAAATAAAAAAATATTTTTTTTATAAAAATGCAATAAAACTATCCCCTATTTTGTAAACACTATAAATTTTGCGCAAACCAATCGATAAACACTTATTGCGTTTTTTTGTTTTTTTTTACCAAAAATAGGTAGAAGAATACGTATCGGCCTAAACTGAGGAAAAAAATAGTTGTTTTATATATTTTTGGGGGATATTTATTATAGCAATTTTGCATTTTGCATTTTTTTCAAAATTGTCGCTCTATTTTTGTTTATAGCAGAAAAAAAGGACGGCAATTTTGTTTGTGAGCCATGTCGCACGACCGCGCAGTTGTCAGTTAAAGCGACACAGTTAAAGCCGGTCTGCCTTGCGGCCTATTGTGGCCACTACCCTGGTGTCTCAGATACCAGGGGCAAAGGTTTTGCGCCAGACCGCAGAAGAGCACCAACTCCCCTCCGAGGTTATTAGACTGGCTGACGAGCTGGTCCAGTGCCTTGTCTATGTTTGTGATGCTTCACTAGAGCAGCACCCTTGATATCCAGGGCTTCTGTTTCGGCGGTGGTTTTACGCCGCCTGCTTTGGCTGAAATGCTGGTCTGCGGACCAGGCCTTTAAGAAAGCCCTGGCGGATTTACCCTTCAAAGGTGGGAGGCTTTTTGGGTCTTCACTGGACGACATTATCAAGGATGTCACGGGAGGGAAGAGCACTCTCCTCCCTCAGCCCTCCAAGGGGAAGGAACCCCGCCGTAAGTTGGGTCCTTCTTTTCCCACACAAGCGGTATTTTCGTCAGTCAGGGCCCACGGGTAAACCCTCCCAGACCGACAAGGGCTCAGCTGGGGGACAGAAACATCCCTGGGTGCGTAAGCCAAACAAGCCGGCACCCAAGCCCGCAACTGCATCAAGGCCTGCCCCCGCCCTACTCATGGGTGGGGGGACGGCTTTGCAGGTTCACGATTCGGTGGACCTCTCTGCTCTCCGACCAATGGGTCTGCGAGGTGGTCTCTTCGGGGTACAAGATAGTTTCTTTCCTATTCAACCCAACAGATTCTTTCCCTCAAGTCTCCCTCTCCTACCGGCTCATCGGGCTGCCCTGTTGGCGGCAGTAAGGGACTTGCTAGGTTGCGGAGTAATTTTACACGTTCCGCAGAACGAGAGATTTCAGGGCTTTTATTCGAATCTGTTTGTGGTCCCGAAGGACAGGGTCCGTCCGATCCTGAACCTCAAGGCTCTGAATGTCTTTGTGAAAGTAAGGAAGTTCCGCATGGAATCGATTCGCTCGGTGGTAGCTGCGTTCCACCTGAGGACTTTCTGGCGTCCTTGGACATCAAGGACGCATACTTGCATGTCCCAATCTGCGCAAGTCACCAGAAGTTTCTGCATTTTGCGATCGGGGAGGACCACTATCAGTTTGTGCCTGGCGTCAGCATCAAGAGTTTTTACCAAGGTGCTCACGCCGATCCTACCTTTGCTGAGACAGTGAGGCATTGCCATTGTGGGCTACTTAGACGATCTTCTTCTGAGAGCAGCTTCTGGCTCAGAATTAAGAGAGGACATGTCTATAACCAGCCAGACCCTCCAAGAATTCGGGTGGGTGTTAAACATTCAGAAGTCGGACCTGATTCTGACTCAGCGTTTGGAATATCTGGGGTTGATTCTGGACTCCTCGGAAGCGAGGGTCTTTCTACCCCTGGAAAAATTGCAGACGCTCCAGTCTGCTGTGAGAGTTTTGACGTCCCGCAAATGGTCGTCTCTCCGATTTTGCATGCGAGTTCTGGGCCTCGTTCCACACTCGAGTACTACAGAGGGAGATCCTGTCCAAATGGAACAGATCTCCATCGTCGCTGGATCGTCAGATTCAGGTCAGCCACCTGGTCAGGGCTTCTCTGAATTGGTGGCTGAGATCCCTGGCTCTTCGGTCAGGGAAGTCCTTTCTCCCCTTTCAGTGGACGGTGGTTATGACAGACGCGAGCCTCACGGGCGGGGGGGCGTCTGGGGGGTCCAGTCGGCTCAGGGTCGTTGGACTCTAGAAGAATCCCATCTACCGATCAATGTCTTGGAACTTCGGGTGATCAGGCTATGCCTCTCCTCGTGGTCGAGAAGGTTGCAAGGCCGCCCGATCAGGATCCAGTCGGACAACGCCACGACAGTGGCTTATATCAACCATCAGGGGGGAACTCGGAGCTCGGCTGCAGCGTCCGAGGTCGCTTACATCCTAAGGTGGGCAGAAAGAAGCGTGCCGGCTCTGTCGGCCGTCTACATTCCAGGCGTGGAGAACTGGCAGGCAGACTACCTGAGTCGCCAGATGTTGGGCCAGGGAGAATGGTCATTGCATCCGGAGGTGGGAGTGACACAGCCCCAAATCCACAATGGCTCAAAAGTGATATGGTCCAGAAATATTTAGACAGAATAAAGGTGGATAAAGCACCTAGACCAGATGGCATACACCCACGGATCCTAAAAGAATTAAGCTCTGTAATTTCAAAGCCACTGTATCTAATATTTAGGGACTCATTAATGACAGGAATACTACCACTGGATTGGTGCCCACATTGGCCCTGGGGGGGTAGACACTCTGTCCCAAAACTGGCAGTTCGGATTGTGTTACACATTTCCCCCACCAGCGCTATTACCCGCAGTTCTGAGGAAGTTTCAGATGGCACACACTTCCCTGATCCTTGTGGCACCATATTGGCCCAAGAGGGCATGGTTCTCGGTCCTCAAACAGCTAGCTGTAGAACCTCCCGTATCTCCTCTCGCAGGGCCCAGTCCTCTGCCCGCAAGTGCACAGGTGGAGGTTAGCGGCGTGGCTACTGAGGAGGCCATACTGAAATCAAAGGGGTTTTCAGAAGGTTTAATTGCAACCCTCCTTAATAGCAGGAAAAAGGAGACTCGTGGAATCTACAGGAAAGTTTGGCTTTGCTTCAATAAATGGTGCGTAGAACGCTCCTGTTCAGTAGAGAGCCCCACTGCCATTCTAGAGTTCCTTCAGTGTGGGACAGATAAGGGACTTTCAGTAAGTACCCTCAAGGGTCAGATTTCAGCACTCAGTGCATATTTAGAGAAACCCCTGGGTAGTCAGGTTTTTTAGGTCACTATCCAGACAGAGACCAGCTCAGGGTCCGCCATTCCCCAGTTGGGACCTGTCCCTAGTATTGCAAACCCTAACGGGTTCTCCCTTTGAGCCCCTAGAAAAATGTCTACTAAGGGAACTGACCTTAAAAACAGTATTTTTGGTTGCAGTGACCACTGCTAGGAGGGTTAGCGAGTTAGAGGCCTTGTCGATCAGACCCCCTTTTTGTGTTATTTTTCCAGATCGTGTCGTTTTTAAGACCGATCCAGCTTTTTTACCCAAGGTGACTTCAAAATTTCACAGAAGTCAGGAAATAGTCCTACCTTCTTTTTGTCCCAATCCCTCAGGGGAAGGGGAATTACGGTTCAGTACCTTGGATGTCAGGAGATGTATCCTGCACTACCTAGAGCTGACAAAAGCATTTAGAAAGTCAGACTCATTATTTGTTTTATTTTCTGGTACCAGGAAAGGGTACAAAGCGTCTCGACGCACTATTGCCAGATGGCTAAGGGTAACCATTGGGCAGGCATATACTTTGGCTGGTAAAGAGATCACTACAGGGATAAAGGCACATTCTACCCAAGCTTTTGCAGCTCCTCAGGCAGAAAAGGCTGGAGCAACGCCGGAACAGATATGCAAAGCAGCAACATGGTCCAGCTACGCCACTTTCGTAAAACACTACAGAGTGGACCTGGTGTCGGCAGATGAGCAAGCCTTTGGGCGAAAGGTTTTGCAAGCTATAATCCCACCCTAGCTGGTATGTGCTCGCTTATCCTCTCAATTGTGGCTGTCCTGAAAGACAGAAAGGGAAAAATAGAGTTACGTTTACCGGTAACGTCTTTTCCAGTAGTCTTTCAGGACCGCCCTAGTTACCCACCCGAATAGAGGGAAGTCTCATTAAAGGACCAGGACGTAACATGATAATGATATATAATTGTATGTTATTGGGGGGCGTGGTCTGGACATGGTCGAGTGAGGCAGCACTTCTTAGGAGCTCCTGGCCTGAGCCCACCTAAACCCGGCAAAATAGCTGATTTACCGGTATGAACTCGGCTAAGAATCACAGGACAAGGGCAGCAACGCGAGGGACCCCCTTGGGTAAAACATCGGGAGAGAAACAACGTTATTACGGCCTTTTTCAGGAAAAATCCCCGGGTGCCAGAGCTACAGCGCCGCGAGGCCTAGCACGTGGGACACAGCAGACAGCCCAATCTCCAATCTCCTGCTGTTGGGATTCGACCACATGCCGCACTTGCTTACCACCCAGTACTCCCCGACTCAGGGCAGGCAACTGGCCGAGATAATATGGAGGAGGACCAACACCCTGAGGCCCTCATGTTGGAGCGGGATATCCGGGCTTTGCTGCAGGCCCTCCCAACGCGTACGGACATTGAGTCCCTCATCCTCCGGCTGGAGGAGACCCACCAGAGGGACATTCAAGAAGTGTGGGGGGAGGTGTCCACCTTAACGGAGAGGGTCTCGGCGGGAGAGACCTCTGTGACATCTCTGGAAGCCCGCGTAGCATCGTTGGAAAACTCCAGGGACCAGCATCGTGATACCGCCATATCCCTCCAGCTCCACATGGAGGAAAATGAGGAACGGAGCCGACGCAACAATCTGCGGCTGAGAGGGCTACCTGAGAGTGTGCTGATGGAGGACCTGACGGACGCGGTGAGGGTCATCTTCCGCGAGGTCCTGGAGGAACCGGAGGCAGAGATCCTGATAGACAGGGCGCACAGGACACTAGGCCCTCGGCCTACTGACCCACTGAGGCCTCGGGATGTGGTGTGTAGACTCCACTGCTACACCCAGAAGGTAGCCGTGCTGCATCCCGCCTAGGACCATGGAGCGGTAGCGAGAGGGGACGCGCAAATCAAGATCCTGCCGGACCTATCGAGGGCGACGCTCCGCCGGAGAGCCCTACTAAGACCCGTCTTGGATATCGCCAGGCAGAAGGAGGTGACTTACCGCTGGGGGTTCCCGGTGTCGGTCTCCTTCTGCGGAGACTCCGGCACCTTTAGCCTGCAGACCGCAGCTGATCTCCTGGCCTTGTTTGAGTTCCAGGAGGCCGACCCTATCCCGGTTCCAGACTGGCTGCAGCTGCTCCCCCATTTTTTCGAAAGATCCGGCCCGCCCGCTCAGCACGGCCCCATGCTGCCACGTCGACAGAGGGGAAGAAGGAGGAATAGATCGGCTTCCCGCGAGGTGCTACGTGAGTAGGCCTTTGGCCTTTTTCCCCTGACTCCCCCCCCCTGTGATTTGCTGACCCCAGCCTCCCCCGCTGCGGCCTGGGCCTGACTGGGTGACCCCCTCCCCTCTGTGGGGTCCGGATTCACCTTGGGGGGACGCATCTGAGGCGAGTACTGTGAATGATTTTGGGGCCTACCCCACTGGCTTATCCACCCCCCCTTTTTTTTTTGCTTTTTCTTTTCTTTTTATTCTTTTTGTTTCTGAGCCCCACTGCCCCGGTCCTGTCTATGACCTCCCTCCGGCTCCCCCGTTGAGGGGGCGACATGTAGGATGACGTCGGTGGCGCTATGCGGAGGGCCCGGGCCGCCCTGCTTCTGGACAGCTACGCGTGGTTCAGGTACACCCGGCCTTGCTGTGGGACAGATATGACTACTACAGGCCGCAGGACACCGGTACATTGAGAGATGGGGGTAAGGGGCTCCTAGCCCCGGGTGGAATAGCCCATGGGGATGGATGTGGATGTGCCGGGCCCGTGCTGGGGAGGATGGGGGGCTTTTGAGCGGTTCTTTTTTCTCTTCTGCCCCGGGTGGATATGGGAGGTTGTTTACCTGGTCCCCCCTCCCCCACGCTATCCTGTTCTCGCTTTGGTGCCCCCCTTGGGATCTCCGGGTGGTTTGGTCCCTAAGGGTGGATCGTTTTTTATTTCTTTGCCTTGGGGTCCCGGGCTCGGCCCGGCCCGTGGGGGTGAGGGAGGCGGGTGGTACACTATTGTATTGTACTGAGCAGGGGAGAGCTGTGGGATATTGTTACAATTGTTCTCCTTGAACCTGCACTGAATTCACTTTTTTTCTGGATTGCGTGCCCATGTGTTGTACACTGTTAGTTGTTTTAACTCATTATCCTGTTGCTGTTACTGTAAATGTGTCTACATTTCTTGTGCCTTTTATATTACCGGTAAACATTTATGTCTTACTTATGTATATATGGGGTGGGGGAGGGCGGGAGGTGCGCTCCTTGGCTCTGTACACCCATCACCCCAAGTAGGACGGTGCTCCATATCCTGGGGTCTCTATTAGGGGGCCCAGTGAGTGCCATTGCCATTTAGGCTTTCTTGGTTCTCCTCTTAGCTGCACACACTCTAGCGGTAGCTCTTCTTCCTTCTCTCTCTCTCTATTCCACTATAATCCCGGACCTCCTCCCTGTTCTTGCCCCCCTTCCTTCTCCTCCCCTCCCCCCTTTTCCCGTCCTGACCACCTCCCCACCTCCCTTTTTTACCGCCCAGCCCCCCACTGTTGAGGAGCGGACATGGACCTACTTACTATCCTCTCGCTGAATGCAAAAGGGCTGAACACACTGGAAAAGAGGAGGATGCTGCTCCATGACATGCGCCGCGCAAGAGCAGACATAGTCTTGTTGCAAGAGACCCATTTTAAAAACCTCAAAATGCCACTACTTAAGAGCAGGTACTTTCCCCTCGCATATCACTCTGCCTACACTGAGGCCAAGTCCAGGGGCGTTAGTATACTAATTTCGGCAAGGGTACCCTAGAAGTTGATAGACTCGCAGACAGATAGTGAGGGCCGCTTCTTGTTTTTGAAAGGACTCATTGGTGATAGGAAAGTGACACTTGCTAACCTGTACGCTCCCAACACGCACCAGGACACGTTTCTTAAGAGGCACATGGAAAGACTCATGCGGTACTCTGAGGGACAGCTTGTGGTTGGAGGAGACTTGAATGTTCCCCTGTCCCCGGAGGAAGACACATCCTCGGGTACATCAACACTTACTCGGGACGTGCACAAACGCATCGATGCGACGCTACACCGGGCACAATTGATCGACGCTTGGCGTCTTTTCCATCCAGGGGACCGAGACTACTCCTTTTTATTCCAGGCCACATCAGACATACTCGCGGATTGATTACTTCTTAGTCCCACACATCCAACTGCACGAGATTAAGGATACTTCGATCGGGTCGATAACGTGGTCGGATCATGCGCCAGTTATGATGACATATGCCCTCTCTGAAGCCCAGGCGACCCAACGACCAGTATGAGAAAACAACAAGCAGGTGCCACTTAATAAAACTTTAACTTTAATGTAGAATAAACATAAAACAAACATAAAAGCACTCACATGGAGGTGTAGAATAACAGGCATAGGTGTGAAGTCTTGTGAGTCGTCCGGGCCCTGCCAAGGTATGTGTCTCTGTCGCTTGTATCACAACACAGCACTGGTGCTGTGTGGCAATGCGACGCTGCTGATCAAACACAGGAGGAAGTGTAGGTAGCGGTGCACGGATGTGCAAACAGGGATGCTGGAGCGCACGCTGGAACGCACGCCGGGACGCTATGGCAGTATGGAGACTTAATGACAGCTTGCTCCAGAATCCGGAGGTACTGACTGACTTGGTCACCGAGATCAGCCATTACTTTACGACCAACGCGACAGAGGAATGCGACCCTGGTCTGGTTTGGGAGGCCCATAAGGCCGTAATCAGGGGAGTGTTTATTAAGCATGGGGCCAGACTGAAGCGGGCGCGGACCGCACAACTAGATGCACTCATTGCGAGATTAAAGGCTCTGGAGACTTCCCACAAAACGACCCCGACCAGACAGATAGGGATTGAACTTGACGTGACTAGGACACAGATAACTGACATTTTACAATTTAAGGCCAAGGCAGCCTTGCAGGTCTGCAGGAGGAAAGGATATGAGTCGGGTAACAAATGTGGCAGACTCTTGGCGCAGTCGCTGCAGACCCAACGGCAAGCGTTGTACATCCCACATGTGATCTCCCCGGCGGGACAGAAGGTCTCGATGCCTCGGCAGGTGGCGCACGAGTTTAGGGATTTCTACAGCTCTCTGTACAACCTGCAGACGCCGATGCCTAGGGGGGACCCCGCGGCGGATTACCTCGAGCAATCCCACATACCAACTCTGTCAGAGGAAACACGACAGGCTCTGGAAGAGCCTATCACCCTAACAGAACTGCAGCTTGCACTGAAAGACACCAAATCGGGCAAAGCCCCAAGACCGGACGGATTGACGGCTACATACTACAAAGCCCTTTTCTCCTCCCTGGGCCCACATTTGGTTAAACTGTATAACACCCGCGACAACGGGCAGCTGTTTCATACGGCGACCGTACAAGCACAGATTGCTGTTATACCTAAAGAGGGCAAAGACCCATCCCAGTGTGGGAGTTATCGGCCGATCTCCCGCCTTAATACGGACCTGAAACTCTTTACAAAGATCCTGGCCTCCAGGTTGCAGCAACATTTGCCTGGCCTGGTACACCTTGACCAGGTAGGGTTTGTCCCAGCTAGGGAGGCAAGGGACAATACCACCAAGGTCCTTCATTTGCTGCATGTCGCGTCCAAGGGAGGGACACCTTGTGTCCACTTGGGGACAGATGCCAAGAAGGCGTTCGATCGACTGGACTTCGGGTTTCTATTTGCGTCGTTGAAATATATAGGTCTTGGGGCTCGAATGTTACATTGGGTGGAGGCGGCGTACTCTAATCCATCAGCCAGGGTGAACGGGTTGCTGTCTGAACCATGCTCGATCTCGAATGGGACTAGACAGGGGTGCCCGCTTTCGCCCCTGCTCTTCGCTCTGACCCTGGAACCATTCCTGTGCCATGTACGCCTGCACCCAGGCATTTCTGGGGTACAGGTGGGGGGATCACAGCACAAGATATCTGCGTATGCAGATGATTTGATGTTTACACTCACAAAGCCCTTCACCTCACTACAGAACCTCTTGAGGGAATTTGAGAAGTACGGCCATCTTTCCAACTTAAAGATTAACTTTTCCAAGTCGGAAGCTATGGGGGTGGAAGTCCCTACTGCCCAACTGACAAGACTCAAAAGCAAATTTAAATTAAAATGGACAGATACAGCCATAAAGTACTTGGGCACGCATATACCCGCAACCCTCTCCCGGATATTCCAGCTAAACTTTCCCCCGCTATTGAAGAAGGTGCAGAAGCTACTAGACCAATGGGGCAGCGGCCTACACTCGTGGTTGGGCCGCTGCAACATATTGAAGATGACGATCCTGCCTAAATTCTTGTACTTTATGCAGGCCCTCCCGATAGCTATCCCGGGCACCTTTTTTAAGCAGACACGCTTCGCCCTTGTGGGTCGCACACACATTAGCGCTGTTTATATATAATTCATTTCTTATATCATTATTTGAACACATTATATATACTTTGTCACACTCCGCCCTTACCCGGTTTCTTTGGGCAGGGAAGACCCCGCGCTTAAGCCGCTGTATGCTCGCATGTCCGAAGCTCCACGTGGTATAGCTATGCCGGAAATTCGCACGTACTATCGGGCGGCCCACCTTAACAGACTGTTGGACTGGTGCCGTCACTCAGACACTAAGCTATGGATGCGAATTGAACAGTCCCAGAGCCTAATACCGCTCCATAGGGCCCCATGGTGCCAGTCAACTCTGCCCACTGACCTGCGACGACACCCCCTTATAGGCACGACCACCCATAGGCACAACTGCTAACTGAGTCGCGCCTCTCGACTCGCAATTCACCGCTGTGACCGGTGATAGACCACCCCCTCTTCACCTTGGGGTTATGTGACAGGAGATTCCTCGAGCTGCAGGATGCTGGGCTGTACCAGGCTTCGCACTTCAGCACGGGTGATAGATGGAAGGGAGCGACGGAACTGATGGACCCCGCTGGCCCTTTTGGCCTGGACTATATGAGAGCCCTGCAGCTCAGCCACTTTTTGGGTAGATTGTCGCCCCCTGAGAACGCGACTGCCCCACCCACGACGTTCGAGGATCTCTGCTCGGAGACCGGGACACTCCCCCATGCGCTTTCCCTGACGTATAATATGCTGATTACACCACCAGCTGATGACCCACTCCCCTGCATTGCCAAATGGGAAAGAGACCTTAATTGCCAATTCACCAGCAATATGATACATCATGTACTCACTTTCACACATAAGTCCTCTCTGAGTTCTAAGGTGCAAGAGACAAATTACAAAATACTCACCCGATGGTATAGGACGCCCGAGCTGCTTCACAAGCTGTTCCCGGAGACGACCGACTTGTGCTGGCGCTGTCGGGAGGAGAAGGGTTCACTTTTACACATATTCTGGACATGCAGTAGGTTACAGGGCTTCTGGAGAGAGGTCCGACACATAACTCAGAAGTTTAAAGACCGAGTGTTGGGAGACGACCCGGCTTTTTTCTTGCTACACGCAGAGGCCATTCCAGCTAAGACCTATAAGAAAATCAGTGGTACAGCACCTGCTGGATGCAGCTAAGGCCTGCATCCCCTTGTGCTGGAAGTTCCCGTGCCCCCCATTGGTGGCCCAGTGGCTCAGGAAGGTGTACGAAATTGGCAGAATGGAGGACCTGATCCTCACTAGCCAGCATAGACAGAAGACATACAAACTTTGGAATATGTTCAGATATTCTGAGGAGGGACGGAGCCTTAGGGGAGAAGCACAGGACATTGACCCGGTCAGCCCACGCATAAGTGCACCGGCCTCTGGAAGCTAGAACCCAGGGGCGGAATCAGAGCCCATTGGGCCCTGAGTGACCTGTTGCAGAGATCCACGATTCACACCCACTCCCCCCCCCCCACCTCTGGGATTTTCACCTTTTGTCTTTCCTATCTATTGGGCCGGGAGCAGTTCCCGGCCCTCTTTCCATCTGGACTTTCCAACCTTCACTGTTTTTCTTTTTCTCTCTGTTTTTACTCTTAGAAAACGCAGGGTCGGCCGGCCGGCCGGCCCTGGACACAGGACTAGTCGAATAAAATGGGTGAGCCTCGGTTGCACGGTCGTACGATCACTCACACCCACTATGCTTGGGCCCCCTCGGGGGCATTTGACAATGTCATATCTGACTCTGAGCTAAGATGGCGTGATATGCAACCCTGTATGTGTATCTGTTTATATAGATTGTCACCTATTTTCCCATTTATGTGTTATCATATGTTGTTTGGGTCCGTGTGGACCAGTTTTTCCCTCTGCTTTGAATAAATAAAAAATAATAAAATAAAAAATAATTGTATGTTATTAATGTGTTCTTGTGTCTCCCCAGCTGACCGGAGGTGATCTTATAAAAACTGAGGTCTGGCAGGGGGAAGTGAGAATTTATGTGCTGGCGCAGTGTTTCCTAAAGGAAGAGGAGGAGCCTATCTCTCTCAATTGTGACTCTCCTGAAAGACTACTGGAAAAGACATTACTTTTTTTTCACACAAATAGAGCTTTATTTTGGTGGTATTTAATCACTGCTGGGTTTTTTATTTTTTGCGCTATAAAAGAAAAAATACAGAAAATTCTGTAAAAAAAGAGAATTTTTTCTTTTTCTGTTATAAAATTTAGCAAATTGGTAATTTCTCTTCCGTTCATAGACGAACACAGCCTTCTTTGACATTAGGGTTATGCTTCTTCCTACCAGGAGAGTTTAGGCAGAATTTAACAGCACTTAAAGTGTTAAAACCTTTCCTTCGTGCCGCTCCTCCCAGGGGGCGTGGCTCCCCCAGGCATAACCCACACCCTGCTCTAGGAGCCTCAGTCTTTTTCTGCCTAACGACAGGAGAGGAGTCAGGCACTTCTGAAGTCCTGTACTCTGGAGTTTTTTTCTTGCGATTTTTCCCGCTTTTATTATTTTGTTCCTGCATTTTTGAATCCTGTGATTCTTCTATCAACAGCCGACTGGGTGACAGGCTGGGTCCTCGACCCTTGTAGTCCCCCCATGTTCGGCCATCGAGCGTGTGCCGGCCCTTAGCTCAGCTTTGGGATGTCCACGAGAGGCCCCGTTGCTCCAGGGGCGGCCGGGGAACTTCGGTTCTAGGGCACACATATGACCGGTCTCTATGGCCTTGTCACAGTGTTTCTGGCCGACAGCCATGCCGTTTACGGACGTTGGTTCTGTCTGGGATACCTCCAGCCGGGTAGTCGCAGGACGGGTAAGTAGTGGCCCCTTACTCATTTAAGTGGTCTGGCTGGAATGTTCCCAGGGAAGGTCGACTGAGGGTTTTTTCCCTGCTTTCCTCTCTCCCTTATTCCTCTCCCTCCTTCCCTTGTGGGTAGCGGCTGTGAGGGTTTTTTTTTCTGGGGCTCATATACACCCGGACCCGTGTGTGTAGCGGGGGCTGTGTGTTGTCACTACAGAGGGCTGTGGTGTTCACTACAGGGCCTTTCATGTGTGTTGTGAGGTGATTTTTTTTTGTGCTGACATTTGCTGTGTCACTGTCTTTTTAAATGCTGCGCAACGGCCGCCATTTTACAGGAGCCCCGCTCTATATAGCTCGGCGGCCATTTTCCTGTGGTCCTATGCTGTTTTCTCAGCATTCGGCGGCCATCTTTCTTTTTCGTCTGCCTCGTGTGACGGCTTTGGCGCTGCAAACAGACCGCGGATCTGTCTGAGGAGAAGACAGACACAGCGCTGCACGGCTTCCCAGCACACCTTGTCCTTCTCAGACCGTGCTGCACTGGGTGGGGTGGTGAGTACCAGTGGCCCCCATACTCTGCAATAGCAGCAAGGAGGTGACCAGTGTTTTTTTTTGTCCTGCTTGGCAGGGTGGGTGACTCAGCGCTGACACTATGGAACCCGAGCCAGGTCTCCCTCTCCAGCTATGCCTGAGTTAACCCTTAACGTCCCTTCCCCTGCCACATCTGTTATGTTGGCTGTCCTGGGTTTCTTGCCAGGTTTGAAGCAGCTAGTGCCCGGATGGGGGGTAGAAAGCGCCCCCTCCCTGAGCCTGCTTCTGGGGATGTCTGACACAGAATCGCTGTTTTTTCTGGTTCTGTTATGTCAGAGGCTGCGGGCTTAACCCACTTGGATTGTGAGGATGACTCTGCTGCAGAGTCAGTTGCTGGCAAGAATTTGTTGGAGCTCTTGTTTCTGCGGTGCGTGAGACTCTAAAAATTGAGGATGTGGTGGAGACACCACCGTTTCAGTACCTTTTGGGTTCCGCAGACCGCCACGCACCGCTGAAGTGTTTCCTTGTGTACCTTATTTGGACAATATGTTATACAAGGAATGGGATGCAAAAAACTTTGCAACCCATTACCCCCTTGAGGGGGACCTTTTAAAAAAAAAAAAGGTCTCTCCTCTGCCAGTGGACCCCCCTGTGTCCAGACTGCGCATGGCCACCACGTTGCCTGTGGAAGGGGCTCCTGCATTTCAGGATCCCGCTGATAGGAGAGTGGAGGCAGTGGCCCGCTCCCTATTCACTGTGGTGGGTTCGGCGGTGAGGCCGGCTCTGGCCGGGGCCCTGGTCAGGCCCCGACTGAAAGGGCGAAGCTCCTGCTGCAGGAGCTGGAAGAAGGGGACGCTTCTGAGTCCTATAGGGACCTGGCTGAACAATTGGTTCAGGGTCAGAAATTTCTCTGCGAGGCGGCCATGGATACGATCTGGGGCTTCCGTCTATGCAGTGGTTCTGCGCCGCCTTGTGTGGCTGAAGAGCTGGTCTGCGGACTAGTCTTCTAAGGAGGCCTTGGTGATGGCCTTTAAGGGTGAACGGTCCTTTTGGGACTTCCCTGAATGGCATCATTGAGGATGCTACGGGTGGTAAGCGCATGCTGTTCCCACAGTCTGGGAAGGGCTAGGGACCTCGCCCTGTGCAAGGACCCTCCTTGACTACCTCTGAGCGTTTTTTTGCCCGCCCTGTGCGGTGGGGGTAGGTCTAGATGGTGCTTAAATCCCCACCGCGGGGTAGCAGCGCACCTGATACCGCATGCATAACAAGTCTGCAGACATACCTGCTTCTGCCTGAAGGTCTGCTCCCGCCCGTGTCTCGGGTGGGAGACTGGCTTCGCACATTCGTGGCTCGGTGGAGGTCTCTCCTCTCCGACTGTTGGGGTTGCGAAGTGGCTTCCTTGGGGTACAAGATTGAGTTTCTCTCTTGTCTGCCAAACAGGTTTTTGCCCTCCGGCCTCCTCCGGTTCGCCGGCTGGCTCTGTCAGGGGCTGTCCAGGATCTTCTGGTCAGGGGAGTGATTGTGCCAGTTCCCTCGTTGGAACGGTCTCAGGGGTTTTACTCCATTCTGTTTGTGTCCCCACGGAGGATGGGGCCCGGTCAATCCTGGGCCTTGAGTCCCTCGTTTGTTTTGTTAAGGTGCAAACTTTCAGGTGGTGTCGATTCGCTTGGTAATAGCGGCACTCCATTAGGGGGATTTTATGGCATCCTTGGATGTCTTGAACGTGTACCTGCATGTTCGCATATCCTCAAAGCACCAGAGATTCTGTGCTTTGCGGTCGGGGGGGGGGGACCATTTTCAATTGGTGTCCTTCCCATTCGGCGGGTTTTCGCCAAGGTGCTTGTCCCGATACTGGCCCAGCTGTGACAGCGGGGGTTTGTTATCATGGGATGTCTGGACGACATTCTCCTACAAGCTTCTTCGAGCTCTGCATTGGTGGAGCCGTGTCTATCACGTGTCAGGCTCTCCGAGTGGTCGGCTGGTTTCTGGATTGTCCTGAAATCAGGGTTGATTCCGTCTCAGGGACTGGAATACCTGGGACTAGTCCTGGATTCCGCTGGGGTGGGAGTGTTTTTCTCCCAACGGAAAAACTTCAGACTCTGCTATCTGCTGTGCAGCAGTTGCCCACCCAGGAGCGGTCATCTCTGCGATTCTGCAGGAAGGTTCTGGGTCCGTTCGTGGCCTCTTTTGAGGCGGTTCCGTATGTCCAATTCCACGCCAGGGTGCTACGGAGGGAATTGCTGTCACGATGGGACTAGCTTCCGTCATCTCTGGATTACCAGATTCAATTGAGTCATCTGCTCATGTCTCCCCTGGTGTGGTGGCTGGCGTTTCCGGTGCTTCGGGCCGGAAAGTCGTTTTTCTGCAGGCCACTGGTCACAACGGATGCCAGCCACTCCGGTTGGGGAGGGGCGCTTGGGGCACCCAGTCAGCCCAGGGGCACTGGACTCAGGTGGAGTCCTGCCTACTCAACGTTCTGGAGCTCCGAGCAATCAAGCTTTGCCTTGCCAGGTGGTCCCTGGATCCACAGGGCCGACAGGTCGGGATCCTGTGCGATGACGCCATGGCCGTGGCATAGGTTGATCATCAGGGAGGCACACGGAGTTCTGTTGCAGCGACAGGGGTCGCGCACATCCTTTCGGTGGGCCGAAGGGTTCGTTCCGGCTCTATCGGCCGGGTACTTTCCGGGAGTACGGAATTGGCTAGCCGACCTCCTAAGTCGCACTACACTGGGCCAGGGAGAGTGGTCTCTCCACCCGCAGGTGTTTCGGGGTCTGTGCCAAAACTCCGGACGTGGACCTTCTAGCGTCCCGTCTCTATAGGTAGGTGCCACGGTTCGTGGCCAGTTTTAAGGACCCGTGGGCGGACGCATCAGGCGCGTTGGTGGCTCCTTGGGGTCACTATCGCCTACTTTACACCTTCCCTCCTCGGAAGCTTCTTCCTCGCCTGCTGCGCAGAGTGGAAGCTGTAGGGATTCTATCAATCCTGATTGCCCCAGATTGGCTGCGTCGCTCCTGGTACGCGGACCTGATGCATAAACCTGCAGAGCTTCAGGGAAATAGAGAATCCGTTTTGCGAGAATACATCGTGGAGAGTGGCATGCCTACTTTATCTTTGGCTGAGAGCAATTCCTTAGAAACGCCGATCTCAGAGGAAGAACTTATAGTGGCAATTAAGACTCTAAAACCGGGCAAGAGTCCAGGTCCGGATGGGTTTACAGCCCATTATTATAAAACTTTTATTAGACACCCTGAAAGCTCCCCTACTCCGTGCCCTGAATTTTTTCATCAACCTCGAGCACCTTCACGACGGCATATGTAACATTGATCCCTAAACCAGCGAAGGACCCTACTGACTGTACAAGTTACAGGCCGATTTCACTGTTGAATTTGGACCTAAAAATATTGGCGAAATTATTGGCATCTAGACTGACACCTTTCCTTTCAAAACGTATAGGCCCAGAACAGGTGGGATTTATGCCAGGAAGGGAAGCACGAGATAATGTCATAAAAGCCCTTAAAGCGGTTCTCCACCCTAAAGTGGAGTCCCGCTGATCGGAACCCTCCCCCCCTCCGGTGTCACATTTGACACCTTTCAGGGGGAGGGCGGTGCAGATACCTGTCTAAAGACAGGTATTTGCACCCACTTCCGGCCACACGATACGGGCAAAAGACGGGTTTTTCTGACTTCCCGTCTGTCGCCCGTTGTGTGCTGGGAACACTCGGCTCCCAGCACACAGCGTGTGAGCCAATTGGCGGGCGCAGCGCGACTCGCGCATGCGCCGTAGGGAACCGGGCAGTGAAGCCGCAGCGCTTCACTTCCTGGTTCCCTCAGCGTGGATGGCGGGGGGAGCAGCAGAGAGACGAGCGATCGCTCGTGCTCTGCTGCGATCAGCGCTGGACTCCAGGACAGGTAAGTGTCCTAATATTAAAAGTCAGCAGCTGCAGTATTTGTAGCTGCTGGCTTTTAATATTTTTTCCCCATGGCACATCCGCTTTAATTTGGTTAATTTCGCACATACCCGGGGAATTGAGGGCCTTCTCCTCCCAACTGATGCGGAGAAGGCCTTTGATCGTGTCGCCTGGGGTTATATATTTGCTACTTGCAGACATATTGGGTTTGGGATTGCACATGATGGCGTGGATATCGGCTTTATATTATAAACCTCGGGCACAGCTTAAAATCAATGGCACCCTTTCAGAAGCAGTGTATATAAACAATGGCACAAGGCAGGGATGTCCTCTTTCCCCTCTTTTATTTATTTTATCTTTAGAACCTTTTATTCGCACAGTCAATGCAAACCCGGAGGTACAAGGCTTCCAGATAGGACAGCGTGACTTTAAAATGGCAGCATATGCGGACGATCTTTTATTTTATTTTTTGACACGGCCTCATGACTCAATTCCGAACCTTTCTAAAGCTTTCAAAATTTTCAGCTATATCTCCAATATGAAAATTAATTACTCTAAATCGGAAGCCCTTAATCTTACACTGTCACCTGATTCCTTGGAGAGTGCACGTTCTTCCTGCTCCTTCAAGTGGGTAACTTCATCTATTACCTATCTAGGAATCAAACTGGCGGCTAACTTTGGGGATATCTATAATATTAATTTCCTCCCCTTGCTAAAAAAAATCCAAGTAGATCTTAAAGATTGGACCTCTAGACCCTTCTCCTGGTTTGGCAGAGCTGCCATACTGAAGATGGTAATTCTACCAAGAATCCTATATCATTTTCACACTTTACCTATTCCACTCCCAGGTCTTTTTTTTAAACGACTTCAGGCTATTGTACGTACTTTTATCTGGAAGGGGCAAAAACCTTGGATAAAGCTGGATACGCTCTCAAAATTTAAGGATGAGGGGGGTATAGGCCTGCGTGATTTCAAACTCTATCACTCCGGGATACATTTAGCCAGAATTGTGGACTGGAACTGTCACAGAAGGATTGGGTTATATTGGAGGAAGCATCTTCCACATTACACCTTTGATTCCTACCTTGGATTCCTTGGGGGAAACTTCCGCAGAGTTTGCAGCAGTATCCCTTGGTGGGGTCCACGCTTAAAGTGTTTCATATGATAATGAAACATCATAAAATGTCCTCATGTCCCGGTCCGCTTACCCCCAGTACGCGTAATCCGGATTTCTTTTAATCATCCTTTATTTGATTTTAAACAACAAGGAAAACAGAGATTCACGAGTACAATCCAAAGAAAAGAAAAAGGAAAAAGAAACCAAACCCGAGGGGTATTCTTCTAGTTTAACCCCCTTTGATCATATATAACAGGAATATCCATTTAATTACCCATGGAAAGAAAACAAACATTTCAAAAAACCATTTCCCCATCTAATTAGTCTTCATTTATAACCAGGGGAAGGAAAAACAAATTACATTTTAAATGTTCTGATCCCTGTTTCTTTCCCCTCCCTCACTCCTCAAAAGTCAGGGCTCTCACCCTGACAGTACCTTTAATATCCCGTTTCGGTTCTGTCCCCTTCATGCGGGAAACCAAAATCCCGCCATGATTGGGACATTTCCCCTGTATCTCCTTGTTTACTTTACTTGACCCCCCCCTGTCCCTAACCCCTCCCCAATACCCATTAAAAAAAAAAAAGCAACGCCCCTGCCTGCCTCCCCCCCCGGACCCCGCAGCAGTCATCCCACCTTCAGTCTACATCCATCAAGGCTTTCCCCTCCTCCGAATATCTGAATATGTTCCATTCCGCCCACGTTTCCAAGTAGACCCTCCGCTTCTGCCTTGAGGTCCATACTAGGTCCTCCATTCTTTTCAAGTTTTCTACTCTATTAAGCCACATCTTAATAGATGGGGCCCTTGTCTGTTTCCACAGCCCTGGAATACAAGCCCGGGCTGCGTTCAGGAGATGGCACACCACTGTTTTCCTGTAGCGCCTCACTGATATTTCCACATCCTGAAGTATGAAAAAAGACCATTCAGTTGGTAGTTGTTCCTTACAAAATCTTTGTGTAATTTCCCGGACCCTACTCCAGTATCCTAGAATCTTAGGACAAGCCCAAAAAATATGCATAAGGGTTCCTCCTTCCCGCCCACACCTCCAACATCTGTCTGTCATGTCTGGAAAACATTTACTCAAAATCTCAGGGGTCCGATACCACTGAGACAAGATTTTATAATTCATCTCTTGTGTCTTTATACACATGGATGTTTCGAAAATATTCCCTATTATCTTAGTTTTTTGATCTTCTGTAAAAGGTCTTCCTAATTCCCGTTCCCACTTATTAAAGAAGGGTAACTGAGAGTCCGCTGATGGAGTATTAAGTAACGCACTAATTCTTGAGAGGGAGTGCCGTAAAGTCCCCTGCCCGCTACAGTACATCTCGAACATTGTCAGGGTTCGGCAGTACCTAACTGGTGGTTTTAAGGTGTCTAAAAAGTGGTACAATTGTAAGGATCTCCAAAAGTCTAGTTGGTAGGGGGAGTCTTTCCTCTCCATTTCCTGCCTGGGAATCCAAGCGCCCTCCCTCAGGAAATGCGATGCTTGGAACCACCCCTGTTCCATTAGCTTACTAAAGGGGCCGTTCAATGACCCTGGTACAAACTGCGGATTTCCCAAAATTGGGAAAAGGGGTGAATCCTCCGTCGATAGTATCCCCCGTACAAATAGCTTGTGTGCCACCCGCAAGGTGGGTCCTATCAGCGGATGTCTTTTCATTTCTGTTGGGAGAGCCCGGTAACACCATGCTGCCCGCTGTAGGATACTACCGCATTGGTCCTGCTCTAGCCCCGGCCATAACTTTTCTCCAGTGTGTCGGCTCCAGTCAATAAGTCGACCCAGTAATGTTGCTTGGTAATATCTAAAAATATCCGGGGCCGCAATTCCTCCGTCCCGTTTGGCCAGTGATATAGTATGAGCCTTAATTCTTGGGCGTTTATTTGCCCAAATAAACTTATTAATAAGAGCCTGTACCTGCCTGAAGAAAGATCTGGGTATTGCTATCGGGAGGGTCTGGAAGAGGTACAGAAATTTGGGTAATATGCTCATTTTAATGATGCTAGATCTCCCCAGCCACGAGTGAAACCCCCTATGCCATCCATCCAGGAGGGCCCGTGTTTTGGACAACAAGGGCAGAAAATTAAGCTTAAAAACTTGTGTTAGGTCCGCCGGTATAAAGGTTCCCAAGTATGTAAGGGCAGTGTCAGACCATTTAAATTTAAATTTTGATTTCAATATCCTTAATTCTCTCCCCGGGATCGCCACTCCCATCGCTTCCGATTTATCATAATTAATCTTGAAATTTGACCATTCACCGTACAGACCTAATTCTTGTTCCAAATTGGGGAGGGATTCACTCGGGCTGGTCAAACTGAACATCATGTCATCAGCATAAGCTGAAATTTTATATTCTGTACCTCTCAGAGACACCCACTTGATACCTGGGTTCAGGCGGATCCTGCTCAGTAGTGGTTCAACCGTCAGGGCAAATAAGAGCGGTGACAGGGGGCAACCCTGCCTTGTCCCATTTGATAGTTTAAAAGGTGGTGACAGTATACCATTCACTCTCACCTGTGCCGTTGGTTGCGTGTAATTGCTTGTGATCCACTGCAGCATCTTTCTCCCGAACCCCATGTGCCTTAATACCGCAAACATAAATTGCCAATTGATCCGGTCAAATGCTTTCTCTGCATCCGTACCTAAAAAGACACATGGGGTTCGGGTGGTGCCTACCAGATGGATCAAGTTCATAGTCTTGACTGTATTGTCTCGGGCTTCCCGCAACTGCACGAATCCCACCTGGTCTTTGTGGACAAGCCCTGGTATGTTCTGCTGTATCCGCCCAGCCAAGATCTTGGCAAAGAGCTTCAGGTCTTCGTTCAACAACGAAATTGGTCTATAACTTCCACATTGGGAGGGGTCCTTTCCTTCTTTAGGAATCACCGATATCACCGCCTTTAATGACTCGTTATGGAGGGCGCCTATATCCCCTAGGCCATTAAACAAATCTACCATAAATAAACCCAATTCAGGCATAAAAGTTCTGTAATACTGAGTGGTATATCCATCCGGTCCCGGAGCCTTCCCTCCCTTCCCCTTCTTCACTACCTGCTGCAATTCCTCTATTGTAATTGGTTTTTCCATTTCCTGGCTTGTTTCTGGTGTTAAGCTTGGGATACCTGAGGTTGCTATGTAGTTACCCATCTCCGCCTGGTCCTGAGGGTTTGTTTGCAAGTTATATAGGGAGCTGTAGAAATCCCCAAACCTCCCTGCTATCTCTCTGGGCAGCACAATTTTCTCCCCCTCTATACCCTGAATCGTCGGGATGTAGGTTTTGGTCTGTTGTTCTTTTAATGCACTGGCCAATTGTTTCCCACTTTTGTTACCAAATTCGTAGTTCTGCCTTTTGCCGTTTTGAATTGCCCATTTGGCCTTCTGTAAAAGTAATTCTGTAATTTGTCTACGTGCCGCCCTTAGATCGCGTTCCAGCACAGGGTTGGGATTATGCTTATGTTTTATCTCCAGGTTTGCAATTTCTGTCATAAGAGTTGTTACCCTCAGCTCCCTCTCTCTTTTTATCCTTGCCCCGTGTTTCATTAGAACCCCCCTTATTACCGCCTTGTGGGCTTCCCACACTACCCCCATATTACAATTTGGGGTCATGTTAGCCTCAAAATACCACCTCAATTCCTTCCGCACGTCCTCTAGTACAACCTCCTCCTGCAATAGACTTTCGTTCAATCTCCAAGACCCCGTCCCTCCTGACCACGAGTCTCCCAATGTATATTTTAGGACAATTGGTGCATGATCTGTCCACGTGATCTCGCCGATTACAACCTCTTTTACAGAGTGTAACTGGTTATGTGGGATAAAATAATAATCTATGCGCGAATAACTCTTGTGCGGAATAGAATAAAAAGAATAGTCTCGCTCCCCTGGGTGCGTCAGTCTCCATACATCTGTCAACCGTGGCGTAATCCAGATTTCATGCCCGGGATGGACCTGCATTTTTTTGCACCCACGGATCAACCGATGCCCCTCTTAATGATACATTGTGTTGAGGCTAACACCTTAAAATCCTTTGATTCCCTAAAAAGAGATATAAACCCTCAGAGCTCTCTCTCATTTTGGACTTACCACCAGCTGCATAACTACACACAGGTTTCCCAGATTAAAAAACAATTCTTTAGACCGATAACTCCCTTTGAACAATCTTGCCTGGCTGGAGCTCCGGTTCCGAGATATACTTCTCTTACGTACTCCTGGCTCCAACTAGACAGGGGGGGGATAGCTTCTGGATTACGAGTACAATGGGAAAAGGCGCTCAAAACAAGCTTTACTGATAAGCAATGGAAACGTGCCTGCATTTTTGCACAGAAGTGTGCGATTGGCACGAGATTGCAGGAGATGTCATATAAGCTTTTAACACAATGGTATGCTACCCCGGACAAAATAAAAAAATGGTACCCGCTGACATCGGACTCTTGCTGGAGATGCGAGCAAGACCCGGGCACCATTGTTCATATTTGGTGGGAGTGTCCCTGTTTCAGACCTTTCTGGGACAATGTGTGTGAATTGATCAAAGCCATTACAGATACCACAATCTCTCTTACGCCTGCATGTTGCTTACTTCACATCGCGGACTGCTCCATGCAACATTACAAAAAATCATTGACTAGACATCTACTGAACACAGCGAAAGTCCTGATTCCCAGGCACTGGAAATCGAAGGATATTCCTTCTATCCCGGAATGGTTTAGCTCCATAGAGAACATTCACCAATTGGAGGAAACTGTAGCAATTGCCAGGGAATTGTCGGTAAAATTCAATCAGACGTGGTTACCCTGGGTGGCGTTCAGGTATTCTGATCAATATTCACAACTCGATATGGGATGAGATTGCTGTTATAGCTTTGATCATTTCCTTTTCACTCTTCTTTTTTTTTTTTTCAAAGTATTTTATTAGTCATTTTTCATTACAATAGGAAAAACAGATACAGTATGCAAAATAAGACAGTATCTCAAATAACATACAGCCATATAGGAATGAATCGATTAGTACATGCAGTCACAGCAGTATCATTCACAATAAGCGTACATACGGTTTATAAGACAACAAAATGCATCTTGAACTGGTAAAAACGATAGACCGCACGGCCCAACTAGCAAGAAACTGACAGGAAACTGAGAGTAATGTGCTCGGATCTAGCCGAGGTATCCTAGGGTGGGCTTAAGATATTGGAAAACTATAAAGGGGATCATGTTGTTGAGGTAGTTTACAGGAACTTAGGACACGTTCCCCACACCCGCCCACCCCTCGAGGGATCACACTGTGAGCGGGACGGGGAACCCCATGTAGCGATCAGAATCCGGAGCATACTAAGTTCCATCAAACAAGCGATCCTTCGATCCCATGTGCAGTTTAGATTACAGGCCCTGATAGTGTGAGTCTCCCGTGCGACAGGGGAGGTCGCACAGGCAAGGAAGATGGAAAGGGAAAAAGAGAAGAAAAAAAAAATTGTTTGGGGGGGTTGGGGGGTGAGGGACTAGAACGGCCTATGATGCGGGGAGTCAAGCAGGTATGGAGGTCGCAACTGAGAATCCCACTCACACAGCTGGCGTACGGTGAGCATCATCAAACTGGGGGTTCCGTGATTCCCTGTAGTGCAGCCAGCAGGCCCAGGTAAACCTAAATTTGTCATGTGTGTCTTTGGCCTGATGGATGATCCTTTCCATTTCTTCAATCTTTGCAACCCGTGAATGCCAATCCTCTACCGAGGGTGGGGTAGTGGACTTCCATCTCAATGGGATGCATTGGGTGGCCGCATTAATGAGCTGTAGCATGAGGGATTTCTTGTATGCCCTCCTGGAGCAGGACGTGTAATGAATGAGATACTGTGCAGGGGTAAACTCGGGGGAGAAGGTGGTGATCTGGGTAATGAGGTCGTGAATCTGCCTCCAAAACGGTTGGAGAATCGGGCAACTCCACCAAACGTGTAGGAAGGAGCCGACCCCAGCGTTGCATCTCCAACACGTGGGAGGGACTCCCGGGAAAAGTTTGTGGAGTCTTTTAGGCGTGCGATACCATTGTGAACAAAGTTTGTACCTATTCTCCTGTGCCGAGACATTGATGGACCCCTTGTGAGTATATTCCCAAATGTGGTCCCAGTCCTCAGAAGATAAATCAAGTGACAGTTCCGCGTTCCACTTGCGGCGGAGGGCAACGTTTGGGGCGACCTTAGCCAGCTGGAGGGCGTACAGTGCAGAGGCCAGGTGCTGTTGGGGGCTCATCTCACTGCAGATGAGTTCAAACGGGGCAAGGTCCCTATGCCATTGTGCCGGATTCGGTGTGCTATGCAAGAAATGTCGAATCTGTAGGAATTTGAAAAACGGGATGTGCATGTCAGGAAATTTCTCCACCATTTCAGGATGGGAGAGAAGAACGTCTTCATTGAAAAATCTATCAGCCCTAACCGTAGGCCTACAGGGGTCCGCCGAATCCGGGGCCGGCCCTATGTCAGGGGGAAAGTCCGGGTTCTGTGTGATAGGTGTCATTGGGCCTGGATAAGGAACTAGCGTCAAGGACTGACAAGCTATCCTGAAAGTGGCCATGGTGGGGCCAATCAGGGGGTGGTCCCTGCACGTTTTAGGGATCGCCGACGGGTTGATCCAGGGAAGGTGGGAAATAGGGAAGGGGAGATATGCATTCTCAATCCTAATCCAATCTTTATGGAGGGTGTGCGTATGCCAATCCACAATACGCGTCAATTGGCTTGCCCTGTAGTACAGGGACAAGTCCGGCAGGCCTATGTCCCCCTTCAGTTTCGGGAGAATAAGTTTATCCCAGTCAATTCTGGGGGGGTCTAATGGGGGAAGAGGGCGCTAGTAAAAAATACCTCTATGGGGTGTTGAAAACGTGAACCCAAATGGTATATGTGGGAAATGTGTATATGATACACTCTAATGTCTAAACAATTATAACAAAAAATATCTCGATTTGACCATATGAAATCACTGTGCTAATATAGCACACACACTGGTGACCTCAGTGAAAGTCCAAAAAAACACTATCCAAATAGTGCGTCTTATTGCGGTACTCAAAACCATATGCAAAATTAAATAAAACAGTCCATGTGTGCTTATTGACAAATCCAAACGATCATTGGAGCATGCAAAAACGGATCTTGAGTGTTGCTACAGCCACCACCATTAATACATTTGCACCCGAAGTAATCTTGCTAAAAGGGAGGCTTACCAAAAGCAGTGGACCCCTTTCATATGAATTGGGTCAGATAAGCTGAACAGGTGTTAGTGCCTGCACACTGATGATAACGTGCAGACTGCAGATTCAATGCCAGTGATGATCAGGATTCCATCCAAAAACATTAACAGAGAGAAAAGCTATAGTGCATTACCGTTTATTTTAAAATCACATAACATAAAAAGCTGATTGGCCCCTTACTTGGAGAGTGCCTGCCCGGCACTAGGACTGCATGCGTCTAACAGGACCCTCAGCTGTGTGGGTTGCTGTGTGAAGAGGCGCGTTGTTCAATTGCAGCGGCGTGCGGGATCAGCTGGTGTGCTGAGAAAGTGCCAGACTAGCCTCCGACAATTGTTTCGTGGGTTACCACGTCATCAGGGGGGCGTGTCTGACCGCTGGGGATTCTGGTTTATGTAGGCAAGAGAGAGTCAATCTGGACAAGGGGTGGGCGTATCCTAATGACGCATGCACTCCTACTGGCGTGCAATAGGCTTCCCTTACAATTGCTCAAAAAACGTTACACCATACTAACGCACATCAAAGGAATTACAAACATAAAAATACTTAAAAAAATGGTATCACAGACTCGGTATTCAACTAGCCTGATTGCTAATTACATACATAGTATGATAATGCCTTGCTATATTGCCAGCTGTAGCACCTTGCTGTGATACTAGCTAAAAGGCTGCATAATTAAGTTTTAATAGGGAACATCTACCATATTAATTAATAAAATCTCTACATCTTTACATCTGACCGATGTTAAATGTAAATGTGTTATGTAGTTGCACATAAATATATAATTGGGAAAAGAAAGGATTCTTTTTTTTTTTCTTTTTTGACAATAATACTGCCATCTTGTGGATTGAAGATAAATTGTTTCAAAAGCATTAAACCAATAATTGCATCCATTATATGTGTAAATTCTCCACCTAATGTGAAAACGCATGTACTATAGGTTGCCTTATTAGAAATGGAGTTTAAAAATTGAACCATTGTGGGAATTGTATATGAATTGGACCTGAGGTTGATAGGCCATGAAAAATACTATTAGAAAGAAAATTGACAATAGGACCATCACTCATTGGCTAAAAAACAATTAAGGTCCAATTCGATATTCAACCCCGTGAGGTGCATAGTTTGCATTCTGTGTATCCACATGGTTTCGTTTTGGGATACGCTCCGGGTCATGTGTGTTCCCCTCCAATGTTTGGACACCTTATCGATACCGTAAAAGGTACACAGAGAGGGGTCACTGTTGTGATGACTGGTAAAATGCCTTGATACACTATGATTAGGGAATTCGTTGCGAATATTGGCTAAATGCTCATTAATTCGTGTTCGCAGTTTGCGTGTCGTTCTCCCCACATATTGTAGTGGACAAGGACATTCCACCACATACGTTACATGGTCTGAGTCACATGTTATCAGAGGTTTAATTTTAAAGTTTTCCCCTGTTACATGTGATTTGAATTGTGTACGTTTCCTTGGAGCACTGGCTTTCCATGTTGTTTTACAAGCCTTACATCTGGTGCAGTGATGGAACCCCGGTATGTCAAGAAATGTGAGTGGTCTTTTAGGTGGATCGGGCACATTGCCTGCCACTTTGTTTCTCAAACCTGGGGCTCTCCGATAAACAAATTGTGGGGTTTCAGAGATGCTACATTGGAGATCTGGATCTTTTAGCAGGATGGGCCAGTATTTTTTGTATATGTTTTCGACTTGTTTGTACTGTTTATTGAACCCAGAAATGAGTGCCACCTCTCTGTGTTCTTTCTTTTTTTCTTTAGTTTGCAGGAGAGACTGTCTATCAATCTGGGAAACTTGTTTTTGAACTTTTATTAATGTTTTCTTATTGTAGCCTTTTTCTATAAGTTTGGCTGTAAGTTGTTCTCCTTGTGTTTCATAGTCTTGATTGGTGGTACAGTTCCTCTTAAGTCTCATATATTGGCCTTTTGGGATGGCTCCTAGCCATCGTGGGTGGTGGCAGCTTGTTGTTGGTACGAAACCATTGCGATCTGTTGGTTTAAAATAAGTGAGGGTTTCGAGACTGTTTCCCCTTTTCTTGATGGTTAGGTCAAGATAATTGATTGACGAATCGCTTATGTCAGCTGCAAATTTGAGCCCGTATCTGTTTTGGTTCATATAGATGACGTATTGGCGTAGACTTGTCTCAGAGCCCTCCCAAAAGATGACCACGTCATCTATATACCTTTTATAGAATTTTAGTGCCTGGTGTCTCTGGTGGAAAATGTTCTCATATTCCCATTTGTTCAGGACAATATTAGCTACGCTAGGTGCATAGCGGGCACCCATGGCTACTCCGCCCACTTGGGTATAGTAATGTTCATTAGCCCAGAAATAGTTATTCATCATGGCTAGCTCTAAACCTTGTAAAATGTAGTTGATTTGTTCTGGTTTGAATTTCCCATCTTTGTTTAAGGCCCATCTGAGTGCTTCAATGGCATCTTGATGTTGGATATTTGTATAAAGAGACTCAATGTCTACTGTAGCCATAATGGTCACTTCTTGGATTTCTACCTTTTGGATGTCCACTATCAGATCTCTGCTGTCTTTAAGATACGAGGGGCTCATTCGTACTAGTGGTTTTAGGAAAGTATCTAAATACTCTCCTAGTCGGGAGAATAACGACCCGATCCCACTAATAATGGGTCTCCCGGGAGGTTTCTCTAGGTTCTTGTGAATTTTTGGTACAGTATACAATACTGGTACTCGAGGTGCTTCAGGAACCAGATACTTTGCTTCTTGTGCTGTAAGTATTTCTTGGTTAAGTCCTATGTTAATCCAAGCAGAGAGTTCCTCCTTAAGTCTTGGGGTTGGATCTCCTTTCATGCATTTATATGTTTTCGTATCCTCCAATTGTGATTGCATCTCACTGTAGTAATATTGACGATCGAGGATGACCAGTCCTCCCCCCTTATCTGCAGGTCTTACCACAATTTGTTTGTTTTTTTCCAGGGATTTTATACCTTCTTTGAAATTCGCACTTCTGCTTGCTGGAATGGGTAATTCCCTGATTTCATCTTGCACCATCTTGCGGAACACTTCAATATGATGGTTTTTTCCTTTTTTGGGATTAAACACTGATTGATTTCTCAGTCCACTGTGTACATATGGTTCCGGAGATTTCTCCATTTCTACTAAATTTAGGTTTGCAAAATGCTTTTTGATATTGAGCTTACGAATATGTTTTTCAACGTCGATAAACAGCTCAAATTTGTCTAATTCTTTACTAGGGGCGAACTTAAGGCCTTTCTGTAACACCTCCAGTTCTTGTTCTGTAAGGTCTACCCCAGCCAAGTTATATATTCCCTCATTTAGTAGTTTCTTCTCCTTTTTCTTTCTCCCTCTTCCACGTCGGCCTCTTTTTCTAATTCTTCCTTGGTAGATTGGGGCGATCTCTGTGGGATACGATATGTATCCTTCCCCCCTCTCCCCCCCCCCCCCCCCTGGTGGGGAGTATGGTTGGGACCTGGTCTTCCTCTAAAATGGCCCCTTGGTCCTCCTCTCGGGGGCCTGGGTGGATAGGGATATCTATAGGGATCATAATAATATGGATCTGGTCCCCTATGTTCCAGTGGAGCATAGTGATTATAGGTGTCCACTGGGTACTGGTAAAGGGTACTGTCCCGGGTTGGAATAAACGGGAGGTTTCGTTGGGACCCCTTGCGATTTAGGGCCTTGTTTAGCTGTTTTTTTCTTCACAGGTTCTTTGGTTGGAGTGCTTGATGCCTGTGTTGTTTTTGGTATAGACACCACTACAGAAGGGAGTGTGGATACACTTTCTAATGTAGATTCTGGAGATGTGCTAGGGCTCATGGTGGTTTGCCACTTGTATACTTTATTATTTTCATAGTCTTTTATGTCTCTCTGAAATTTCTTCAATTTTTTATTCTTAATTTCCCCATCATATTTTGTTAAATGTGCATTTAAAAGTTGCGACTTAGCTAAATAATCTCCATTAGTTTTGAGTGGTTCCATTTTTATTTTGAGTTCTGCGACTTTATTTTCTAAAGTAACATTTTTGATCTTCCGTCTCCTGATCATAAGCTGTAATAGCTTTTGTTCGCATGCGTTGAAGAACTGATACCATTCTTCAGCCATCTGGGGATTGTCAACCCCATCATTGGGTGCAACATCCCATCTGACCCTACGTGGTGTGATGTTTTTAGAGATGTACATTTCAAGTGTAGCCGTATCCCACCATAGTCGGATACGCTTTTCCATGTCAAATCGGAGCTGTTTAAAACTTTTTTCTAAATCTATAAGGGGACTGGGATGTTCTTTGAAGATATCGTCCAAATTGATGGGGCGATCCTTCATGAAGTCAAAAACATCCATGGCTGCGTGAAAAGAAAATTAGTTCCTTATGTTAAGTAGTAATTCCCAGCAGAGAGCAATTCACTTATCACTAAGTGGTTAATTGATTTCATTAGTGAATTATAATTATACTTAAATAATTTGGCGCGGAAACACATCTCACCTTTAATTCTGGGGGGGTGACCTGCCCACAAAAAAATCCTGCAAATTCTCTTGAAGGACGCGAAAAAGGCAGGGGGTACACCAATCGGGACTGCCTGAAGGACATATAGGATCCTGGGAAGTATGTTCATCTTCAAAATTGCCGCCCTGCCGAACCACGAGAAATGGCCCCTCCCCCATTTGAGGAGATCATCACCCATGGTCCGCAGGACAGGCAAATAGTTAAGAGAGTACAGCTTTTTCAAATCCGTCGGGAGTTTAATACCCAGATAGGTTATGGCCGTACCCTCCCAACTGAAGGGAAAATTTTGTTTACAAAGGGAAACCATCGAACTAGGAAGGGAAACATTTAACGCCGTGGATTTGCCAAAGTTTATTTGGAGGTTCGAAAGTCGGTTAAAGAGCTCAAAGTCTTTTAGGAGGTTGGGTATAGTGGTAATCGGGTTCGTCAAGAACAGTAGTACATCGTCAGCATAGGCGGCCAACTTGCAACATTTTTGCCCGACCGGGACTCCCGATACATCCTGGTTGTCGCACAGTCGACGCAGTATGGGCTCTAAAGTAAGGACAAATAGTAAGGGAGATAGGGGGCATCCATGACAGGTACCATTAGCCACGGAGAAGGCGTCCGACAGCCGTCCATTCACTCTGATCCTCGCAGAGGGGGCGGAGTACAGGGCCATAATCAGTTGGATGAGGCGACTCGGAAGTCCCAGCTTACCCAGAGCTGCGGCCATGAAGTCCCACGCCACCATGTCGAACGTCTTCTCCGCGTCCAACGACAATAGGAAGCCTTCGGTGTTGGTCGACTTTAGCCAGTGGTGGACATTGATGGCTTTGATGGTGTTGTCCCTGGCTTCGCGACCGGGGACAAAACCCACCTGGTCAGTGGACACCATGTCTGGAAGGAATGGAAGTAACCTATTTGCCAAGATCTTAGCATATAACTTAACGTCCACGTTCAGGAGCGATATGGGACGATAGTTAGAGACCAGCGTGGCATCCTTTCCTGGTTTTGGAAGAAGGGTAATATGGGCCTCTAAGATGTCAGCGGAGAGAGAGGGCACGTCTGGGAGCTCATTAAAGGCCCTCATCATTTTCGGCAGAAGTTTGGGTGCAAATGCCCTGTAATATCCGGTTGTCAGACCATCCGGTCCCGGACTCTTACCCGCCTTCAACTGCTTCAGGGCCGCAGAGGCCTCCTCGACAGTGAGGCGAGCCCAGGTGGGATAAATCTTCCGAGGGGACGTCAGATCGGCCATATTTGGTGAGGAAGTCATCAATGAGCCCCAGACGCTCCTGAGGAGACCCGTCACCGGGAGCCTTGGGCAGATTATACAGTCCCGCAAAGTAGTCTACGAACTGTCGCGTAATACAGTCAGTTTTAGTGATCTGCGTTCCCGACGGGGAGTTGATAGTGTGTATTGTGTGAGCGGACTTCCTCTTTTGCAAGGCTGACGCTAACAGTTTGCCAGCTTTATTCCCGAACTCGTAGAAGAGCTTATGTGTAAGGGCGAATTTGCGCTTTACAATGATTTGGAGTTCCTCTAGCAAGTCTGTCCTGGCCTTGACCAAGTCTGAGTGAGTTTGTGTCGCTAGCGTGCGTTTGTGTACATTTTCAAGGCTTTTGACGCGTTTGGAGAGTTCAGCAATGCGGGCAGTCCTACACCTACGTCTCTTGGCCGCCAGAGACATGAACTCACCCCGGAGGACGCATTTATGCGCAGCCCACAGGGTGATAGGGGACATCCCCTCAGTGTCGTTGGTTGTGAAGTAATGAGAGATACTGTCATCTATCGAACGTGCATTTACTGGGTCAAGTAAAAGAGAGTCATCCAGCCTCCAAACAGGCGATCTGGTATTGTGCTCCGGCAGCGTCAGTGACATTGTAACAGGGTGGTGGTCCGAAAGAACCATGGGCTCTATAGTAGCGCTCGTCAGAGACGGGAGGTCGTTTTGCGAAAGAAATAAGTGGTCCAGTCTCAAGTATTTGTTGTGGAGGGCAGAAAAATATGTGTAATCCTTCACGTTCGGGTGCAGGGTACGCCAAGAATCATGCAGGGACAGGACACTAAGTTGAGATTTAATGGCACGCAGTGCGCGGTAAGGTAAACAGGTGGACCCGTTGGAAGTGTCCAGGATAGGTGACAGTGGGACATTGAAGTCACCACCCACAATAAGTGTCCCGTGCTGGAAAGCAGTCAGTTGGAAGAGCACCGAGTGAAAGAATGCAACCTGTCGTGTGTTTGGGGCGTAGATGTTGGCTATCGTGTACGGGCGACGGTGTAGCGTGCCCTTGACAAAAAGATATCTTCCCAGCTCATCCCTTTGCACCTCAGTGATCTGGAATAGGCAGTGCTTTGAGAACAGGATCGAAACCCCCCTAGACTTCGCCTCACTATTAGTGGCATGATAAAAAGTTGGGAAATAACGGTCACCTAATTTGGGGATGTTGTCAGTTCTGAAGTGAGTCTCCTGTATGAGGACCACTTGAGGTTTTTGTGGTCGGAGTGTATGTAGCAGCTGTGAGCGTTTTTCTGGAGAGTTCAAGCCTCGAATATTAATGGAATACAATTTAAGCCGTTGTGGGGAAGGTGTCGGCTGCGGGGACGGGGGGGGTTTGGGGAGGTGCCGTCCATAGCGCGAGCTGAGAAGGGTGAGGGTTGGTGGCCGGGATAGAGCAATGTACGTCAAAAAGTTCTATATCAGAGAAAAAAAGGGGAAAAAAAAGGGGGGGTGGGGGGATGAGGGAGGGAAGAACCAATTAAAATGGGAGGACAAGGTCCCCTCACTTGACGGAAGTGAATAGCAATCGGTGGGGTGCGGTCACATAGGGTACCCGCGCCCTATACAGAGCACAAGCACCACAGCACGCAACCGCGTGGGGGTTGGTCGGAGCCTAACCGAAGATCAGTGAGGATCGAGTAAATGTGTGTCACCGTGGTGTGCCACCCCTGGACGAGAAGTCATATAAGTAGGCACAACTGAATTCTAAACCCAACAGGCATCATAGGTAGGGTGCAAACAAACAGGGCACTCACCACATCAGGCCAAAATCCCGTGGCCGGGCAAAACCAAACTAACCCCAAAAGGAGGCCTGGACTGGCGTGCAGTATTTAAAACATTACAACGTGGTGCACATCCGTCCACGCCACCCCCCCCGGCGGACCTTAGTTAACGGAAAATTTCCTCGGGACACTAGCAGCCCGGGACAAGGAGGAGACCGGGGGGGGGGGGGGGAACGGTGCGGCACCAAGCCGTATGCAAGCAGTGCGCATGTTGGAGAACCATAGTAAAACAGAGGGTGCCCAAGTGAGAGCGTTCAGAACAGGAACCATATACTGGCAAATGCTGAAGGGAAAGGACATCATACAGCTATGGAGCAATACGCTATATATATCAGTCTGTAGCGATACCTGCTTTAAGAAACAGCAACACAACCTAGCATCGCCACATAACGAGAGGGCCGTGTATGTATCCGCACGAGTCACCCCCCGGTTGGGCGGGTGTCAATACTAAAACCAGCGGGACAAAATAACCCGCGAGGATTATGCAGCCCGGGGAGAGACAAATGCGGCTCCACACCGACACCCAATCAACCCGTAATACTAGAGAACCGAGGAAGGTATCACAAACAGTGAAATCCTACAACTCAGAAACAAGTGTACAGTAGTCCATCAAAGAGTATCAGTAGTAGGCTACTTATCTGTAGAGCATCATACTCGCCCTGCGCAACAGAGCCTATCACAGTGGTAGGGGAGGATACCGGAGCCCATGCCGTCAGCTGTCTTCCCATCCGGAACGGCTCAACAGCAACAGGAAGTCTGGTCCAAGGGAGTCATGCTGCAGCACACTGGCGTGAGAGGTGGAGGAACCGGGAGTCCCCAGCGGTGAGTATCAGCTGTTGTTCAGATGTTCAGACCCAGCTCCAATGGGTGGGAGGGGCGGGAGTCCGTGGTGCAAGCGTCCGAATGCCGTGGGGCCATTACACCACAAAGTCCGGATCACCAGACCGTCAAGCGGTGCGAGAGCCGTACAATGTCCAACCCTCTGGGGTTGCAGCAGCGCGGCCAGCGTGGAGCAGCAGCAAGTTTCCAGACCGTTCGCCCAGGTAGTCCGAGTCCGTGCAACGCCCTATGAATCCTTTCCATGGCGATGGCTGTGGAGGGAGGTCTATTGAGGATCGAATTGAACAGACCCGTCACCTTCTGCAGGATGTGCTCCCCTTCAATGGCCTCAGGCAACCCCCTCACGCGTAAATTATGGCGCCGTCCTCGGTTCTCGAGGTCTTCCAGATGCCGGTTTACCTCCCTCAGTTGCAGGGTATTATCGTCTATTTTGTGGGTGGAGCGCTGGAGGACAGTGTCATGCTCAAGTGCCCTTTCAGCCGCCGAGACCCGATCATCCAGAGCATGAATGTCCAGGTGCAGGTCTGCAATGGCGGCCGTGAGCGTATCCTTTATGTCCGCCGCCACAGCTCTCAAATCCTGGATGGTTAGGTGCGGTGCCAGTGAAGCTTGCATCGCCCCGGTCCCCCCGCCTGACAGTGGGGGGGGGGGATAGGCTGAGCTGGAGAGAGCACGATCTCCGGTGCAGGGGTGGATGAGGCTTGAGAGCGGCCCTGAGCTCCGTGGCAGGAAGGGGCCATGTTACCACGGCCCGCCCGAAACATCTCCGGGATGTGCTGGCTTAGCATGTCGGTCTGTTCCCTGGGAGACCTCGAGCGGGATGCCGAAGATTGCCTCTATGCAGTACCCATCTCTGTATACCGAAACGGGGGTTGTAAGTCACAGCAAATGGTAAAAATCGTCCTGAGGTGGCAGGAGCTCAGCGTTCAGGCAGCCATCTCCTAGCTCGGTCCAGCCACGCCCCCCCTTTTTACTCTTCTTGGTATGTAGAGACTTCAGATGGCCCGTTCACTACAGTGTCTTTGGCCCCCCTCTTTTTCTTTCTCTCTTTTTTTTTTCTTAGTATTAGCTAGTAGCGGGTAATATCCTAGATAGTGATGTTTCCCTTTGCTTTTCTTTGGTATACGATATAAAAGTTGCTTATTTTCAGAGTATGTATTGACATGTTTTGATTATGTGCTATTGTGCGGTACTTCGGTACCCTGGCTGTATTTTGTACTCTGATTTTTCTTTTTCATTAATAAAAAAAAATATGTATTAATAATGAAAAAAAAAGAAAAAAAAAAAGAAAATAAAAATGTTTTTTTTTTTCTTTTTTACATTTTCAAAACTTTGTGACAAAAAGCGAGATCTGCAAAATACTCACCATACCTCTCAGCAAATAGCTTGGGGTGTCTACTTTCCAAAATGGGGTCATATGGGGGGGGGGGTTTTGTGCCATCTAGGCATTCCATGGCCTCCGAAACTGTGATAGGTAGTGAGGAGTAAAATCAAAAATGTACACCCTTAGAAAGCCTAAAGGCGGTGATTGGTTTTTGGGGTCCCGTACGCGGCTAGGCTCCCAAAAAGTCTCACACATGTGGTATCCCCGTACTTAGGAGAAGCAGCAGAATGTATTTTGGGGTGTAAATCCACATATGCCCATGACATGTTTGAGCAATATATCATTTAGTGACAACTTTGCGCAAAAAAATAAAAAATAAAATAAAAATATTTATTTTTCCTGCAACTTGTGTCAAAATATAAAATATTTCATGGACTCGACATGCCTCTCAGCAAATAGCTTGGTGTGTCTACTTTCCAAAATGGGGTCATTTGGGGGGGGGTTTGAACTGGCCTGGCATTTTATGCACAACATTTAATACATATAGGTAGATGGCGCATAACCAGGCGAGCACAGTCAATAATCGAAAAGTACACGTATCATAAGGTCCATGTCAATAACTTAAAAATGAATAAATCAATAGTCCAATATAAGTCCAATAGCACTTTAGCGGCAGCAAAATCCTGAAGCAGAAGCAGACTCTGAAAGATATGTATAAACAAAAAGAGAAAATTCGCCAAACTAAGTGCAGTAAGTGGGTATTTAATTCAAGTAATTTTTACACAATAAGAATGGCTACTCACAAAACCAGTGATAACACAGGCATGTTAAGGAAGAAACGGCTGGTCCGGTGTCACAACATGTCATCAACAGTTACAACAGGCTGGTCTCATATCCTGGTGCCCTGGGCGATGGAAATGGAGGTCCAAGGTGTTCAGGAGCCTTTGGGGAACCCCAGAGAGTACAGGAGCCGTGGATGCTGTTTCAAAAGCGGGGTGCATTCCAGCATGGAACGCAACGTATCACCGTACGACCAGAAGTGACGTAGGGACTTCGGGCAGCCAATGGGATGATCACTTTTTTACGATTTTTATTGTTATCTCAGGGAATGTAAATATCCCTTATGATAGCAATAGTTAGTGACAGGTACTCTTTTTTTTTAAAAAAATGGGGTCTATTAGACCCTAGATCTTTCCTCTGCCCTCGAAGCATCTGACCACACCAAGATCCGTGTGATAAAATGCTTTCCCAATGGCGCTGTTTATATTCGGGGGGGGGACATTCCCTCCCACTGAATGTAAAAGCAGTCTAGAGGCTAATTAGCTGCTAGGACTGCTTTTACATGAAAGCCAGGCGCTGGCTGAAAAGAATGATACCAAGATGATACCTAAACCCGAAGGCATCATTCTGATATAACCATTCAAAGTCCAGAAACATACCAGTACGTTGATGGACGTTGTTGGACATGTATTGTAATCTTTTTTTTTCATGCAGCCTGTTGGCTGAACGAAAAAAAGATTGATCGGTGGGTATGCCCACCATTATAATACCTCCCTTCATCCACCCATTTCTAAATGATGGGCATACATGCACCATTTATATATGCCGAAGCATGGGGGCATCCTCCCGCAAAAAAAGTTATGCCGCGTACACACGGTCGGACTTTTCCACGGGCAAGCCTCCGTTGGAATTTCTACCGTATGTACGCGGCATTAGGAGCAAAATCGCTCCTCCGCCCCTAATGCCACCATGCTCCTACAGCACTGGAGTCATGGCTTTATATATCGTGGTAGAAAACGCTGTTGCTGTCAAGATAAATAAGTCCGCGCAACAGCTGAATGGCGTACCTGAAAACAGTAAAGTAAATTACATACCTGAAAAGAAAGCATGAAAAAACATAATAACAATAAAACTTTGCAGAATAGAATACAGTAAAAAAGAGCAGAACAATAGAAAGAGAATAGAGATTGAGAGAACAATAAAACGACAACTATTTTTTTTTTTTATATATTTTTTTTGTGTTTTTATTTTTTACTTAGAAAGCGCTTCCAAAAAAACTGTTAGCGATCGCAGAGGTCAGGCCTGTCTCTGCAAACGCTGCAGTTATGTGTGTTGTGTTTTGTAAGTGACAGTGATCGATCGATACTGCACTTGGGTGGGTTGGGCTGGGCGGAGGGGCAAAACGCTAATAATGCGTTTTTGGGAACCCTAAACTGCTGGGTACGCTAGTATAGATCTGATCAGATCAGTTATCGATCTGTTCAGATACTATACCACTAAGGGGGTGTATGCTTTGCGCGTGGATATAAGCGTTACTGGCACCAACCTGGGGCGACACAGACCCTAACGGACGCTAAAATGTAATTGATATCACCTGCCGGGCGATCAGGGGGTTAAACTTTTATTGGGTTATATACGGCGGGTGCCCTGATGCTATAAACAGCAAACTAACTAACCAGCGTCAACCGTAACACTTATACAGTGATCACTGGTGAAAGGGTCAACTAGGGGGCAATCAGGGGGTTAAAACCTTTATTAGGTAATATATGGGGGTACCTGACGCTTTATAAAAACCTGGCGGCGAACCTAAAACTAACTGGCTAACCAGCGTCACCAGTAAGGCCACGTACAGACGAAGGGATCTCCGCTGGAAACGGTCCGCCGTTAAAAACCTGCAGGTCATATTTGCAGCCACAAAATACTAGGGGCTAGATTCAGGTAGGGAGCGCGTATTTGTGTGCGGGCGTAGCGTATCCTATTTACGATACGCCTCCGCAACTTTTACAGGCAATTGCAGTATTCACAAAGCACTTGCTCCGTAAGTTGCGGCGGCATAGCGTAAATTGGCCGGCGTAAGCCCGCCTAATTCAAATCTGGAAGTGGTGGGCGTGTTTTATTTAAATGAATTGTGACCCCACGTAAATGACGCTTTTTACGAACGGCGTATGCGCCGTCCGTGAACGTATCCCAGTGCGCATGCTCCAAATTAATCTGCAAAAAGTCAATGCTTTCTACGTGAACGTAAATTACGCACAGCCCTATTCGCGAACGACTTACGAAAACAACGTAATCGACAGAAAATTTGGCCTGACGTCCATACTTAACATTGGCTGCGCCTCATATAGCAGGGGTAACTTTACGCCGGAAAAAGCCTTACGTAAACGGCGTATCTGTACTGCGACGGCCGGGCGTACGTTCGTGAATAGGCGTATCTAGCTGATTTACATATTCTAGGCGTAAATCAGCATACACGCCCCTAGCGGCCAGCGTAAATATACAGTTAAGATACAACGGCGTAGTCTCCTACGCCGGTCGTATCTTAGCAACATTTAAGCGTATCTCAGTTTGAGCATACGCTTAAAGTTGCGACGGCGCGGATTCGGACTTACGACGGCGTATCTACTGATACGCCCGCCGTAAGTCTTTTTGAATCCGGGCCTCGCTGTGCACAAATAGTCCCACAACATGGACACTGACCTACCAGAAGTATTAAGTGAAAAACCGGATACATAAGTGCCGGCCATTACAGGCCCCAAAAATTAGTCCACAGGCATTCACCTGACAGCAAACAACTTTGTATTTTGTGGTTGGTGGTACATTAGGCATTGACCGGATACAGAAGTAAGTGTCAGCCATTACAGGCCCCAAAAATTAGCCCACAGGCATTCACCTGACAGCAAACAACTTTATTCTGTGGCTGGTGGTACATTAGGCATTCACCGGATACAGAAGTAAGTGTCGACCATTACAGGCCCCAAAAATTAGCCCACGGCCACAGGCATTCACCTGATAGCAAACAACGTTGTATTCTGTGGTTGGTGGTACATTAGGCATTCACCGGATACAGAAGTAAGTGGACGGCCATTACAGGCCCCAAAAATTAGCCCACGGCCACAGGCATTCACCTGACAGAAAACAACGTTGTATTCTGTGGCTGGTAGTACATTAGGCATTCACCGGATACAGAAATAAGTGCCGCCCATTATAGGCCCCAAAAATTAGCCCACAGGCGTTCACCTGACAGCAAACAACTTTGTATTCTGTGGCTGGTAGTACATTAGGCATTCACCGGATACAGAAATAAGTGCTGGCCAGTACAGGCCCCAAAAATTAGCCCACAGGCGTTCACCTGAATTTGAATGAAACATGGTCTACTGGTCACATGTGTTGAATTCCTCAAATCCATGCCTCATTAATTTTTATAAATGTGAGGTAGTCAACACTGTTGTGAGCTAGGCAACCCCCCTGCTGTGCTGAACGTCCTTTCGGACAGGACACTGGGTGAGGGGCAAGCCAACAGTTCCATTGCAAATTGTGCAAGCTCTGGCCAGAGGTAAAGCCTGCCCACCCAGTAGTCCAGGGGTTAATTACTTTTCAGTGCATCCACATCGGCCGTTAACCCGATGTGGTCGGACACCTGTCGGTCTAGGCGCTCCCTGATGCTGGATTCGGAGGACAGCTGTCGATGGGTCGGCTGAAAGAATGATCTCATATCATTAGTGACCAACAAATATTCAAACTGCCCTCTTCTTGCAGGCGCTGTTGGATTGGTACCCGAAACTGTTTCTCTGTGAGTGGGAAATCCTCTGCCAGCGGACACAAAAGCAGAATGCAGCATTTCTCGAAGCAAGGCCTGGAAGTGCTGCATTCTGATAGCCCTTAGTGATGGTGGTAACATTTCCGCCATGTTTTGTTTGTACTGGGGGTCTAAGTATGTTGCCACCCAGTACTGGTCCTTGCCTTTTATGCTTTTTATACGGGGGTCCCTCTAAAAACACTGGAGCATGAAGGCCCCCATTTGCACTAAACTGGAAGCAGTGTAGTGGCCTGGCCCATGCTCATCATCCAGGATAATGTCGTCCTCGTTCTCCTCCCCCCATCCACGGACAACACCAGGGATCCCAGAAAGGTTTAAAGCATGCTCTTCTTGCTCCTCATCTGCCCCGGCACCATCCTCCTCTGACTCCTCTTCAGACTCTCGTTGTTGACTTGTCTCAGGTGGAGTAGCCCCCCCCTGGGAATTCATCCAGCATTGCGACTTCCTCATCTTCCTGCTCCTTGACAGGTTGATCAATGACACAATGCAATGCACGCTTCAGAATTCATCCAGCATTGCGACTTCCTCATCTTCCTGCTCCTTGACAGGTTGATCAATGACACGATGCAATGCACGCTTCAGAAAGATCATGTCCTGCCGCAGAGTTCGTACATGTAGTCATTAACTGCACGTTTCTGCTGGAGCAGCCTATCAAGCATATACAATGAGTTCCATCGCGTCGGGCAGTCACAAATAAGACGTCTGACGGGCAGGTTGTGTTGCCGATGAATGTCAGCAAGGCAAGCCATGGCCGTGTAAGATCTTCTGAAATGGGCTGAGATTTTCCTGGCCTGCCGCAAATCGTCCTGAACCCCAGGGTATTTGGCAACGAATCGCTGCACGACCAAGTTCAGGACGTGTGCCATGCATGGCACGTGTGTAATCTTGCCCTGTTTCAGCGCGCTCAGCAGATTGCCACCATTGTCGCACACCACTTTACCAACTGTCAAATTGAGCGCTGTTAGCCACTGATCTGCCTGTGAACGCAAAGTGTGGCTCTCGTCTTCCAGGAACAACAGACGCAGCACAGCATGGCAACGTCTCACCTGGCATGTCGAATAGGTTCTGGGGATCTTGGGCGAGGAAGAGAGGGAGGCCTGCATACAATCCGTGGTGGTAAAACCAAATCTACATGGGTTACATGCTTGACGGCCATCAGAAGGTTCACCTAGTGGGCAGTAAAAGTTATATACCTTCCCTGCCCGTGTTTGCTAGACCACATGTCTGTGGTCAGATGTATCTTGACACCGACAATGTGTGCCAGAGATACATTCACTTGCCGCTGAACATGGCCATATAGTTCCGGGATGCCCTTCTGTGAAAATGTTTTCCTTCCTGGGACCTTCCATTGTGGTGTTCCAATGGCCACACATTTTCGAAAGGCCTCCGAGTCATCCTTGTTTTTATGGCAGTAGTTGGCAGGCTATCAGTTCCGACAAGCCAGCGGTCAACTGTTGGGCAAGAGGGTTATCCGGCGTCATGATTTTTTTTACGATCGAATATTTGGGCCATGGAAGCTTGCCTTTTTGCAGAAAAACTTGACGACGGCATGATGGAAGGTGGAGTGGAGGACAATTGTGAGCATAGAGAAGGAGAAGGAGAAGAGGCTGGACGGTGAGAGCCTGGAGTGTGGCTTTGTGAATTCTGATGGCGTTGCTCCCACTGGGCTCGATGATGGGAATCCAGGTGCCTTCTTACCGCGACTTATGCGTTGACTGCAAATGGCAAAACTATTGTCTTCAGCGGACACGTTAAAAAAAGCCCACATTGCGGAGCCATGGGCTGGCGTCTTGGGAGCGCCAGATGTGACCGTACATGGTTGATGGCTCGCTCCTGATACATTAGGAGTCTGGTTTGTCCCTCCTGTGCAATGTAAGTTCTGCCTGCTTCTCCTCCCTATCTGCTGGTCCATCTCTCCCTCTAAACTCCCCTCCTCTTCCTCTCTTGTGGGCACCCACGTGACGTCTGTAGACACGTCATCATCAACGTCACCTTCCCCATCACTAATAGAGATCTCGGAGTAGGCAGCAACAGCAGGCACCAACCTCCTTGGGCTGATCTGGATACATGTCGTCAGACTGCCGAGTGCCTGCTGTTGCTACCTCCTCTTCCTGATCCAATGCCAAGAATGGCTGCGCATCGGAAATGTCTTCTGATGGATCGGAAAGTAATTCCTGTGACTCAAGCGGAGGGTATATGGTGGTGGTGGAGCCACTCAACCAAGTCTGGTGCGTCTTTTGACGTAATCGAACAAACATTGTGCCACCTCCCACTTTGGCTCCAGCCTACCACCCCTGCGGAAGGGCCTGCCTCTTTCTCTGCCTGTCATTTATTAAATGACCCCGTGACAAAAGTCTCTAGAGAAGCGCAGTATACAGTTGCAATAAAAAGTATGTGAACCCTTTTGGAATTATATGGATTTCTGCACAAATTGGTAATAAAATGTGATCTGATCTTCATCTAAGTCACAACAATAGACAATCACAGTCTGCTTAAACTAATAACACGGGGGGCGTGGCTTAGCTATGGCAGCATGAGGACGCTCATCTCGGAGCTCTGCAGGAGGGAGACCTGAGACTGACTGCCGAATAGCCGCTGTGAACCGGAGCTACATGCCGGGAGACCGTGAACACCCACAGGACACGGGGGTGCAGCGGGGTCCCGAGATTTATCACGATTTCTTACGACAGGCCTATCCAAAATGGCGCCGACGCACTCAGCCCCGATGAATGCCGCTGCTGCCAGCAAGAAGAACACACAGACAGGGACGGCAGCTGGTGCAGGCGGAGATCTCTCCCCATCAGTGGAGGGGTCATCTTCGCCCATCCCTTCTCCTGCGATCCCCTGCTCGGATCCTCAGCTTAGCTCTGACCAGGCAGGGGGAGTGGGCAGCTGTGCTGAAAGCTCCATTAGGGACATTGTGGCAGGCCTCCCCACTAAGCATGACTTGCAGGAAATGGCTGCTTCTATAGTGAATGCCCTTACTAGGGACCTGCATGACTTACGCTAGAAGGTGGATACAGTGGAGGAGAGGGTTACCGTGCTAGAGTCTTCCACCTTGGCTACTGACACCCGCTTAACATCCCTGGAGTCTGAACACAGAATTTTCCGCCACCATCTAATAGAGAACCAACTCAGGCTGGATGATGCAGAAAACAGGAGCAGGAGGAACAACCTGCGTTTACATGGCCTCCCTGAGACCACCATGGGGTCAGATCTCTGCGCCTAAACCAGCTGTTGGGTAAGCCGCCGAACTCGGAACTGGAACTGGACAGAGTGCACCGTATCCTGGGGCCCCGGGCACCCTCTCTGCCTTCCCAGGGACCTGTTGCTGCTGTCCTCCCCCGAGATGTCCTTTGCAGGGTGCACTTCTTTACTGTTAAGGAGGAGATATTGCGCCTAGCCTGGGAGAAAGGGCTGATTGATTTTGTTGGCTATAGGAGGAGGTGCTACTAAATCTAATAGTAGTGATGTTGGCTGCATCCCTGGTATATAGGAAAAAAAAGAGATACCCCCCAGATGGGACTTTAAAGGCCAAACCACAATATAGGTATAAAAAATATATTTTCTATTTGGACAAAGTGGACCTGTTGACATTGGCTCTGAATGCACATTAAGCACCTTAGTACATAAAAACATAAAAAAAACATATTCCATAACCATATGGAATCACCAAGAAATTAATAAAGCGTGTGCCGAGTGGCAAAAAGAAAAAAACATAACACAATACAATACACAACAAAAACTGTTACATCAAAAAACACTCTCCAAATGCCCGACGCGTTTCTGGTTCTTATCAAACCATCATCAGGGGCTCCAGGAGTGGGTATTATGTGAGATTTGACATTCGCTAGGACACAATTTCTATGTTGGTCAAAGTAGGTCTACTTTGACCAACATAGAAATTGTGTCCTAGGATTTCCATGGGCATCTGGACAACCACCTGTCTGTATACCAGTCAGCAGGGCTTGGACCTCACCCTAGCTCCACATATTATTTTGGGAGTGTTCTGTGTGAAGCTATCAGTATTTACCTTCTCGTGCATTTAACCTATGCACATGAACAACATTGGGTGCATCCCTACTTTTCATTGTTTCCTGCTTGGTCGGGGCACCGCTTGCTGGGCCTATGCCCCCCCCCTCCCTCCCACCTGACATGTAATTTTTACTGTGCTCCTTCTCTTCCCCCGATGCCCCAGTGCCGACCGGTTGTGCTGGCCGTCATGCCACTCCCTTGTTCCGGTCTCCATTGTTGGAAATTATTGAAAGTTACTGTTTACTTATTGTCATGTTATGCTTGTCCTTAGTCGGTTCACATGATACTTTTTTATTAAGGTTCTCCTCTCGTGCATCTCCATTGCTCCTATTACTTCTTTCTTTTTTCCTTTCTAGATTGCCGCTTAACCCTGAGCGGGTCTTTACGCTTCTGCCTCCCCCCTTTAGGGCGGACCCCTGCGTGGGCACCTCTAAGTGCCTAACGAGGGACCACAGCATTTCTACACAAGACATTCCCCCCCCCCCCTTTTCCCTTCCCCTCCCTCCTTTCTTCCGTTTTCCCTGTCCCTTGTTTCCTCTCTTTACCTTTTGCTCCTTTCTCTTGTTCTGGTCTTCTCTTCCCTTTTACCTCCTTCCCTCCTTTCTACCTTGACTTCTCATCTTTCCCTTTCTTACGCTCCGACTGGGAGGTTGCTTCTGGTTGAGCCTATCCTCATACTCCTTAGTGGTCTTGGTCTTGTCAGACGACACTATGGGTCTCCTCAAGGTCACCTCTCTGAATGTTCGTGGTCTAAATGTTCCGGAGAAGCGCTCGCAGCTCTTAGCTGATCTACACAGAAGTAGAACTCATGTAACCTTTTTGCAGGAAACACATTTCCGCAGTGATAGCACTCCTAATTTGAGGAGTGGGACCTTTCCGACGGCTTATCACAGCACTTCTCCGATCTCCAAATCGAAAGGGGTCAGCATCTTGTTGGCTAAATCGGTACCCTGGACATTTGAGGCATTACGGGCGGATGAGCAGGGTCGTTTTCTTCTTCTGAGAGGGACGGTGTTCGATGTGCGGGTGACCTTTGCCAATGTTTACTTTCCCGATACAGATCAACCGCAGTTCTTATGGAGGCTTCTGCCTGAACTTCTAGATTTTGCAGAGGGGATGCTTATCTTTGGTGGGGATCTCAATTTTGCATTAGATCCCACCCTTGACGTTTCGCGAGGCGCTTCCCACCTCTCCTATTTGCGGCTGAAGTGTCTGAAGACGAACTTACAGGCTTTGCGCCTGGTGGCTGCTTAATCTGCAGGGCCGGGTCTACACCTTCTTTTCGCAGGTGCATCTTACATACTCCCGGCTAGACTACCTGCTGGTATCCCACAAGGATTTACCTAGAGTGGTGTCCACCTCCATTGATATCATGTCCTTTTCGAACCATGTGCAGATTCACACTCTCCATTTGGGGCCAGTGTCCCAATCCCCTCTGTCTTGGAGACTTAAAGGAGTTGTAAAGGAATTTTTTTTTTTTTGCTGAAATGAGTGGGTTTACAGGGTATAGAGACATAATAGTTAACTAATTCCTTTTAAAATGTATTAAAAATAGATAAAAAATCAATCATATAATGTACCTACAGTTTCGTTTTTGCATTTAGTTTCGTTTTTGCATGTTATCCTGCCTCTATGCTAGACAGAGCCATAGAGCAGTGATGGTTTGGAAAATGAAACTAGAATCTCCCAGTACTGTGGTCATCAGGAAACAGACAACCAGGAAGTGTTCAGAACAGAGAAGGGGGTCAGCATTTACAGCAACATCAGAGCAAAAACGAACAATGAGGACATGAACCCAGGACTGCAGTAAGGTAAAGGAAGCTATTTAGCTTTAATGAAGCTTTGCTTCAAATAGGAGGAAACTCGCTCGGAGGTGTTGAACGCTCTGCGGGAGTATTTTTCTATTAATGATGGGTCCGTTACCAACCCTCTGACGGTCTGGGAGGCCCACAAGGTGGTGGTCAGGGGTACGCTGATCAACATAGGGGCCCGCCTGAAGCGGGAGAGGAATCGTCAGGCAGAGGAACTTTTGGTGATGATTTGCCGTCTGGAGTGTTCGCACAAGGCCAGCTTGGCGCGTGCTACTTTTCAGGACCTTCCTAGGGCGCGTGAGGAACTCCGTACGCTCTTGTACCACAAAACGAAGCAGAAACTTGCTTGGGCACATCACACCATGTACGAGTTTTCAAATAAGCCCGGGTCTCTGCTGGCCAGGGCCCTAGCACAAAAATGTATATCTCTTATATTCTGACCTCCTCTGGACATGAGTTGAATACGTCCTCAGATGTTGCGTCGGAGTTTCGCTCCTTCTTTGAGGGTCTTTAAAATTTGGACAAGCTGTCGGGCATTGATGCCTCAGCTGCTGGCAGCTATACCCCCAATCGTATTTAGCAGCTTCCGGCATGCCTGTGCTTCCTAGTGAGGTGCAAGAAGAACTAGAAGAGCCCATTACAGTGGTTGAGCTAGGAGTAGCTCTGGCCGCCTCAAAGCCGCGAAAGGCTCCAGGTCCCGACGGCCTGACTCCAACGTACTACAAAACCTTTTTTGACCTGCTGTCACGACCTCTAGTCTCTGCTCTCATCTCTATATGGGAGGGCAATTCCTTCCCTAAGGACACCCTGAGAGCATACATTTCCCTTATCCCGAAAGAGGGGAAGGATCTGTCCTGTTGTGGGAACTACCGCCCAATATCGCTCCTGAATTCGGATTTTAAGCTATTTGCAAAAATTTTGGCCAACAGGTTACTCTCGCATATACCGAGCCTCATACACAGGGATCAGGCAGGTTTTGTACCGCTGAGGGAGCCACGAGACAATACCATCCGGGTGGTGAATCTGATCCACGCGGCCAGGACTTCTACTTTCACTGACACCCAGAGGGGAAAAATTCTTCACGTAGAAGTCCTCGATTGCCACTAGGGTTCAGGAGACCGGTTACAAAATTATGACCCGATGGTATAGAGTGCCCACTACTCTGCACCGTTTCTTCCCGCAGGTCTCCAGCTTATGTTGGCGCTGTGGTGAAGCGGAGGGGACGATGTACACGTATTCTGGGCCTGCCCCAAACTCTCCCCTTTCTGGCTCGAGGTGGCCTGCACAATCAAGCATTTGACCGGTGTTTCCCTGGAGGGGAACCCGGCGGCCTGTTTGCTCCACCTTTCGGAACGGCCCATCAAGAAATATAAGGCCTCTCTTACCATTCAGCTTCTAAATGCTGCCAAGTCATGCATTCCCCTCTGTTGGAGATCGGAGAATCCCCCGGCAAAGTCCCTATGGTTTGCGAAAATCAACAAACTCAGAAACATGGAAGATCTCACTGTCACTCTGCACAACAGGGAGGAGACCTTCCGGGAGACCTGGAGACCTTGGCAGCACTTTACTTATACAGATGCCTATCTTCAAGTAGTGGCACAGCCCGTTTGAGTTTCGTGGATACATTCCGCTTCCCAGTCGGAGGGTACTACTTTGTTTTTCGCACTCTCTTGTTTCTGTACTTTGCTTTAGCCTCTACCTATGTCTTCTCCCCTCTCTCCCTCCCCCCTTGCCTCCACCCTTGATTACCGCTTGCATCCCTAATTTTTTTTTGTTCTCCTCCCCCCCCCACACGATCCCTGCCCAGACATGGGTTAATTAGTCAGATGCTGAGAATATCATGATGTGTATTACCTTTTCATATGTCCCATGTTTGGGCCCACCTGGCCACTGGGTCGCTATGCTTCCCAAATATTTACAAAACCGACAACTGTTACCGTTGGTATGATGTTACGAACACTGCAGTTAGCTTTAGGTCGTACAAATGCTGATCAGGATGTCTTTGCAGCTCTGCACTTTGTTTTTATTTTGGTTTTAAGTCTCTGTTCATCTGCTTTTCACTGTGCAGGGCTGGATTATTCACACTCTTTCTATTATCTTTTTAATCCATAAAGATTTTATTGAAAGCAAACCGGTATGGACAATTATTCTTTCTATTATCTTATTGTACAACCATGTTTGTGAATGTTTTTGGATCCTTACCGTGTATACTTGCTGTTTGTGGTGATTGTTACCTGTATCTGTCTTTTTTGCACTAATAAAGGATTGAATTAAACTAATAACACACAAATAATTAAATGCTACCATGTTTTTATTGAACACACCATGTAAACAATTACAGTGCCGGTGGAAAAAGTATGTGAACCCCTAGACTAATGACATCTCAGAGAGCTAATTGAAGTGAGGTGTCAGCCAACTGGAGTCCAAACAATGATGAGATTGGAGGTGTTGGGTACAGAGGCCCTGCCCTATAAAAAACACACCAGTTCTGGGTTTGCTTTTCAGAAGAAGCATTACCTGATGTAAGTGATGCCTCGTACAAAAGAGCTCTCAGAAGACCTATGATTAAGAATTGTTGACTTGTATAGTAAACATAGTTGCAAGCTGGAAAGGGTTATAAAGGTATCTCCAAAAGCCTTGCTGTTCATCAGTCCACAGTAAGACAAATTGTCTATAAATGGAGAAAGTTCAGCACTGCTGCTACTCTCCCTAGGAGTGGCCGTCCTGTAAAGATGACAGCAAGAGCACAGCGCAGACTGCTAAATGAGGCGAAGAAGAATCCAGAGTGTCAGCTAAAGACTTACAAAAGTCTCTGGCATATGCCAACATCCCTGTTAGTGAATCTACGAACGGATTTCATGGGAGGATACGACAGAGGAAGCCACTGCTGTCCAAAAAAAAAAACATTACTGCACGTTTACAGTTTGCACAAGAGCACCTGGATGTTCCACAGCAGTACTGGCAAAATTTTCTGTGAACAGATGAAACCAAAGTTGAGTTGTTTGGAAGAAACACACAACACCATGTGTGGAGAAAAAGAGGCACAGCACACCAACATCAAAACCTCATCCCAACTGTGAAGTATGGTGGTGGGGGCATTATGGTTTGGGGCTGCTTTGCTATCATTGAAGGAAAAATGAATTCCCAAGTTTATCAAGACATTTTGCAGGAGAACTTAAGGCCATCTGTCCACCAGCTGAAGCTCAACAGAAGATGGGTGTTGCAACAGGACAACGACCCAAAGCATAGAAGTAAATCAACAGAATGGCTTAAACAGAAGAAAATACGCCTTCTGGAGTATCCCAGAGTCCTGACCTCAACCCGATTGAGATGCTGTGGCATGACCTCAAGAAAGCGATTCACACCAGACATCCCAAGAATATTGCTGAACTGAAACAGTTCTGTAAAGATGAATGCTCAAGAATTACTCCCGACCATTGTGCACATCTGATCTGCAACTACAGGAAACGTTTGGTTGAAGTTATTGCTGCCAAAGGAGGTTCAACCAGTTATTAAATCCAAGGGTTCACATACTTTTTCCACCTGCACTGTGAATGTTTTCATGGTGTGTTCAATAAAAACATGGTAACATTTAATTGTTTGTGTGTTATTAGATTAAGCAGACTGTGATTGTCTATTGTTGTGACTTAGATGAAGATCAGATCACATTTTATGATCAATTTGTGCAGAAATTCATATCATTCCAAAAGGGTTCACATACTTTTTATTGCAACTGTATGTGGAAGAAGGTATATAACACCCCGCTTCAATCTGTCGTTTTGGGGGGCCACTGGTTTATCGCACCAGTTATGAAACTTTTTTTCAGGAAATGTTGTCACTGTGTGTAGCAGCGGTAACGCAGCGAAGGCATCAACAATTCTGCAGTACCCAAATACACTATTATGAAAATATATTTTTAGATATGTGTAGCAGAGGTAACACAGCAAAAGAGGCAAAAATTATGCAGTACCCAAATACACCACCAGTCACAATGCTGCACGATACAAATCCACTATAATATGCTTTCTATATTCGAAAGTATATTATAAGTGTATTACACCCCTATATACTGCACACCAAACAATAGTACACCTATACCAGTCCTTGAAAGTACTTTTGTGGACCTGTTAGGTAACGATTTGTGTCACTACAGTCTGTCACTACAGTCTGTCCCTGCTCTGCACACAGCAACCTGTCCCTACACTGACAAAAATTATATAAGTGTATTACACCCCTATATACTGCACAGCAAGTAGTACACCTATACCAGTCCTTGAAAGGACTTTTGGGGACCTTTTTGATAGCCATTTGATTCAATACAGCCTATCCCTGCTCCAAACAGCAACCTCTCCCTACACTGACAAAAAGCAGAATGTAAGATGACCACCAGATCAGGTCTATTAAGGTAGGGGGTATGTCCATGTGCTGAAATGTCTCAATTGGCTGTCCTGTACTACCCGATGGATGGGTCAAAGTTCTTCTCATTGTAAAATGGCGGACCGCCACAAATATCGCCAGATGTCTGCCTGTTTGGCGGACCGCGAACGAGCAAAGTTCGCCGTGAAACGACCGCTGGGCGAACCGCCAGGCCATCTCTATTTGGGGCCACTGGTCTGAAAAAATACATTCCTCCTCCCACTTGTTTATGAAAATATTAGCAATACTGGGTGCATACTTAGCCACCCCTTTTATTTGGTTGAAAATATCCCCTGAATGCCAGAAGAAATTGCTAGTCATTGCCCTTTCTTTTTTTTTCTTTTTAACCACTTCAGCCTTTACCAGACTCTAGAGACCAGCTCATGATTTGATGCTTCTTACGTCTCTGTTTACGTTTTTTTAATATCACGTAAGTGAACTTTATCTTTCCTAATCCAGTTCCCCCCCGGTTTTTTTCCCCAGGTGCAAAATATGCGTTTTCTTTTAAATTCATAAGTGGAGAATTAAATTTCCTGTCAAGTAGTGTCTGGGTCCTATCCCACATTCTCAAAGTGTCCCGTGTCATATCATACATTTTGTGATCAAGTGCTCTATATTGTGCAGGAATCCAGATGATGTTGCTCAATTGTGTATTAGCTTGTGCCTTTTCAATTTGCACCCATCTTTTGCCTTTTCTGTCCCTACCCCATTCCACCGCCCGAGAAAGAACAGCCGCCTTATAGTAATTTTTTATATCGGGCACCGCCAGGCCCCCGAGTAGCTTTCCCTGTTTTAGAATGGAGAGAGATATTTTATGCTTTTTATTTTTCCACACATAGTTCATTAATAGGGAGTTTAGGATTCTTAAAAATTGTTGGGGTAGCGCAATTGGGATTAATAGGAATTTATAGAGTATTTTTGGTACTACTATCATCTTCAACATATTTATACGTCCTACCCATGAAATGGGTTTATTTATTGTTTTTTTGTATTTGTTTTTAATCTCATTTAACAGGGGCACGTCATTTATTTTGTATATCTTCTGAACCGTGTTGGCTAGTTTAATACCAAGGTATTTTAATTCTTTACTCCAAGGAAAGGCGCTGATCTCTTTTACTTGGCCTTCTTCACTTTTGTTAAGATTTATGTTTAATATTTCAGATTTTATAACATTGATTTTAAAGTTTGAAATAGAGCCGTATTGTTGTAATATCATGGAGAGCTTGGGGATAGATTTTTACCGGATTGGTAAGGTAGAACAAAATATCGTCGGCAAAGGCCGACAATTTGTGTTCCTCTTCCTCCACCCTGACACCGTTGATATCCGGGTCGTTTCGGATGGTGGCCAACAATGGTTCTAATGACAGGATGAAGAGAAGGGGGGACAGGGGACACCCCTGTCTTGTCCCATTCTTCATCTCAAAAGGATCTGAGAGCGTTCCATTAATTTTAATTTTTGCAGAAGGATGATGGTAGAGTGTATTGATCCATCTGGTCAACCTATTCCCATTACTGTGAGAGAGTCAGCATCATGAGCCCCCCAGTCTACCCTATCGAATGCTTTTTCGGCATCAACCGATAGGAATAGACCCGGGGACGCATTCTGCCTTATATTCTGGAGCAGGAGAAGTGCTCTTATGCTATTGTCTTTACCCTCTCTGTTAGGGACAAACCCCAACTGATCAGGATGTACCAGAAAGTGCATAACCCCTTTCAGACGCTCAGCAAGAATTTTGGCAAAGAGCTTGATGTCCGTATTCAATAGGGAAATTGGTCTATATCCTGAGCAGAGTGAGCTGTCCTTCCCTTCTTTTAAAATAATTGCAACCGAGGCGGCTAGCGCTTCCTTACTGGTTTCGTACTCTGACCCTAGACCATTGAAATATTTACATATCTTCGGTATTAAGATGTTGCTAAATCTCTTGTAGTAAAGTACTGAAAACCCATCTGGGCCGGGGCTTTTTCCGCCTACCGTATTTTTCAAAGCATTTTTAATTTCTTCTTCGGTTATAGGCCTGTCCATATTTAATCTTTCTGTCTCCTCTTTTCTGGAGAGTCCTGCTTTCTCGAAAAAATCTTGGGTTTTAGCCTCCTTTTCTCCTGCTTGCCACCTCGACTGATTGATTGTATATAATTCCTCATAATAATTTTTAAAGGTATATGCAATGTCCTCTGTTGAATAGACCAAGTCCCTGTCTTTCCTTTTAATTTTCTCAATATAATTCCTAGTTTTCTTTTTTTGGGCCATTTTAGCAAGGTGCTTACTGGATTTATTACCCCATAGGTACCTCTCTCTGGCAATGCTATTTAGGTTTTTCCTCGCTTCTTGTTCCATAATCTCCTTGAGCTCATCCCTTTTTAGAGTTAAGTTGAGGTACGTCTTTTAGTCCTTGCTCTTTATGTTTACGTTCCAAGTTCGTTATTTCTTTGACCAAAGTATCGGCCTTCCTATTTCTCTCTTTTTTTTTTCTTGCACCCTCAGAGATTAATATCCCTCTGATGTACGCTTTATGCGTCTCCCAGAGAGTTGCACTTGAAATCCCTTCTGTGTCATTGACCAGGAAAAATTGGTTGAGTTCCTCTTCCACCCTACTTGCCCCTTCTTCATCTCGAATCAAGTTATCGTTGAGGTGCCATACCGACTGTTGAATCTTTTGTATAGATTTAATTTTCATAGTTATTGGTGCATGGTCTGAGACAGTCATAATTCCAATGTCCGTCTCGGTAATCCATTCCAGCAACCTATGATCTACCAGTATGTAATCTATTCTGGTATACGTTCCGTGTGGGGGGGAGAAGAACGTGTAATTGTGTGTGTTTGGGTGGAGTATACTCCAAACGTCCACCAGTTGGCAATCGTGGATCTTATGTTTTATTTTTTGTAGCTGCACGTTATTTGTCTCCCTCAACCGGGACGTACTATCTTCTCTTGGGTTCATAAAAAAATTTAAGTCCCCCATCAGAATCGTATAGCCCTCCGCGAAATTTTTCAATTTGCTGAGGATTCTACTTAGATATTGGATTGAGTGTACATTGGGGGCGTAGATATTTGCTAAGGTATAGACGGTGTTCCCTAATTTTCCTTTCAAAAATAAAAATCTACCTTCCGGGTCTGTCAGCCTCGCCTCAAGGACAAACCCAATCCCTCTCGCGAAACCAATTGCTACACCCCTGGCACGTTTGGAGATGGAGTCCCCATAGAACCAGGTAGGATACGTAGGTGAGTACAGCTTAACATTAGAATCTAGAGTCAAAGGGGGATTCCTGTATAAAAACTACATCCGCTCTATATTGTTTGATCTCTTCTAGGACCTTAAATCTTTTCCAGGCGGAGTTCATACCTTTAACATTATACGATAAGAATTTTACTTATGCCTTTTCCTCTTACTCCGCCATTGTCCTAAGTTTTCTTATAGATTCAATGGGAGCCATATTCCCTACCCCATCCCCTTTTTGGGAGAGGGAGATCCCTCTCACCTTCCTAACCCCCAACCCAATCCCCCCTTCCTAGGCCTAGTCATCGCCTCTGAACCATAGGGATCCTCTTGCCCCATTTCCCGTTGGTTCTCATGTAGTGAGGTGAAGCTTCCCAGCGCCCAGCCCTCTCCTGTACCCCCAAAAAAGTTGGAGGCCGATCTTGTATGAGCAGGGCTGCTGACCAACCCAGAGGCCCCCCCTCTGATCTCCCCACTCTCACCCCCCCCCCCCCCCCCCTAGATCCCGCTCCTCCAATCCACCTGAACCTATTCAACCCATCCTGGTAATTCTAAGACATGCATATCCAATTTACGGCAAAAACCTGACAGATCCTCTGGGAATTTTAATTTTGCTGAAATCCCATCTTTCTGTCCAATAAGACACGCAGGGAACCCCCGTTGATATTTGATGTTCTGCAGCCGCATCTGTTCCAATAGAGGTTTAAGATGCCTCCTTCTGGCGAGGGTTTCCCAAGTCAGGTCTGTGAAGATCTGAATCTCCACTCCGTCATAGCACAAGGGTGACTTTCTTCTCAGTTTTGACCAAATTTCAGCCTTATCTTTGAAATATCTAAACCTAACTATTATGTCTCTTGGCCTTTCACCCTCACCATCCTCAATTCTTCCTAAGCGGTGAACCCACTCTATTTTAAGGGGTTCCTCCGTGCCGTTATCTAGAAGGGGGAGGAACAAGTTATTCAAAAATGTTCTCACATCTTCGCCTCTCTCTTCCTTGATGGAACGTATTCTCAGGTTTTGCCTTCTATTACGATTCTCTTGGTCTTTTAAAGCGGTATTGTAAGAGCCTCTGATTATGTTTCATTGTGAGGTATTGTTTTTTTAATTGATTTAATTCGAGTTCCTGTTTTTCCATTTTTGTCTCCACGTCCTCTACCCGCAACAGAATATGGTTTATATCGGTTCTTAATACACTAATATCGTCCTTTATCGCATTTTCCAATCTCCTTAACATCCCACCTAATTCCGCCTTCGTGGGTATATGTGTGTCTATTCTGGACTCGTCCATTTGACTTACTTCCTGATCTCCTTCTGTTGACGTATCCACGGTTGAGGGAACCGCCCCCCCCCCCCCCCCCCCCCCCCCAGCACCCTTTTTGGTTGCCCCCATTTTTTCTGTTTTTTTTTACATTGGCTGGGCTTTTAGTGCTTCCGTCCGGGGTCATATATTGCCTTATAGTGCTAGTAGTAGGGTTATCCTTAGAGATTTTCGGAGCGGAGCCCCTTGTTATCTTACTCATATTGTATTTTTTTCTCGCTCGAATTCGCTTCCCCAGTTTAAGAGTGGATGCTCTTTTTTTGTTTTTCTTGTTTTTAGGCGATGGGTTTTATGTCCATTGAGCGCTCTTCTGAAAATGACCACCGGAGTTTCCTTAGGATGTACTCTGGGTCTTGGTCTCCAGAATATATGCAGGTAAGAAATCCCACTCCTTAGGTTATTAGTGAAATCTTCTCTCTCTTGGGTTTCATCGCCACATGGTGGGGCAATCTGCTGTACACAATCTGGCAGATTCAGTCACGTTATATGATGGGCTCGACCCTAGGGTATCAGCAATGCACCTTTTAACTTAATACGCTCACGGGTTAAATAAGCATGGGTATCAAACTGCTGTGGTTCAAAGCATATCTGGATTGTTTGTGTGCTTGTGAGTGGATATGGATATTCAAGTGACCTTAATAGGGTTTAAGTACACAAGGAGCAGCCTCAGATTCTTACCCTCTCACCTCTCTCTGCGTTCTCGCCCTATTATCCATCCATCCGTCTCCGTTACACCGCGCACCAGATAGAGAGTTATATACAGTGGCCTAGGGTGAATATGGTATGTCTCTTACAATCTAACGCTCCAGCAAGTAGTCCGCCCGTCACACTGAAATTTCTCTGGAAAAGGCGCGGGGTGTTAATACCTCTTAAATAAGTCTACGCGTGGATGTATTGAAAGGGACCAGACAACAGATCCCGGGGTGTGCTTCACCGAGCAATTCCGCCCTTCACAGTACTAACCCGTCAGCATTAATAACAAAGTGGCCCACTACCAGCTGGCCATTCATATGGTGGAGAAAATTATGAAGAGATGAGTTGTAACTTGGCTTAGTAGGTTTTCCTTTGATTGCTGGAATTATTAGGAGGTTGTTTTAATACCATGCTATAGCATATGTCATTTCAATAAGATTGAATAAGAAACAATGGTAGACGGTGGTATAATAAAGTTCTTACCAGTCCCTCAGTTTCCAGGTTATCCACGTTAATTAATTGTTTTCTATGCAAGCGACCCGCAGTGCAAAAAAAAGCAAAAGCATAGATATTACCTGAGTGATGTTAGGACCAATGGAAGCCGGGGGAGGCGTCGGGATCCGTGGGGGGCCGAGAACCAGGAGCCACCACCAAGCGGCACCGCAAAAAGCAGCACTTACTCCTTGCTCCTTATGCCGCTCGGTCTGTCATCTCCGTCGGAGGGCGGAAGGGAGGGGGAGAGAGAGGGGGACCTCAGTTGAGCGGCGGGAGAGAGCGCTTGTACAGGGTGATCAATCGGCGGTCTAGCGGCTCAGCAGTCTCACACCATGCGTCGTAACCGCTGCCGCTGATGCACCCTCAGGTCTTCCGGCGTCCTCCATCCCCCGTCACCTGGTTAGGTCCGTGGCACGGACTGCTCCTCCCTCGGCGTGCGTGCCTCACGTCATCCCCACCTGTCATTGCCCTTTCTAAGGCTTCCACAAGGAATTTTCTTTGGGGGGTTTTGAGGTCAGAATAAACGCCCATGAAGCAGCATTAAGGGCATCCTCCTGTATGATGTTAAGGGGTTGTAAAGGTTTGCGTTTTATCACCTTAATGCATCCTACATTTCTCTATGTATGCATGTCATTCATACTTAAAAAAATGCCTTTTTAATTAATATATTCAATCAACCAGGAAACTACCACTTAACACTCAGCTCTTTCAGTTATTCTTATGTAGTCTTTAGGGCTGGTGTTCTCTTATGGTTGTCAAGCGGTTTTAGCTATGGGCCTTGACTATATATTTCTATTTTCCCACTGTACAATAGTGAATATTAATTCGCTATCGTCACACAACTGGGTGGGCTCAGGGTGCAGTGCTCTGTGCCCCAAGCCCACCCTTTTCTGAAGCCAATTAGAGCCTCAGGCTCTAATCATGCGCTTAAAAAAAACAAAACAAAAAAACATTGAAATCCGGCAGCCTGCATGTAGATTAGGGGGCCGCCGCATCTCAGAGATCTACAGATAATTCCTTGGACTACATGCGAGTGTAATCGCCATTTGTACTCGGGAGTCTCTTGCGGATAATCAAGGAACATGTAATGGAGGAGCGCAGGAAAGTGACCTGGGGTGTGCCGTGGTCAGTATGCCTAAAAGGGGGCAAAAATAAAGTCAGTAGGATGAGCATGAAAAGGAGGTTTATATGAAACTGCACAACAGATTAATCAGCCACGTGTGCAAATGCATGGGACATCTTGATGCACGGATCTGTACCATACCTGCAGTAGCATGAGAATTCCCACCCACCTAGCCTCTTGATAATGTGACTGGGAACCCCCTGGCGAGAGGCCGCTGAAGCAGCCCATATCCTTAAAACGACCTCAGTATGACTAAGGGTCCAACCCTAAGTTCATCAGAAGGGTGCGGTAATGTTTGATAAAGAGCACTGTGGTAAGGCCACAGTAGGAGAGTCACCCAAACTGGATATCCTTAAGAATGACCTTACTGGAATGTGCAGAGAATATAGAATGCCGTAAGGACACCAAAAGTTAGATTCCTGACAAGTAAGTCATAACGGAGTGGTGGGACAGTCTAAGCCATGAGTGGCAGTAGGCCATAAAGCCAGAAGATATTGCATGCTGTAACAGCCAGGCCTAGGGTGCTTGAAAAGTCTGAATATATTCCAGGCCGTGTCCACAGGCCTTCCCATGTTGGCAGATAGAGATCCGTCGACCAAACCCTACCACGATAGCCCAGCGAGTCTCTGATCCGTTGCTAGAAGCTAGTACTGCAGGGATAGGATGACACAGGCATCTGGGACCCGCTGAAAAAAACAGATAACTAGGATATAGAGTGGCCGCAGCTGTATTCTGTATACCAATTAACAACCCTATAGTGCAGCTGGAATTTGAACTGGCAAGACAGCCAAAAGAGCCTGCGTATGAAAGCCATGATGAGTAATGAGCTGGACCTACCTAGACGAAGATCTCAGAGGTAGCCTGGTTTTCCATGGTGAAACTTGGCGTTACCTGTCCATAAGTGACACACCTGCGCTCCTGCACTGCCAACACTATAGGGTAATCTCAAACAAACCCAACATCTGTGCAAAACCTTGGATTAGCCAGACATTCGTCCGGCCATGGTCCCGCTAACCAGTAAGTGGCAAATAATAGCTGCATAACCTTAGGTGGCTGCAGCATCAGTAATTACCTGAGAAGACAACAGCGCAACTGCAGGGATGAACATGGTGACGTTGTTCCAGTGCTGGAGGAACTCGTCCCAAGAGTGTAAATCGGAAAAGCCACGGAATCAAGTTTGACCCAAGAATCGGAGACGGGGGCTAAGGGTAACAGTGCCAACAACTGAGAACCAAAAACCTGCCTCGGGAAATGAACCTCATGGCAAAGTTGCATGCTTAGTGATAGCAAAGCCTTCCTGGAACAGACTCGGGAGATCGTAACCCAAGGATATGGTCTGATTCTTGCCAACTTATCCACAGGCAGGCTAGCCTGCATAGACAATGTCTCACATGGTCCCCAGGAAAGTGAGTGTAGTAGCCAGGCCTTCAACATTCTACTTACCAGCAGGATATTGAGTGCAGAAAACTGCCATAAACTTCTGCAGATTAGCGGGGGTCTGTCTAGCAGTCACTGAGCAAGCGACATCCCTGAAGACCCCAAGGCAAAGACTAAATCCGGAAGGAGAGCTTGCGGTTAAGCCTGTTGTCCCTCCAGTTCAACCACAAAAAAAATAAACAAACAAAATAAAAAACACAGAACAATCCCATACACCCACCTCCATACCCACAGTTGATCCAGAGGAAGGCAAAAAAACCCAGCAGAGCATGAGATCCAATTTGCTACAGCAGGGGAAATCCCCCGAGAGGCAATCGGATTTACCCTGGATCAACTTTACCTACAAATCTTGGTACTCTGTTATATTATGTACATTTAGGAAAGAATCCGGGCCTTTCTTAAAGCAATCTACTGAGCTGGCCAAAACCACGTCTGGAGGGAGTCTGTTCCGCATTTTCACAGCTCTTACTGTGAAAAAACCTTTCCGTATTTGGAGGTGAAATCTCTTTTACTCTAGACGTAAAGAGTGCCCCCTTGTCCTCAGTGTTGACCGTAAAGTGAATAACTCAACACCAAGTTCACTGTATGAACCCCTTATATATTTGTACATGTTGATCATATCCCCCCTTATTCTTCTCTTCTCAAGAGTGAATAAATTCAGTTCTTCTAATCTTTTCTCATAGCCGAGCTCCTCCATGCCTCTTATCAGTTTGGTTGCCCTTCTCTGCACTTTCTTCAGTTCTCCGATATCCTTTTTGAGAACTGGGGCCCAAAATTGAACTGCATATTCCAGATGAGGTCTTACTAATGATTTGTACAGGGGCACAATTATATCTCTTTCTCTGGAGTCCATACCTCTCTTAATACAAGAAAGGACTTTGCTCGCTTTGGAAACCGCAGCTTGGTATTGCATGCCATTATTGAGCTTATGATCAACTAAAACCCCCAGATCCTTCTCCACTACAGATCCCCCCAGTTGTACTCCCCCTAGCATGTATGATGCATGCATATTCTTAGTTCCTAAGTGCATAACTTTACATTTATCAACATTAAACCTCATCTGCCACATAGTCGCCCAATTAGACAGAGCATTGAGGTCGGCTTGTAAATTGGAGACATCCTGCAAGGACGTTATTCCACTGCATAGCTTGGTATCATCTGCAAAGACAGAAATGTTACTTTTGATCTCAGACCCAATATCATTTATAAATATATTGAAAAGTAAGGGTCCCAGCACTGAACCTTGGGGTACACCACTGATAACCTTAGACCATTCAGAGTAAGAATCATTAACCACCACTATCTGAATTCTGTCTTACAGCCAGTTTTCTATCCATTTACAAACTGCTATATCCAATCCTGTAGACCTTACCTTACACATGAGCCGTGTGTGCGGAACTGTATTGAATGCTTTTGAAAAATCCAAATATACCACGGCCACAGCCACGCCTCTGTCCAGGGTTTTACTTACCTCTTCATAAAAGGAAATCAGGTTTGTCTGACAACTTCTGTCTTTCATGAATCCATGCTGTCTGCTGCTTAAATAGTTTGTTTCCAGCAAGCACTCATTCATGTGGTCTTTTATTATTCGTTCCAGTATCTTCCCAACTATAGAAGTTAAACTAACAGGTCTATAGTTACTTGGTAAAGACTTTGTTCCCTTTTTAAATATAGGCACCACATTGGCCCTGCGCCAATCCAGTGGTACTATTCCTGTCATTAATGAGTCCCTAAATATTAGATACAGTGGCTTTGAAATGACAGAGCTCAATTCTTTTAGGATCCGTGGGTGGATGCCATTTGGTCTAGGTGCTTTATCCACCTTTATTCTGTCTAAATATTTCTGGACTATATCACTTTTGAGCCATTGTGTCCATCCACGATCTCGGAGTAAAGGATTTTACGGTGAGTACAAAAATCCTATTTTCTCTTTCGTTCATGGACGGACACAGCCTTAATCTTGACAAAGTTACATAGTTACATAGTTAGTCAGGTTGAAAAAAGACACAAGCCCATCCAGTTCAACCACAAAAAACAAAATAAAAAAACACAGTAAAATCTTATACACCCAACTCCATACCCACAGTTGATCCAGAGGAAGGCAAAAAACCCCAGCGGAGCATGATCCAATTTGCTACAGCAGGGGAAAAAATTCCTTCCTGATCCCCCGAGAGGCAATCGGATTTACCCTGGATCAACTATACCTACAAATCTTAGTACTCAGTTATATTCTGTACATTTAGGAAAGAATCCAGACCTTTCTTAAAGCAATCTACTGAGCTGGCCAGAACCACCTCTGGAGGGAGTCTGTTCCACATTTTCACAGCTCTTACTGTGAAAAAACCTTTACGTATTTGGAGGTGAAATCTCTTTTCCTCTAGACGTAAAGAGTGCCCCCTTGTCCTCAGTGATGACCGTAAAGTGAATAACTCAACACCAAGTTCACTGTATGGACCTCTTATATATTTGTACATGTTGATCATATCCCCCCTTATTCTCCTCTTCTCAAGAGTGAATAAATTTAGTTCCTCAAATCTTTCCTCATAGCTGAGCTCCTCCATGCCTCTTATCAGTTTGGTTGCTCTTCTCTGCACTTTCTCCAGTTCTCCTATATCCTTTTTGAGAACTGGTGCCCAAAACTGAACTGCATATTCCAGATGAGGTCTTACTAATGATTTGTACAGGGGCAACATTATATCTCTGTCTCTGGAGTCCATACCTCTCTTAATACAAGAAAGGACTTTGCTCGCTTTGGAAACCGCAGCTTGGCATTGCATGCCATTATTGAGCTTATGATCAACTAAAACCCCCAGATCCTTCTCCACTACAGACCCCCCCAGTTGTACTCCCCCTAGTATGTATGATGCATGCATATTCTTAGCCCCAAAGCAGTGTCAAAAAACGAGGGGTGGGAACAGCATAAAAATGAACGTCACCCCAAAACAAAGGTCCTCAACTGAGGAGTTGCAGCTCTAAACAGCCGTCTGCAAAACTTTGCGGCCGAAAGAAGCCTCTGAAGATGCACTCACATCAACCTTGTAGAATTTAGTGAAAGTGTGAACGGACGACCAAGTCGCCACTTTACACACCTGGGAAACAGACGCTTGATGTCGGAAAGCCCAAGAGGCACCTATTGCCCCGGTCGAATGCGCCGTGACAGGAAAGGAGGTGCTCGACCCTTTATGGCGTAAGCCTGAATCACGATCTGTCGGATCCACCTCGAGATGGTAGCCGACGAGACCGCCAGGCCCTTCTTGGGACCAGCCACCGAAACAAACAGTGAGTCTGACCACCGGAACGGAGCAGTAGCAGATAAGTATACTCTCAGAGCTCTGACATTGTCCAAGGAATGCAATGCCGCCTCTTTAGGATGCGACGGACGAGGACACAAGGATGGAAGTACAATGTCCTCATTGAGATGGAAGGCTGAAACGACCTTAGGAAGAAAGGAAGGCTGCGGACGCAGTACCACCTTATTCTTGTGGAAGATTAGATAAGGAGCCTTGCATGACAAGGCTGCCAGCTCAAAAACCCGTCTGACGTAACAGCCACCAAAAAGACCACCTTCTGAGAAAGTGTCAACAAGGGGATTTCCCTAATGTTCTCAAACGGCTTCTGAAGCACCGAGAGGGCCAGGTTAAGGTCCAACGGAGGACGGAGCAGAGGGGCCACATGCTGAACCCCCTGCACAAACGTACTCACTAGAGAGTGAGCTGCCAGGGGTCATTGAAAAAAAAAAGACAGTCAGGGCAGAAATCTGCCCCTTAATCCTACTTAAGGCAAGCTTTTGTTCTAACCCCCGCTGTAGGAACAGCAGGACTCTGGAAACCAAATAAGTACGCGGATTCCACCTCATTTCCTCACAAATGGATAATTAGGCCTTCCAAGTGCGATGGTAAATCTTCCTAGAGGATAGCTTCCGAGCCCTCCTCATGGTAGAAATTACTGAATCCGCCAGGCCCCGGTCTCTTAGCACCTGGCTTTCAATAGCCATGCCATTAAAGCCAGTGACTGTAAAGCAGGATGAAGTATGGGATCTTGCGACAGCAGGTCCTCTCTCATCGGTAAGACGCCAAGGGACACCTGCTACTAAACGCACTAGGTTGGCGTACCAAGGATGCCAAGCCCAATCCGGAGCAATTATAATCATTGGGATCCCCTCTGCCTCCACTCTGCGAAGCAGATGATGGAGCTTCAGAGAAGGGAAGGTATAGATTAGCCGGTACTGATTTCATGGTGCCACCAATGCGTCTGCCCATGGGTCTCTGGACCTTGCCACAAACCTCAATACCTTCTGATTGAGTCAAGACGACAGGAGATCTACGTCTGGTGTGCCCCATCTTTGGCAAAGGAGCTGAAACACCTCCAGGTGCAGAGACCATTCTCCTTGGTCCAGCATCTGGTGACTCAGGTAGTCCACCTGCCAGTTTTCCACGCCCAGAATGTATATGGCCGACAGGGCCAGTACGCTCCTTTCTGCCCACCTCAGGATGTGTGCGACCTCCGATGCTGCAGCCGAGCTTCTTGTTCCTCCTTGATGGTTGACATCAAAAAACATAAGGTAAGCTGTATGAGGTGGGAAACGGAGACCGCACAAGTCAATTTAGAAACGACCATCCCAATCCGTAGGTACCATGACGTTGCCGGTAACCTTGCAGTGGGGTAATGCCATAAGACCTAACCGTAAAGATATGATCCTGAATCAAGTATGAACGCAATCTATACACTGGGGGGAAACCTCAGGGGGAATCTAACATGGAAAAGGACCTGGAGGTCCCAGTAGATGAAAGGCTCAGCAACAGCATGCAATGCCAAGCTGCTGCTAACAATGCAAGCAGAATAGTCACATGCATTAAAAAGAGGATTAACCCCAGAGATAAATGATAATTCTCCCGCTCTACAAGACTCTGGTCCGACCGCACCTGGAGAATGCTGTCTAGTTCTGGGCATCAGTCCTCCAGAAGGATGCACTGGAAATGAAGCGAGTGCAAAGAAGGCCAACAAACCTAATAAAGGGTCTGGAGCATATTGGCTATGAAGAAAGGTTGCAAGCACTGAACTTATTCTCTCCGGGGAAGACACACTTGAGAGGGGATATGATTTTTAATTTACAAATACCGTACTGGAGACCCCACAAGAGGCATAAAATCCTCCGCGGAACGGAGTTGAAAAAGACACCTGGCTACTCATAAAAATTAAAAGAAAAAAGAGATTTACCTCAACTACGCAATAGTTCTTTACTGCAAGAGCGGCAAGGATGTGGAATTCTAAACCACACCCGGTGGTCTCTGTAAGGAGCATTGATGGTTACAAAGATCAGATAAGCACCTGAACGACTACAACATACAGGGATCCACAATGTAATACTGACACAAAAAACACATACATAGATTGGACCCGATGGACTCGTGTCCTCTCTCACCCTCACCCACCGTGCAACTGTAACCAGAATAATGACACAAAGTACCCATATCTCGCTTAACATGGAAATGTTTTTTTTCCATGGAGACTGTACTGGAAATTGAGCGAGTACAGGCAAATGATGAAGGGCACAAAAGCGCAGGACTAAGCGCAAGGAAATTTCACAGATCATTCTGTACAACACATTTTCCTACAGGAAAACATATTTATCACAATGTAGATGGGTAAAATATCCACGCTCAGTTTAAAATATATCAAGAAGCAGCTGAACACTATAACCTGAATACTAGGCACAAAGTCAAAATGGATAAAAAGAAGTGCAGCGCTTGTAAAACATGTATCAATATTCCTGTATCGATAAAGTGCAAATGTGCAGAGAAATGCAACTACAGAAAACTAAATATGCATATATCAATTAATGTGTGATGCAACAATAAAGTGCAATAATACAAAGTGACATATGTGATAAGAAGTCCATATAAGTGACTAAAAATCCTTGTGGAAATAAAGTGACTTAGTACAAATGCTTGACTTTGTGAGAACCGTCAGCCCAGTGAGATGAAAGGCTTACCGGAACTCCAGCGACCCCCCCTTACTCAGGGAGGACACAAAGCAATAATTGAATCAGAGATCCCCAAACATTGATATCCATATCTCCTGGGTGTCTCAAGTCTCCTGGGAGTTTCTCCCACCAGGAGCCTCCGTATCCTGGGCGGTATTCAAAGCAAGTGTCCCGAACAGAGGCAGCTCTTTAATTAGGCGGTTGCCTAAGGCCTCACCCTCACAGCTGCCTAATTTGCCTGTGATCATTCACCAGGGTGGTGTTCCGCCACCTCTGGCGCTGCCATGTGTTCTCCGGTCATCGCTGTCACTTCCGAATACAGAAATCAATAGCACAACTCCGTGCGGCCGCACTGACCCCTCCCCACCTGGGTGCAGCTGGTGTAATATACGGGAGGCGGGGAGGGGTCTGACATCACAAGTTCCAGGCATCTATCCAGACGTTGCACTCTAAATTTTGCCAAAGGCCTCACAAAGCCTAGAGCCACCTCTGGTCTCGAATATCCAAAGGAAGTGCAAATCATTCAAAAAAATTAAACTCCAAATAGTGCGATACTGTCTCCAAGTAGATTTAATGAAATAAAACAGGTGCAATGCTACAGTGCCTTGCGAAAGTATTCAGCCCCCTTGAATTTTGCGACCTTTTGCCACATTTCAGGCTTCAAAGATATAAAACTATTTTTTTTTTTAAAAATCAACAAGTGGGACACAATCATGAAGTAGAACGAAATTTATTGGATATTTTAAACTTAATAAAAAAATGAAAAATTGGGCGTGCAAAATTATTCAGCCCCCTTAAGTTAATACTTTGTAGCGCCACCTTTTGCTGCGATTACAGCTGTAAGTCACTTGGGGTATGTCTCCATCAGTTTTGCACATCGAGAGACTGAAATTTTTGCCCATTCCTCCTTGCAAAACAGCTCGAGCTCAGTGAGGTTGGATGGAGAGTGTTTGTGAACCGCAGTTTTCAGTTCTTTCCACAGATTCTCGATTGGATTCAGGTCTGGACTTTGACTTGGCCATTCTAACACCTGGATATGTTTATTTGTGAACCATTCCATTATAGATTTTGCTTTATGTTTTGGATCATTGTCTTGTTAGAAGACAAATCTCCATCCCAGTCTCAGGTCTTTTGCAGACTCCATCAGGTTTTCTTCCAGAATAGTCCTGTATTTGGCTCCATCCATCTTCCCATCAATTTTAACCATCTTCCCTGTCCCTGCTGAAGAAAAGCAGGGCCAAACCATGATGCTGCCACCACCATGTTTGACAGTGGGGATGGTGTGTGTGTTCAGGGTGATGAGCTGTGTTGCTTTTACGCCAAACATAACGTTTTGCATTGTCGCCAAAAAGTTTGATTTTGGTTTCATCTGACCAGAGCACCTTCTTCCACATGTTTGGTGTGTCTCCCAGGTGGCTTGTGGCAAACTTTAAACAACACTTTTTATGGATATCTTTAAGAAATGGCTTTCTTCTTGCCACTCTTCCATAAAGGCCAGATTTGTGCAGTATACGACTGATTGTTGTCCTATGGACAGAGTCTCCCACCTCAGCTGTAGATCTCTGTAGTTCATCCAGAGTGATCATGGGCCTCTTGGCTGCATCTCTGATCAGTCTTCTCCTTGTATGAGCTGAAAGTTTAGAGGGACGGCCAGGTCTTCGTAGATTTGCAGTGGTCTGATACTCCTTCCATTTCAATATTATCGCTTGCACAGTGCTCGTTGGGATATTTAAAGCTTGGGAAATCTTTTTGCATCCAAATCCGGCTTTAAACTTCTCCACAACAGTATCTCGGGCCTGCCTGGTGTGTTCCTTGTTCTTCATGATGCTCTCTGCGCTTTAAACGGACCTCTGAGACTATCACAGTGCAGGTGCATTTATACGGAGACTTGATTACACACAGGTGGATTATATTTATCATCATTAGTCATTTAGGTCAACATTGGATCATTCAGAGATCCTCACTGAACTTCTGGAGAGTTTGCTGCACTGAAAGTAAAAAAAGGTGAATAATTTTGCACGCCCAATTTTTCAGTTTTTTTATTTGTTAAAAAAGTTTGAAATATCCAATAAATTTCGTTCCACTTCATGATTGTGTCCCACTTGTTGATTCTTCAAAAAAAATAGTTTTATATCTTTATGTTTGAAGCCTGAAATGTGGCGAAAGGTTGCAAAATTCAAGGGGGCCGAATACTTTCGCAAGGCACTGTACATGTGAATGCTGCATACAGGTAATCTGACTCCACCGACTCTCCAATTTGCATAAAACAAGGAGCTTCCTTACAAGAAAAAAAAAATCCTCACAGACGTGTAGAAGCGATCGCACATGCACAGAGCGTGTTGTCCCTAAGAGAGTTTCATCATAAATGACATCAGGGGTATTCAGGAGGGAGGAGACCCACCACGTGGAGCTCAGGAGGGGGGGGAGACAAGCCACGTGGAGCTCAGTAGGGGGGAAGACAAGCCACGTGGAGCTCAAGTGGGGGGAGACAAGCCACGTGGAGCTCAGGGGGGGGGGGGGAGACAAGCCACGTGGAGCTCAGGGGGGGGGGGAGACAAGCCATGTGGAGCTCAGGTGGGGGGGGAGACAAGCCACGTGGAGCTCAGGTGGGGGGGGGAGATAAGTCACGTGGAGCTCAGGTGGGGGGGGGACAAGCCACGTGGAGCCCAGGTGGGGGGGAGACAAGCCACGTGGAGCTCAGGTGGGGGGGAGACAAGCCACGTGGAGCTCAGGTGGGGGGGAGACAAGCCACGTGGAGCTCAGGTGGGGGGGGAGACAAGCCACGTGGAGCTCAGGTGGGGGGGAGACAAGCCACGTGGAGCTCAGGTGGGGGGGAGATAAGTCACGTGAAGCTCAGGAGGGGGGAGATAAGTCACGTGAAGCTCAGGAGGGGGGAGACAAGCCACGTGGAGCTCAAGTGGGGGGGAGACAAGCCACGTGGAGCTCAGGTGGGGGGGGAGACAAGCCACGTGGAGCTCAGGTGGGGGGGGAAGACAAGCCACGTGGAGCTCAGGTGGGGGGAGACAAGCCACGTGGAGCTCAGGTGGGGGGAGACAAGCCACGTGGAGCTCAGGTGGGGGGGGAGACAAGCCACGTGGAGCTCAGGTGGGGGGGAGACAAGCCACGTGGAGCTCAGGTGGGGGGGAGATAAGTCACGTGAAGCTCAGGAGGGGGGGAGATAAGTCACGTGAAGCTCAGGAGGGGGGAGACAAGCCACGTGGAGCTCAGGAGGGGGGGAGACAAGCCACGTGGAGCTCAGGAGGGGGGGGGAGACAAGCCACGTGGAGCTCAGGAGGGGGGAGACAAGCCACGTGGAGCTCAGGAGGGGGGAGACAAGCCACGTGGAGCTCAGGAGGGGGGAGACAAGCCACGTGGAGCTCAGGAGGGGGGAGACAAGCCACGTGGAGCTCAGGAGGGGGGAGACAAGCCACGTGGAGCTCAGGAGGGGGAGACAAGCCACGTGGAGCTCAGGAGGGGGGAGACAAGCCACGTGGAGCTCAGGAGGGGGGAGACAAGCCACGTGGAGCTCAGGAGGGGGGAGACCCACCACAAGTAGCTCAGGAGGGAGGAGACCCTGCCCACACATACCTATGGCTGCAAGATAGACAAGACATCCCCGTACTTGTCCCATAGGTATATGACTAGTCAGTGGTGACTGGCAGACCTAATCACTTGATATTATTTGCAGCTATGAGTATCCCCAGTCCTGCCTTCGTCCGACCCCCATCTCCTGACACCAGAGACCCCCAGTCCTGCAGGTAATGGCAGAGCCAGCCAGATTGCAGCCTGTTAGCATGGTGTAGGTGTGAGTAACTAACAGCTCGTGGGGAACCGCATACATATCTCAGTGACACACGCAATGGCAGCCTCTGTACTGGGGGGAGTGACTCCTGATTGAAACGAGAGGCCGGATTTCACTGCCATGATTCCACAATTTCCTGGCTATCTGCCGGTGAAAGACGCAATACTGAGTAACAGCAGCATAACCTGACTTGTCATACAGTGCTAGAGCAAAGCTGCCCCTTCCCCAGAAGTTGACACGTGTTGTGCAGTGTGGAGAACAGTACGGCTCAGCGAGCACAGACATTGCTATCGGTACATGATGAGTTAGAGAAACTAGCGTCACATTCAGCTGCCGCCGCCGGAGAGGCGCCCGAGTCTGCCATCCCCCAGCGGGGAGCTCTCCAGTCAGGCAATGCCCAGGACAAGATGAGACCCCCTGACCAAATCCCGAAACCTGCATGTGAGAGCGGGGAGAATCGGAGCCGCCGCACGTCTTCCCTGTCGAGACGAAAACCCGGAAGTGACTTCAGAAAGGAAAAGACGCTGAACACGCAATAACGGGAACAGAAACGCCGACACCCACCGGAAATGGCGATGAACATGCAAGAACGGGAACATAAATGCAGACAGAAAGGGGAGATATAGGGGCAAATATTTATAGGGTGCGCCTCCTCCTACAAATTCAGGATGGCCTGCGGCCAGCCTTCCCACCTGTTGTCATTTGCTTTTACCTATTAAAAATGCTACACCATGAGACCTCCCTCTTGTCTCTTGTGGAGTAAATTTTCCCATCCTAGTTTCATCTCAAGGGGCCAGTGGAGTGGAAATGTGCTGTCAGTGGAATCAATTGGTATTAGAGAAGCACTGTTTGACCTTCCTGTAAAAAGGGGTCGTAATTCTCTGGTGAGTGGCCACCCATCTCTTGAGCACTTGTGGTGCTCGGAACTAGGAATCTGATTTTGAGCATCACAATTTGGTGTTGGGATTTATCATATATGGACTTTTAGCTAGCCATTTATCTGCACGTTTGATTCACTGAACATCACTAGCGCCTCATCCTTTAATATCATTTAATATCACAGGGCTTTTTGTTTATAGAATTTTGAGAAAAACTATGAATTTAATCCATTTTGGAATAAGGCTGTAACATAACAAAATGTGGAAAAAGTGAAGCACTGTGAATACTTTCCAGATACACTGTAGGTATCCCAGTGTATACACACCTTCCCCTTTCTTCATTGTGGCAGTGTCAGTGATCGTTTGTTCCCTGATATAGGGAAAGACAATCACTGGCGTCACCCATCCAGCCCCACCCCCTACAGTTAGAAACACATGAGGTCACACTTAACCCCTACAGTGCCCCCTAGTGGTTATCTCCTAAACTGCAATTGTCATTTTCACAGTAAATAGTGCATTTTTGTTAGCACTTTTTGCTGTGAAAATGACAATGGTCCCAAAAACGTGTCAAAATTGTCCGATGTGTCTGCCATAATGTCGCAGTCACGAAAAAAAATCGCTGGTCGCTGCCATTAGTAGTAAAAAAAAAAACTATCCCCTATTTTGTAAACGCCATAAATATTGCGCAAACCAATCGATAAACGCTTTTAAACAAAAATAGGTATTAGAATATGTATCGGCCTAAACTGAGGGAAAAAAAAAAAAGTTTATATATTTTTGGGGGATATTTATTATAGCAAAAAGTTAAAAATATCGAATTTTTTTCAAAATTTTCGCTTTATTTTTGTTTATAGTGCAAATAAAAACCGCAGAGGTGATCAAATACCATCAAAAGAAAGCTCTATTTGTGGGAAAAAAAGGACGCCAATTTTGTTTGGAAGCCACGTCGCACGACTGCGCAATTGTCAGTTAAAGCGACGCAGTGCCGAATCGCAAAAAGGGGCAAGGTCCTTAACCTGCATAATGGTCCGGGTCTTAAAGGGGTTGTAAAGGATTTTTTTTTGTTCCCTAAATAGCTTCCTTTACCTTAGTGCAGTCCTCCTTCACTTACCTCATCCTTTGATTTTGCTTTTAAATGTCCTTATTTCTTCTAAAAAATGCTCACTGCTTGCCCCCTCCCCCCTCTAGATGCCATCTCCACACCAGGAAGAAAGCCTCGCATTACGGTGTTGAGTTACAGACAGAAGAACAGGAAGCGAGCATTTCTCAGAAGAAATAAGGACATTTAAAAGCAAAACGGAAGGATGAGGTAAGTGAAGGAGGACTGCACTAAGGTAAAGGAAGTATTTAGGGAAACATTTTTTTTCCCTTCACAACCCCTATAAGTGGTTAAATGTGCAAAACAAAAATGTGGCAAGGTGCTCGTGCAAGACCATCCCCACATCAACTCACACCTCTTACCAGAGGCTTTGGATTTCAAGTTATAGAGATCTAAAATCACTTATGGTTCTACATATCCCTGTCTATCAGGACGAATAAGATATCCATATATGGTTCAGCCCTTGTCATCCAAAAGTATATCCGAAACTCAGCCCAGCATATAGAAAAAGATCCTCAATATTTCTTGATCACCATCAAAAAATGTTTGAACCCAGAGTGTCAGAGGACTTGCAGGGTTCGGGCCACCAGTGGGCCCTGCAGCTCAAATCAGGAATCCTGCAATAGCATTGTTGCCATTTATATCCAACATACCATTGGGGAATCGGAGATATCGTGAGGATCTGGCTCTGCTTCGAACATTGCAATACGGTTTGTAGGCCAGTTTGACTCAGTAATAGAGTCCATAGATTCTGGATAATGTAGTGCTACCCTCATTAGGGCCACTTACTGAATCTGTATACCACTGGTGGCCCTGGTATAAAGATATACTTTTGGATGACAAGGTTGAACCCTCTACGGATGATATCTTATCCCTTCTGATAGAAACAGGGATGTGTGGAAACCAAAAGCGATCTCTATAACTTAAAAAGCATTGTAAAGCTTTGCGTTTTTTCACCTTAATGCATACTATGCATTAAGGTGAAAAAAGTAGTTTAACTCACCATAAAGCAGAATAAGTGGGAGCCCCGAGTGTGTCACTTGCCACCATGGCGTTCCAGCAGACAGGAAAGTCACTTGCCACGCTGCCTGCTACCAGATGGGGAGGTCACTTGCCACGCTGCCTGCCACCAGATGGGAATGTGACTTGCCACACTGCCTGCCACCAGTTGGGAATGTAACTTGCCACACTGCCTGCCACCAGTTGGGAATGTCACTTGCCTAATTTGCATGTAAAATCAAGCTCCCCCCCCCAGCATTGCAGAGTACTTGCAGCCAGGTACAACGTTGTCAGCCTCTCCTCAGCGCAGATAAACTAACTGAAGGTGAACACAGGCACATGCGAGTGAGGGTAGGCGGTGAGAGATGACATTCTCTCTTCCGTGTTAAGCAGCCTTCGCGGCCCTGTAAGGGCGGAAAAGCAGTGCGGGCAATGAGAGATGATGTAATCTCTCTCCCCCGCTGCTGAAATTTCTAGTCTCCTCCGCGGCCCGACAGAAGAGGTGCCGCGGCCCACAGGTTGGAGACCTCTGACCTAAACGTACTTTAATTTCTTGGATCACATGTAAATGTATCACTTTGATGGACTCGAACAGTGTTACATATTTTAATGTTTTTTTGTTAAATTTAAATACAGTGGAACCTCGGATTACGAGCATAATCCGTTCCAGGAGTATGCTCGTAATCCAAAGTACTCGCATATCAAAGCAAGTTTTTCTATTGAAGTCAACGGAAATGAAAATAATTTGTTACGCATTGACTTCAATGGGATGCAATACCGAATGCGGCCATAGGTGGGGGGCACCAGAGAGCGCAGAAAAGGCCAGAGGACACTTTGGCTCGTTTCCTGCGCCCCCGTACCTCAGGCCAAATGCCTATTTAGCTTGAATTCTGCTTGTCTTGTGAGTCAACACTCGCAAACCGAGTCAGAATTTATAAAAAAAAGTTGCTCGCAAGTCAAAACGCTCTCAAACCAAGTTACTCTTAAACTGAGGTTCCACTGCATTGAGCTTCACGCGTACTGCTGCTGTTAAAAATGGCAAAACAAAAATGTGAGTTTAACTGCCCTTAATCTTCCCCTCTACAGTGTCTTGAAAAGGTATTCATACCCTTTGAAATTTTTCACATTTTGTCATGTGACAATAAAAAACAAATTTATTTTATTGGGATTTTATGTGATAAACCAACACAAAGTGGCACATAATTGTGAAGTGGAAGGAAAATAATAAATAGTTTTACATTTTTTTACAAATAAAATAAGTGAAAAGTGTAGTGTGCATTTGTATTCAGCCCCTCCGCATCAATACTTTGTAGAACCACCTTTCGGGGCATATGTCTCTATCAGCTTTTCACATCTAGAGTGACATCTTTGCCCATTATTCTTTGCAAAAGAGCTCAAGCTGTGTCAGATTGGATGCAGAGTGTCTGTGAAAAGAGATTTTCAACTCTTGCCACAAATTCTCAATTGGATTTAGGTCTAGACTTTGACTGGGCCATGCTAACACTTGAATATGCTTTGATATAAAAACCATTCCAATGCAGCTCTGGCTGTATGTTTAGGGTCATTGTTCTGCTGGAAGGTGAACCTCCACCCCAGTCTCAAATCTTTTTCAGACTCTAAAGGGCCATACACACGGTCTGACTTTTTGACAACAAACTTCAAAATGAGCAGGTTTTCCTCTGAGGGGCGTTATGCATGGCGGCAAAAGAACACAGCATTCCAAGAAAAAAACTTGCTACCCACAGTAAAATTTGGTGGATGTTCCATCATGCTGTGGGGCTGTGAGGCCAGTCCCGGAAATCTGGTTAAAGTTGAGGGTCGCATGGATTCCACTCAATATCAGCAGATTCATGAGAATGTTGAGGAATCAGTCACAAAGTTGAAGTTATGCCGGGGCTGGATATTTCAAAAAGACCCAAAACACTGCTCAAAATCTACTCAGGCATTTATGCAGAGGAACAAGTACAATGTTCTGGAATGGCCATCCCAGTCCCCAGACCTGAATATCATTGAATATATGTGGGGTGATTTGAAGCAGGCTTTCCATGCTCGGCAACCAAACCTAACTGAACTGGAGATGTTTTGCAAGGAGGAGTGGTCCAAAATACATTAATCCAGACACTCATTACAGGCTACAGGAAGTGTCTAGAGGCTGTTATTTCTGCTAAAGGAGGCTCTACTAAATATTGATGTGATTTTTCTGTCGGGGGGCCCAAATTTATGCACCTAATTTAGTTTTGATATTTTGAATATTACTGTGTCCTTCAGTTATTTGATAGATCAAAATGAAATTGCTGATCCAAACACCAAAATATTTATAAATGACAATCATGAAAATTGTTAGGGGTTCCTAAACTTTTGCATACAACTGTAGCAGAAGTTGACCAAGAGTGGCGGTAAAGAGCAGAAAAAACACGTGATTTTGGAAGTTTGCTGAAAAAGTCCTGTGTATGCATACCAAGTTCAAGGCCAATGCCTTTCAAACAAAAATCCATGGAAGTTTGTTTGAAGTCCAATCGTATGGGGCTTTATAGGTTTTTCATCTAAGATTGCCCTGTATTTGGCTCCATCCATCTTGCCATTAACTCTGACCAGCTGCCCTGACCCTGCTGAAGAAATACATCACCATAACATGATGCTGCCACCACCATGTTTCATGGTGGGGATGGTGTGTTCAGGGTGATGTGCAGTTAGTTTTCCGCCACACATAGCGTTTTGCTTTTAGACACATTGCTTCTTGCAAAACAGGACTTATGGCTTTCTTCTTGCCATTCTTCCATAAAGGCCAGATTTGTGGAGTGCATAACTAGTAGTTGTCCTGTGGACAGATTCTCCCACCTGAGCTGTGGATCTCTGCAGCTCCTCCAGAGTTACCATGGGCCTCTTGGCTGCTTCTCTGATTAATGCTCTCTTTGCCCAGCCTGTCAGTTTAGGGGGACCGCCAAGTCTTGTAGGTTTGCAGTTGTGCACCTGTCATTTTCAGATGATGGGTGGAACAGTGCTCCGTGAGATGTTCAAAGCTTCGGATTTTTTTTAACCCTAACACTGCTTTAAACTTCTCCACAACTTTATCTTTGTGTGTTCCCTAGCCTTTATGATGCGGTTTGTTCACTAAGGTTATCTAACAAACTCTGAGGGCTTCATAGAACAGCTGTATTTAATATGAGATGAAATTACACACAGGTGGACTCTATTTACTATATAGGCGATTTCTGAAGGCAACTGGTTCTACTCGATTTTAGTTAGGGGTATCAGCGTAAAGGGGGCTGAATACAAATGCACATTCCATAGCTCATTTCATCTAAGCTACTACACAAATGGCTGCTAAGTCACAGCTATCAAATGAACCATCAGCAACAGTTTACCTCATTACATGTTGTGGGATGGTACTCAGTATCGTCCTGCACATTTCCCAAATTGTTTTATTATTTCCCTATAGAAAAGAGGGAAAAAAGAAAAATTACGGTTGAAAGACCAAACCCAAGTATACAAAGTGTAGGAGAGATGAAAGAAAAGAACAGTAGGAGGAGAAGAAAGAAGAAAAAAAAAAAAAGGAGGGGAGGGAAAACCACCCCACAGATCCTAGACCACTCATGATGTGCAATTCGGCTGAGAGTCCAATGACGTTTGATCCCTATAATAAAAATAGGGAATCCAGATCTTCCAATACTTGTCTTCCTGTTCTTTCAAAGTCATGGTAAGGTTTCCATCATCTCAATATCTGTAATTCTGGTACGTCAATGGGCAACAGTAGGAGGACAGGTACTCTTCCATAAAGCTAGTATACAGGCTTTCGCCGAGTAGGGCGTTCTTAAATTTATTAGACAAGGGGGTATCATTCAAACAAAAATGCTGCTGGATTTTTATTGAGTGCGAGCCCTGTCAGTGTGTCAGGCCCTGTACACACGATCAGTCCAAACTGATGAAAACGGACTGAAGTTCAGTTTCATCGGTACACAGATGAAGCAGACTGATAACTCTGATGTGCCTACACACCATCAGTTCAAAAACCGATCAAGTCCAACGCGGTGACGTAAAACACGACGACGTGCTGAAAAAAAATGAAGTTCAATGCTTCCAAGCATGTGTCGACTTGATTCTGAGCATGCCCGGGTTTGGAACCGATGCTTTTGCATACTAACCATCGGTTTTGACCTATCGGTCAGGCGTCCATCGGTCCAGTTTTAAAGCAAGTTCTCCGTTTTTGGACTGAAGGACAACAGACTGATGGGGCGTACACACGGTCGGTTTGGACCGATGAACTGAATTTCAGTCCGTTTTCATCGGTTTGGAAAGTTGTTTAATTTTGGGCATGCCCAAAAAAAAGATATGCAAAAGGGTTTCCACAGATTCTCCACAGTGCCAACATATATCTGAAAACTGAGTGTATATACTATGCAGCTTGGCAGGGGGTTTGTTCCACCTGGTGAGGAGTTTATAACCTCTTTCCTGATATCTGCTTGCTAGGGAAGCTTTATGTGCAAAAAATATAAAATGTCATTCTGAGGTTGAGAGAAGGTAACTCGAAGGTCCTCCTTCCCCTTTAAAAAAAAATAAAAGTTCAAGTCGGCCATATCCCCTTGGTTTGTCAGCAAAGCTTAGAAACGGGAGAGGGAGCGAGGGAGTTGAGATCCCTCTAGGCAGATGGGTGAGGGAGTGGTGGGAGTTGACAAAGGTTTTGATGGTTCCTGGGCAATGAGCGTAGGTAAGTGCCCAGTTGAGCCCAGTACCCAGACGGCACTTCTGCTAGCTGATCAGAAAAAAGGGGATTACGCAAAAAAGAATAACCAATGGTCGGACTTTGAAGGCAAGACAACAACAGAAAATAGCAAAAAATATTATTTTATTACAAAAAAGTATAAACAAAACAACAGTGTTCAAAGATAAAAAAAAACCATAAGAGATTTTAATAAGTATGAGTTGTATCCCTTGTGCGTCTACGCGTTTCGCCATGAGGCTTCTTCAGGACGAGCAACGAGGAGACAGCGACAGAGAACAAATCTCACCATCTTCGGACGAATATAGCCAGATATATAAATATATCCGAATATCGGGGATTCTACATATATAAATTATATTCCATAGGAAGATGATAGGGATGATATAGGTGAATATATCTAAGAGCTCGCAGAACCCACTTCCTCTAAGAGCATTTCCTATATTGGATATTCCCATGTGATAAGCATAAAGGTCCACAAATTTGCTTAAAGGAATCTCACTTCAGCGGGGGAAACAGTCCAGAAAGATAATAGGGAAAACTTATAAAATCCACATATAAATCGAGATATGGTATCCAATATCAGATCAAGTAGATCAAACTGGTGTGCGGCGGTAACTATGAACTGCTGGGTAGATATAGCCAGCAGGATATAATCACAAAGAAGCAGACGTATCTGGAAAGGCCCCCCGGAGACAGCTTGTGGAAGAGTAACAAATTTTGTTTCATATATTAATTTTCCAATGAATTCCAAATATTCAGAACAATTTAAATCGGTCGAAAAATGATCGACAATTTAAATTCTGTAAGAATAATAGCTGGTTAAGGAAGGGAGGCAGGAAGCCAATCCATTTCAAACACTTTCCAAATCCCTCCCATGTGAATGAGTACAGGGTACATAGTACCCCTACCCACTCACCAAAAAAGTGAGTAAACACTACAAGTTTTTGACAAGTCCTTTACAAAAAAAATTAAAAAACGAAAAACAAAAGCCTCTGGTCTTGTTGAAGGCTCCCACCGCCTGCCTGCTCCACCATCTGACAGTTCTTAAATATCTATGGGGTAGAGCCACCCAGCGACGTCACTGGGTGACCATGCCTTCTTTTGATGCCATGGAACGAGGCATGCTAAGTTGATTACATCACAAAGGGTCAGGGTCACCAGATTATGTCATCAGGTGACCCTGCCCCTTTAGTTATGTAAGAAATGTCAGACGGCGGGGAAGGTAGACGACAGCCTTTGACGAGAACGGAGTTAGTTTTTTCCCTTTTTTTTTTTTGGGTGACGTGATTGACGGATCTACACCGGGGGTACATTAAAAAAATAAAACATTTATAAAAGGAATTGTCAAAAAATGTTGTGTAATTGCTCGCTTTTTTTGGTGAATGGGTAGGGGTTCATTTACATGGGGGGGGGGCGGGATATGGGGGCCCCCTTGTTAAAGGGTGCTTCCTGATTCCGATAAGCTCTTGCCGGCAGACCCCCACAATCACCGCCCAGGGTTTTGGGGAAGAGACCCTTGTCCCCATCAACATGGGGACAATTTGCTGTGAGGTGGGATCGGGGGGGGGGGCAAAGCCCTCTCTATTTTGAGGACATGTGGTCTGGTATGGTTCAAGGAGGTGGCCGCTCGCCTGTCTCCCCCCCTTTCCTGGCCTGCATGCTTGGATAAGGATTTGGTATGGATCTTTGTGGGGAATCCCCCTCTGACAGCAAGGATGACTTGTTAGGACACCAGGGGGTACCAGCTTGTTAACAACTGATGACTCATCCCTGCTGGCTGACAGCAGGAATGTGTCACAGCAGTAAAACACGCATTAAAATCTAATCAAAAACACACGCACTAAAGCTGCACTACAAAATCGCATGGAAAAATCTGATCAAAAATCACACTACACTAGCGAGAACCTAGCCTTAAAGTCAACCCAGACCTGATTACAAAAAAAAACAACAAAAAAAAAACAGTATTTGCCCCCCCCCCCCGTGTATTTTCTGGAAATGCCTTACCTGGAACAAAGAAATACAGCTTCCAAGTGCACTGGTAGACCTTCGAAGAGGTCAATTTCCTAGCCCTTAAAATTTCATATATCACTGTGGAGAGACCGCTATCCATCCCTAGCAGGATGGTGAAATGGCCACTGGGAAAAAAGATCCAGACAGGCCCAGAGTACACTATAAGCCTGACAAGGTCTGAGTACCATGTCTGCCTACACCAGTTTGGGGGGATGAGAATCATCAGAATGCCTTCTCGTCCCTATTCTACAAAGGGGTTGCAATGGAAGATGTAAAACAGGCTGAACTAATTCACCAGGGCATCCTCACAGGGGAACCCTGGATCTGGACATGAACCCTTGCAATTTGTTAAACCTGGAAGCGAGGGAGGTCCAGTGTCCGACACCTGTCACATGGGTCTTAAAACACCTTTGGTGAAGTGACCCATACATTGACTGAGGAAGTCTGTCTGTCTATTTCTACTCCTGGAATACTGATGGCAGATATGGCTGGTACATGAAGTTTCACAAAGCCAAAATCAAATCTACCTCTGAGTTAACTTAACTTATGGTTCCCCCCATAGTTAATGTAAACACTTATTAAATCCTGATCAGATGCTGGCCACAGTTGACAATACTTGGAGAGAATGGAATGAATCTGAGCTTTAAAATACTGCTCAGGAAAGGGTTATTTTGGCATCCAAGATCTTGGACTGAAACACCGCCCCAACCTGATAGGCTAGCAGTTGTCCTTATGACCTTCCAGTGGAGATACAGGAATAATTTCACAGGCTCCAAAGCTGGATCCTCTTGTCCATTCAGCCAGAATGTTAAGTTGCAATGATCTGTGTATGGTTCCATCTCAAAGGAGGCAACCATTAAGCCCAGGACCGCAATGTCAAAAAAGAGGTTTGCTTGGTCCCTTAACTCAAGTGTTTAAAACATGAGTGCAGTGGGGGCTGTGAGGTTTTTCCAGTGGAAGAAAGACCTTGAACAAAGTGTCTAGAAGTCCCAAAATACTCAAAGCGTTTGAGTCGGTTCCAGCATAGACTTCTGGAAATTTAGAATCCATCCAATCTCTGCAGCAGTCGAACAGTCTGTTGAACACTGACTGAAATCTGTGCAGAAAGCTCCCCTCTACAGGTCATCCACATATTCCATTATAGGATTTTCCTGTACATGACGCAACCCAAGTACAGGAGTGAGTATACGAACGAGTACATTTGATGTGTCCACCCCATAACACAGGAAAAAGTTGTGCTGTGCTGGACAGATGGGGACATCGAATTAAAAATGTCACAGTATCCTGTATGCACCAATTACATAGCTGAAAAATTTACATAAGTGTTGCTGTTTTATAAACTGTCAGAAGAAACTATGCAGTATCAACAAACAATTGTAACAGGAGATACAACAAGTGCAAACACCTCTTAATGTCCTATAAAAACAAGTTAATTACGAGAATGGGAAGGTAAAAATAGTGCCTCCAAAAGATGTGACATTTCAGATACTTGTCAGAAGCTGGAAGGCAGGTCACTATCACCACGGCCCAAGTCTAGAAGACCCTTATATTTTCCAATAAAGTTATCGACTTGGAGGTTTTCTTGACTCGGTTTCATCCCACACAAGAGACATCTTTCGTTTTTTCCTTTGTTGGATGAACTGGATGGACTTATGTCTTTTTTTTCCCAGACTAACCATGTAATGTAACTATAACTCTAGTAAAGGAATATTGCGAGTTGGTACAGGCCGCAGCACCACTGCCCTTGTGTGTATGATTTGCAACAATATGCCTAGAATTAATAAAGACTGATGTAGACAGATTTTGTAAAAGTTTCATGCATTCGAAAAGTTGTGCAGCATGCGCCAAATTCATGTACCAGTATATAACTTTTATTTGCATTTGGCACGTGCTGCAACCTTTTAGAATGCATGCAGGGCACTTTTGCAAAATGCGTCTGCGCCAGTTTTTCTCTGTAGTTTGTATTCGCTCCACTTTCATAAGATGCTTCATGAATTTGGTGTAATAAATTAACCAGAGGGATTAATGCCAGAAAAGTGGCACACCAGCTTTATTCAATTCCCGCTATGTGTATGTGAGAAGAATCCCACAAGAGATTCTCAACACCTGTGGTAGCAGGAAAGGTAAATGAAGATGTAGACGCGCCCTTGTCACAAAGGAAGCATGGAGCCCAAGGACATCCAACTGATCTTGGTAGTGTGGGTGCAGTCTTCAAGCTTGTGTTCAGTAAAACGGCATGAACATGTGCAGTACGAACCAAGATAGGGTGGCAATTTTAAAAATGATGTTGACTTTACCCCTGCACAGCTTACAACACAAGTATCGCCACCAGAATTTGCAACTAAATGTGTTGCCAACCGACATGGTCACATTAAGCTTGTTGAGACGTGAATGGAGTAAAGCAAAACATAATTTGGCTTCTCCCAAGGACACTAGCAAAAAAAATGTGTTGTATTGGGAGGAGTTATGTAGGACTGCCCTGAATGCTTTGCCAGTGTCCAGTCTCCTGAAGGGGGGGCAGCATAACCCTACATCCCTGCATAGCATTCATGGGTACTGTATTGTACAATAATAATAATAATCCAAAAAAAGTGTATAGTATTTTTTCTAAATTTTAGCCAAAGTGAAAAAAAACACCTCGACTTGCTACCAAAATGAAAACACAATGACATCACAGTTAAAAATGATACTTTTATTTTATTTTAAATTTAAGGTAAACTGAGAAAGCTTCTCTTGGTAGCTGCATGATTGTTTCTTTTTAAATGATTATAGGCCCAAGCAATTTGGTACAAAGGCTTTTCCAGCTAGGGATAATATTAATTAGAAAATAAAATGAAAAAAGTAGGTTAAGGAATGATTGATACATACACAAGACTGTAAGGCTGCAGAGGGAGGGGGGGTGAAGACATGTGGGGACATGATGTCTGCATTCTACAATCCCGCACTAGAGTAATAGTAAAAGTGCATTGAATGAGGGAGGACAGAAAAGAATTTGGTCCAATTAGAAGAGAATGTGCTCATGATCAGTCGTTGGGCATAAAGATACTTGCAATTCCACCATTGCCAATAAGCTATATGTATAGTGTTTGTGTCTCTTTTTAGAAATACAGCTCTTTCATTACCACACATATAAAACCATCTAGCACTTCTGATTCTGAAATATGTTACACTGCATATAAAGGAATGTACATAGCATTTCTTTCAGGTGTTTTGTGGAATTATCTGTCCCTCCACAGGTATTCACATTGTGTTCCAGTTACTACAATTGTAATTGTGCTTTAAATGTAATATTAGGAATACTGGAATGACTTGTGCTTGATACTCAATGCTGCAGTCTGCCTCCTTTCTCAAGCTCAGCTTTTGTCTGAGAGCACCATTACATCAAAATGCACTACGACAGACCATGAACTGATAAAGCCTGAGAGGGAATATATTAGAGTATATAAGGCAGATAAAGCAAAAGGCAGCAGATTTTTGGCTCAAATGGCATATGGTAAAATAAACACGTGTAGTAAGTTGGCGCCAGAAGACCGATGTTCTTTTTACTAAGTAAATGTATCATAGAAACAGCTGCACCTTGAAACTCACTAACAGAAATATTTCACACAGACTGCTGAAACAAAATGTAGCACAGCACTAAATCACATTAGGCTTTGTGCCACAAGGCAAAAATGCACCTCTCTATCACCAGACAACCTACAGTAGAGGTTCTTTATCCACTACAAAAAACTTTAAAGGCAATGGATGGTGTCACTAGGGAAAAGTTAGATACGCAAGGGTCAAAAAATGAACTTTGTGAACTCCACATTTGTTCAATTTCACAATGAAAAATTTCTTAATTCTTCTCATTTCTCCTGAATTCAACTGTGGCCTAACAAAATGGAAAAGAAAAGATATATACACAAATTTATAAAACATATCAAGCTGGTGGAAAACAAAAATTAATGTAAATTAAGTACTTTAACAATATTATAATTAAATCTTTCAAGCCGTTTATTTTTCCACTATACTAAATTTATATTTTAAATTTCTGGTAAGGAAAGGTTAATCACAACAGTTGATATTGTGGACTGTCAGAGGTGCTTTTTAGAGAGAACAGAGGGTGCTTACTGGTGTCTGCTTTAAAAGACTGTTGTCCATAATGAATACCAGTATGAAAAATTTGCCATCCTTCCACATCAGTGATATCCCTAGGGTTCCCAGGACCACACCTCAACTTAAGCCCATGTTTAACCATTCTTAAACCAGCCAGAGTTAACAGATTTACAACTAATGTTTCAGTATTCAGGGTAAGCCAAGAAGAAATAATGGGAAGTCCTGCAAGTTGACGTGCCACTGCCAAAGGTCTATCTGAAGCTATTAGTGAGGTGTACAAGCATTATACATCCTTGTATTATTTCTATACTGAACTTCTTAATTTAGCTATGTAAGCTACTTGAGGCTAACTGTTCCCATCTAAAAACAAAAAAAAGAGAAACCTTTACAAATTGGCAAGCCATATTTTAAATGGTCAGACTTTTTTCTCAGTTTCAGCTTAGAAATTCACAAAGTAGAATGATGGAGAAGGCAAAAAAAAAAGGGGGGGGGGGGGGGGAGGGGATATGTCCCAGTGACTGGTCCGCTCCTTTATAACCTGTAAAAGTATTTTTTATAATAGTGCAAAGCGCATAAACAAGTCAGTCAGACAGAAAATAAAATAAAGAAGGGAGGTTTTGAAGAGGGAGACCTCTGCCTAATGTGGTCCCTCCAGTGTCTAAAAGATCAAGCCAGAGGTAAATTTTCTCTTCTTCCAACAAAGGACAGTTGAAAGGCCTTCAAGAGAGAATGCTATAAAGAGAATTGGAGCCAATCCTTCCCATTGCTGGGAGAGGAATGCACTGGAATGATTCATGATTTTCTGTGAGAAAGAGAAAGCATGTTCTTCTGTTCAGATGGCTTCAACATAATTGGCAGGAAGCATGCCCGTGTCCCCGGTGCGCTCAACAGTTCCGTACATCCACCCCTCATCGATCTGCTGCACGTTGATAATTGTATCACCATCTTGGAAGGACACCTCATCTTCATCTGCTGCATTATAATCATAGACAGCTCGATAGCGCTTCTGTAAACAAGGGAAATATATGAAAACTTCACCTTTCCAGACATACATGTAATTCTAAAGTCAACATTTCTGGTTGGAGCCCATTTCTATGACCCTTTTTTTTTTTTTTATAGCAAGTACAGGTATACATTATTTGCCTTTAGATTACCACATGTAATGGTTATATGTATGTAGGGGTATGTGATAAGTAATCCTGCTTAAAAGATCATTCATGAGAGAAACGGCTCAGACTGTCACTGCTTACCCTCTTATGAAAATGCCATTTTCTGCACTTTCACTCTAACCCTCTGAGATTAGTACTTCCCGAGTAAATGACCCAGAACAAGTAATGCAAAATAGGAGTTCTGAATTCACTTATGCTTGTTCTATTTCAGTATATAAGAAAGTACAATTGTAAATTAGGAGTTCATCATCTCGCCTTCGTCTTCCACCCACTAACTCACTCACTGCCCAGGAGATTGCCAATCACTTCAAACAGAAGATTGAAACAATGTGTGTAAGGAGATCCCTGCTGTTCAGATACCTTTCACTCTTTACACTTCAAGCCCACAGGTACAACCATTACTGCCCTCATTCAACCCCACCATTATAGACGAGGTTGCTTAACTACTTGCTAATGTCCAACTAACCACCTGCCCTCTGGACCCTGTTCCCTCGCAAACACTATGTTCACCCTCTGTCTTTATTCTACATTCTCTAATCCACATCTTCAATATCACTCTTGCTTCTGGCATCTTCCCCAACTCTCTAAAACATGCACTAGTCAGCCCCATACTTTTAAAGTCTTCACTGGACTTAACCAATCTTAACAACCTACGCCCCATCTCCTTGCTCCCCTTTTTAATCCAAAGTAATTGAAACATCTGGTCTACAACCGACTGAGAAACCACCTTGCAGAGAATAGCCTTCCTAATCCCCTTCAGTCTGGATTTAGTCTGGATTTAGTCTTCAACACTCCACAGAAAACTGCTCTACTAAAAAAGACACTAATCTGTACTCCCACTCTTGGACCTTTCTGCTGCCTTTGATACGGTTGACCACCCCCTCCTCCTCCAAAAACTCCATGCCGTTGGTCTCTGTAACTGTACCTCTTTACTCGGTTCTCTTCCTACGTTATCCAACTGCACCTTTAGTGTTACTTGCAACTCTACTTCCTCTTCTCTTCCTTTCTCTGTTAGGGTCCCCCAAGGTTCTGTTCTTGAGCATCTCCCATTTTCAATTTACACCCTCCTCCCTGGGTCAGCTGATAGCCTCCCATGGCTTCAAATACCATCTCTATGCTGATGGCATTTAAATCAATTTCTCTACCCCCTCAGCTCACTCCTGCAGTCTACTCAGTCTGGATTCACACCACTTAATCTATCAAATACCAAACTTATTTTTTCTCCACCTTCCTTGATCTCTCTGTCAAAATCAATGGCACAACTATCAGCCCATCCCAACATCTTCAAAATATCAATACTACCGTATATACCTAGAGTATAAGCGATCCGAATATAAGCCGAGGCACCTAATTTTTACCACAAAAAACTGGGAAAACGTATTGACTCGAGTATAAGCCTAGGGTCGTCCATCTGCATGCCTCACTGTGCTCTCACTGTGTCCATGAGCATACCTCACTGTGTCCAAGACTAGACTGATGTTTTAACATGGGAGTCTATGGAAGGGGTGCCCGGCTTTGAAAAATTGGGTGCTCCCCGGCCGTAGGTTCCCCCAGACAACAAACTGTGCACGCTTGAAGAGGAAGAGTGGGGCCGGCACCGGGTCCCCAAAGTCTGGGAGATTAGGCCAAAAAGGTGACTCAGGTATAAGCAGAAGAAGAAAGGGGCATTTTCAGCACAAAAAAATTTACTCAAATACCACCAAAAGAAAGCTCTATTTGTGGGAGAAAAAGTATGTCAATTTGTTTTGGGTACAACATCACACAACTGCAAAATTGTCAGTTAAAGTGCCGTATCGCAAAAAGGCCTTGAACATTAACCACTTAAACCGGGCATTTTTCACCCCCTTCCTGCCCAGGCCAATTTTCGCCTTTCAGCACGGTCACGCTTTGAATGACAATTGCGCGGTCGTGCGATGTGGCTCCCAAACAAAATTGACATCCTTTTTTTCCCCATAAATAGAGCTTTGTTTTGGTGATATTTGATCATCTCTGCATTCTTTTTTAATTTTTTGAGCTATAAAACAAAAACATGTAAATTTTGAAAAAAAAATAAAGAATATTTTTTACTTTTTGCTATAATAAATATCCAATTTTTTTAAACATTTTTTTCTCAGTTTAGGCCGATACAGTGGGGCAAAAAAGTATTTAGTCAGCCACCAATTGTGCAAGTTCTCCCACTTAAAAAGATGAGAGGCCTGTAATTGTCATCATAGGTATACCTCAACTAAGAGACAAAATGTGGAAAACAAATCCAGACAATCACATTGTCTGAAATAAATATAGTGACTACCAAACCCACTTCAGTGTCCTCAATATTAAGCAGCGCTTAATTAGATAAGTGTAAAATATTCAAAAAACTGTATATGCAAACACAAATGAATAGATACAAAAATAAATGTAACTACTGCAACAATAGGTTTCAAAAATTGAATGTGAAAAGCTATAATGTATATAAAGAACCCATGAAAAAATTATTTATAAAGTGAAAAAGCAAAAAAGTTCATAAGTGATGAGAGTTCATAAGTGATAACAGATTTTGTAATCTTCAGAGTCTTCCACCACACCAAATGTGTTCAGCGATTCCTCCACCCATCAAAATGGCCACTCACCGGAACAATATGCCTCACACTCGCGTGTTTTGGCAAAGAGGCATAAAACAAAACCTCTCAAATAGGTTTTGGACAGTATACCGTTCCCAACAGTGTGATCCAAATGCTCCACATAAATGATAAGAAAAAAAGGAAGTGCACAATAGTGTAATACCGAATGGTCAGGTTTTAATAAAACACCACACACAAATCTTCAAAGGTTGCACTCACAAAACAACTTTAAAATAAAGCAGTGAATCACAGCACATCAATCTTCCTCAATATCCTTAACTGGTGTAAACACGGCGGACCTGCGATCAGCCAGGGGATTCTCACCACTCCACCGCACTGCAAACCCTCTTTGGAAACTTTCTCCCTTGATTTCCGATCAAGCTTGTTGCGCCACACGTATAGATGAATCACATCGGTTCAGATGCTAGTTGTGTGACCACGCCCCGACATGTTTAGTCACAAGGTTCTTGATAATTTTCTTCAACCAAGTGTACGAGATACAAAGGCTTATCTTAAAGATACTGCTGATTTGTTGCTATCTTTGGAAAGGGTTACTATTAACCCAAACTCCGATATAGATTTTCATATCCATTTTAAATGATTTTTATCTATATAAAGTGTTGTGTTTATAACCAACATTTTTATTCAGCCATTTAGTGAGCGCTGCTTCCGCCCGGAGTGTTTGCGGTGCGCAATCCAATCGAGGCCAGTGTACCTATCAGAATGATCAATATATAAGCGAGTAATCAACAGTTGTGTATCCAATCCCATGAGTAAGTCCCTTGTGACGAAACATGTCGGGGCGTGGTCACACAACTAGCATCTGAACCGACGTGATTCATCTATACGTGTGGCGCAACAAGCTTGATCGGAAATCAAGGGAGAAAGTTTCCAAAGAGGGTTTGCAGTGCGGTGGAGTGGTGAGAATCCCCTGGCTGATCGCAGGTCCGCCTTGACAATTGTTTACACCAGTTAAGGATATTAAGGAAGATTTATGTGCTGTGATTCACTGCTTTATTTTAAAGTGCAACCTTTGAAGATTTGTGTGTGGTGTTTTATTAAAACTGACCATTCGGTATTACACTATTGTGCACTTCCTTTTTTTCTTATTTATGTGGAGCATTTGGATCACACTGTTGGGAACGGTATCCTGTCCAAACCTATTTGAGAGGTTTTGTTTTATGCCTGTTTGCCAAAACACGCGAGTGTGAGGCATATTGTTCCGGTCATTTTGATGGGTGGAGGAATCACTGAAAACATTTGGTGTGGTGGAAGACTCTGAAGATTACAAAATCTGTTATCACTTATGAACTTTTTTGCTTTTTCACTGGTTCTTTATATACATTATAGCTTTTCACATTCAATTTTTGAAAGCTATTGTTGCAATAGTTACATTTATTTTTGTATCTATTCATTTGTGTTTGCATATCAATTTTTTGAATATTTTACACTTATCTAATTAAGCGCTGCTTAATATTGATGACACTGACGTGGGTTTGGTAGTCACTATATTTATTTCACACTATTTTCATTTGAAGCGGCAGCTAGTATCCTTTTGTGTTTTTTTTTTTCAGTTAGCGCAACGGTGGGAAGTCAGGAGGGCATATTTATCTTGATCACCATTCATTTTCAAATCACATTGTCTGATTTGGAAAGAATGTATTTGCAAATTGTGGTGGAAAATAAATATTTGGTCAATATCAAAAGTTAATTTCAATACTTTGTTATATATCCTTTGTTGGCAATGACAGAGGTCAAACGTTTTCTGCAAGTCTTCACAAGGTTGTCACACACTGTTGCTGGTATGTTGGCTCATTCATCCATGCAGATCTCCTCTAGAGCAGTGATGTTTTGGGGCTGTCGCTGGGCAACACAGACTTTCACTCCCTCCAAAGGTTTTTCTATGGGGTTGAGATCTGGAGACTGGCTAGGCCACTCCAGGACCTTGAAATGCTTCTTATGAAGCCACTCCTTCGTTGCTCAAAATCTCACGATACATGGCCCCATTCATTCTTTCATGTACACGAATCAGTCATCCTGTTCCCTTTGCAGAGAAACGGCCCCAAAGTATGATGTTGCCACCCCCATGCTTCACAGTAGGTATGGTGTTTGGTTGCAACTCAGCATATTCTCTCCTCCAAACACGATGAGTTGTGTTTCTGCCAAACCGTTCTACTTTGGTTTTATCTGACCATATGACATTCTCCCAAACCTCTTCTGGATAAACCAAATGCTCTCTAGCAAACCTCAGATGGCCCAGGCATGTACTGGCTTAAGCAGGGGGACATGTCTGGCACTGCAGGATCTGAGTCCCTGGTGGTGTAAGTGTGTTCAGAGGCGGCTCTAGGATTTGTGAGGCCCTTAGGCAAAACTAAGACATGAGGCCCCACTCACGCCCATAATGAGAAAAATAATGACAGCGATCGATAAAAATAAACTATTAGTAGGGTAAAGTATAGGGGGAGGGTAGAAGGACAGTACACGGGTCAGAAGGGTACAGTACAGGAGGGTAACTGGACAGTACAGGGGGCAGGAGGATACAGTACAGGGGGGAGCAGGAGGGCACAGTACAGGAGGTAGGTAAGTGGACACAGTACAGGGGCAGTAATGAATGTTACAGATATGGTCTACTCAAGCAGAGCTGCACAGGGAAGCTGCTCTCACAGATCCCACCTATTTTGGCAGGCTGTCACTGGGCTAAATATACACTAGAATGACAACTACCCCTCTACCTTCCCCTCCAGAGTTTTTCTCTCTTGCAGCACTTTGCAAGGGTTAAGGAAGGACCCCAAGGTGGAACATCTTATTACTGCTGCTGCTTGTGTGTGTGGGATGTGTATTGCAGCAATCACATGGGATGAATAGGAGAGGAGGGTCAGCAGAGATTGGTGCAGCACACATCCCACCCACAAGCAGCAGAAATAGTAAGATGCTCTGCCTCTGGGTTCTTCCTTAGCCCCTGAAAAAATGTGAGTGGGGGATGGGGCTGGGAACCACGGGGGGTAGGGGAGTAGGAGGGTTGAAAAAGGGGGGGAGTGGTAGGAGATGGGGATTGAGTAAGGAGACTGGAATGGTCAGGGGAGAAGAAAGAAAATATAAAAAGAAAGAAAATATAAAAAGAAAGAAAATATAATAAAAGAAGAAAATATAAAAAGAAAGAAAATATAAAAAGAAAGAAAGAAAGAAAGGATGAAGGGAAAAAGAAAGAAAGAGAAAGAAAGAAAGGGATGGATGAAGGGAAAAAGAAAGAAAGAAAGAAAGGATGGATGAAGGGGAAAAAGAAAGAAAGAAAGAAAGAAAGAAAGAAAGAAAGAAAGAAAGAAGAAAGAAAGAAAGAAAGAAAGGAAAGAAAGAAAGAAAGAAAGAAGAAAGGATGAAGGGAAAAAGAGAAGATAGATAGAGAACGAAAGAAGGGAGAAAGGAAGAAAGAAAATGAAGGATGAAGGGAGAAAGAAAGAAAAAAAGAAAGAAGGATGAAAGGAGAAAGAGAAAGAAAGAGAAAAAAGAAAAAAAAAAAAGGATGAAGGGAAAAAGAAAGGATGAAGGGAGATAAGAAAGAAAGAAAGAGAGAAAGACAGAAAGAAAGAAAGAAAGAAAGAAAGAAAGATGAAGGGAAAAAGAAAGAAGGATGAAGGGAGAAAGGAAAAAGAGAGAAAGAAAGAAAGGATGAAGGGAAAAAGAAAGAAAGAAAGAAAGAAAGAAAGAAAGAAAGAAAGAAAGAAAGAAAGAAAGAAAGAAAGAAAGAAAGAAAGGATGAAGGGAAAAAGAAAGAAAGAAAGAAAGGATGGATGAATGGAAAAAGAAAGAAAGAAAGAAAGAAAGGATGAAGGGAAAAAGAAAGATAGATAGAGAACGAAAGAAGGGAGAAAGGAAGAAAAATGAAGGATGAAGGGAGAAAGAAAAAAAAAGAGAAAGAAAGAAAAAAAAAAGGATGAAGGGAAAAAGAAAGATAGATAGATATAGGGGGAGAAAGAAAGAAATAAAGAAAGGATGAAGAGAAAAAGAAAGAAAGAAAAATGAAGGTAGAAAGAAAGAAAAAAGGATAAAAGGGAGAAAGGAAAAAAAAAGAGAGAAAGAAAAAAAGGAGAAAGAAAGAAGGATGAAGGGAGAAAGAAAAAAAGAAAGAAGGATGAAGGGACAAAGAAAAAAAAAAAGAAGGATGAAGGGAGAAAGAAAGAAAGAAATGATGAAGGGAAAAAGAAAGATAGATAGATATATAGATAGATAGATAGATAAATAAGAAAAGAAAGATGAAGGGAGAGTTAAAAAAATAAAATAAAAAAGACATAAATAAAGAAAGGATGAAGGGAAAAATAATAGATAAATAGATAAAAGGGAGTGATAAAGAAAGAGACATAGATAACGGGGAGAGAGAGAGAGAGAGAGAGAGAGCGAGAGCGAGAGAGAGAGAGCGAGAGAGAGAGAACGAAAGAAAGATAGAAAGATAGACAGATAGACAGATGGATAGCTAAAGGGAGAGAGGAAGAAAGAAAGAAAGACACAGACCGATAGATAGACAGACAAAGGGAGAGAGGAAGAAAGAAAGAAAGATAGATAGAAGGGTGAAGAGAGAGAGAGAGAGAGAAGGGAAAGAAGGGCACCCCCTACATCAGTGTACAATGTACTCACTTGGAGGCAGGAGGGATTGGATGGATGGATCAGACAGACTCCATCTTTCTTTTCTGTTTGCTGGACTTTAGTTTCAATCTTCCCGCCCACATCTCTTAGGCAGCAGAACAATGTCTGTCGGGGAGAGTGGGCGGGGCAGACACAAGAAGAGAGGATGGGTGGAGGGGAGGAGTATAAGCAGCTCCTCTCCTCTTATTGGCTTTGCGGGCAGCAGGGGGAGGGGGGAAGTGTCAGAGGTGGCTGTAATACGCCCAGCTCATCCATCTCTATCTGGACGGAGATCTCAATGAGCTCCGATCCCCCTGCTTGCTGCTGATACCGCATGTCATGTTCGCGGCCGGTTTTCTCTATGTCACTCGGCGCTGCGCTGGTGGCAGGGATGTCTGCAACTAGAAGAGACGACTCTGTTATAAGGTAAACTAGGCGACCGCGAGGCCTCTCTGATCGCGGGGCCTAAGGCTCCCACAGCCGATTTCTTCACACCAAGCTGCTTGCCTATTGCAGATTCAGTCTTCCCAGCCTGGTGCAGGGTCAATAATTTGGTTTCTGGTGTCCTTCGACGGCTCTTTGGTCTTCACCATAGTGGAGTTTGGAGTGTGACTGTTTGAGGTTGTGGACAGGTGTCTTTTATACTGATAAGTTCAAACAGGTGCCATCAATACAGGTAATGAGTGGAGGACAGAGGGGCCTCTTAAAGAAGAAGATACAGGTCTGTGAGAACCAGAAAGCTTGTTGTTTGTAGGTGACCAAATACTTATTTTCCACCATAATTTGCAAATAAATTCTTTCCAAATCAGACAATGCGATTGTCTGAATTTGTTACCACATTTTGTCTCATAGTTGAGGTATACCTATGATGACAATTACAGGCCTCTCTGATCTTTTTAAATGGGAGTACTTGTGCAATTGGTGGCTGACCTTTTTGCCCCACTGTACATATTTTTGGTAAAAAAATAAATAAGAAATCGGACACTTTACTGTTTGGGACCATTCACATTTATACAGCGAACAGTGCTATTAATATACACGGATTACTGTATAAATGTGACTGGCAGTGTAGTGGTTAACACTAGGGGGCGGTCAAGGGGTTGTGTTCCCTAGGGAGTGATTCTTACTGTGGGGGGAGTTGACCGATCGGTGTCCCCATGTACAAGGGACACACCATCGGTCTCCTCTCACCTGACAGGACGTGGATCTCTGTTTACACACAGAGATCCACGTCCCTGGCTCTGACGAGCAATCGCGGGTGCCCGTTGGACATCGAGGCCGACGGGCACACGCATTGGGTCCCCAGTAATGCGGCGAGCGCGCTCCACACTGCGGGAATCCCAGGTCGTCACATGACGGCCGCCTGGAGGGACGAAAGGTTCCTGCGGCCGTCATATGACTATAGGCCGGGCTGGAAGCGGTTAAGGAGGAAATTCTTCCCATCTGTAAGTGGTTAATAAAGTAATTGTCAAAAACCATCTAAGGTGGTATTTACTTTTAATTTTCTGCGAACACTCCTATATGTTCGGTTCGTTTGCGAACACACAATGCCGAACTTGCCTTTGATTCATCAGGACTAAGACGTTTGTCTTCAGCACAATAAGTTGAAGTGTATTTAAAAAAAATACACACTACCATAAATTAAGCAGCGCCATACCCATTTCCTTCACACTATTCATTGCCGACTTCACTGGTAGTTTTATTGGGGGCAGCAGCTTAACACCACCACCCTATTAGGTTGTCCATAGTGCAGAATAAGTTCCTTTTTTCTGTCTGACCTCTAAACTAATACTTTGTTGAAGCGTCTTGATTTTATTACAGTACAGTCTTAGCGCTGTTAAAAGCATGTTTTGTTATTTTGAAATTCCAAGACTCCAGGAATAGTAATCACTTGCAGTTGTAAATTGCGATTATCAGCGTTTACATGTGGCTGCGTTGGAACATTGCTTCCTGTTTTTCTTTCCTCGTTGCCACTATCCACAGGTGAAATTGTGTGAGTTTAAGTGTGGTAGATAACTCCATCTAGCTGCAGCTAAAAGCTGAATTTTATCCACCCGTGTGAAAGGGGCCTTACCATGGTACATCTTGACAATATTTACCCACTCTCTGCAAAAACACTCCAGATCTGTCAGACTGCGGGGGAATCTCCTGCGCACAGCCCTCTTCAGATCACACCACAGATTTTCAATCCGATTCAGGTCTGGGCTCTGGCTGGGCCATTAAAAAACTTTAATCTCATTCTGGTGAAGCTATTCATTTGTTGATTTGGATGTATGCTTTAAGATGAAGTTCCCGTTCATGTTTAGCCTTCTAGCAGAGGCCTGAAGGTTTTGTGCCAATATTAACTGGTATTGGGAATGGTTCAGAATGCCATCTACCTTGACAAAGCCCCTGTTCCAGCTAAAGAAAAAAACAACCCTGCATGATGCTGCCACCACCATGCTTCACAGTGTGTATGGTGTTCTTTTGGTGATGTGCAGTGTTTTTGCACCAAACATATCTTTTGGAATTATGGCCAAAAAGTTCAACCTTGGTTTCATAAAAGACCATACAATTTTTCTACATGCTTTTGGGAGACTTCAGATGCGTTTTTGATAAATTTAGCCGGGCTTGGATGTTTTTCTTTTTAAGAAAAGGTTTCCGTCTCATCACTCTACCCCATAGCCCAGACATATGAAGAATACAGGAGATTATCATCACATGTACTACACAGCTAGTACTAGCCAGATGTTCCTGCAGCTCCTTTAATGTTGCTATAGGCAGCCTCCCTGACCAGTTTTCTTCTCTTTTCATAAATTTTGGAGGAACGTCCAGTTCTTGGCAATGTCACTGTTGATAATTACTGCCTTCACTGTATTACATGATATATCCAATGTCTTGAAAAAAGCTTGAGGGCTAGTGTGAGGCTGTCTCGGCAGGGGGTGGGGGGACTGCTGGCAGGTGAGGCTGAATGGGTGCAGCAGAACATGTGAACAGGCAAAAAAATTGTTCGAACACGAACGCCGTTAAAGTCTATGGGACACGAACATGAAAACTCAAAAGTGACAATTTTAAAGGTTAACATGCAAGTTATTGTCAGAAAGTGTTTGGGAACCCGGGTCCTGCCCCAGGGAACATACATCAATGCAAAAAAAGTTTTAAAAACATCTGTTTTCATGAGAGCAGTGATTTTAATGATACTTAAAGTGAAACAATAAAAGTGAAATATTCCTTTAAATGTCGTACCTGGGGGGTGTCTATAGTATGCCTGTAAAGTAGCGCATGTTTCCCATGTTTATAAGTCTCTGCACAAAATTACATTTCTAAAAGGAAAAAAAGTTATTTAAAACTACTCGCAAGGGGATTTCTAAGCCCTGGTCCGGTGAGGCAACGATTGCAGGGCTCAGAACGGGAGATTGCCACGCTGCAGGTCAGCAAGACGGGGGGGGGGGTTAGGGTTGTGAGGAGGGGGTCTCCTGTGCAAGTTCATCTTACAGATTTTTCTGTGAAGGTAGTAAACTTACACTTTAAAATAAAAACGCTCTTCAGAAAAGATAATCAGCTCAGTTTACTTGCACACAAATGTGATCTATGTAGAGCAGTAGGAGAATAAGGTGAGCCCTGGGATGTATTTGAGCTATACACTTCGGCAATACTGTGTTGCATTGTGGGGCGCCGCACCGATCTGTGTGTTTCACATAGATAATTTTTTGTCCGGACATTTAATGGTGACATTGGTTTTAATTGGTTTGGTGATGTGACGTAGGTCGTCATACTGTGTTGTCTACATGAGTTACTATACTCATTTAATACTTTTTGATATATTACATATATGCTTTTAAACCTACTCAAATAAGCCTAGTGTTTTGCCTCATTAACCGCTTGTTCACTACCTTTGGGAGCTTTACCATAAGGGGGTGTCTGCTTCTTTTTTGCATATGCAGTGCTTTGGTTAGTGGGCAAACACCTAATTGGTGAATAGGCATTTGATATATGGTCAAATAGAAATGTATATCCCCCATCCTTTGTCTTTTTGTTGACACTTCGGTCAGGCCTATTCTAGGGAGCCTCAAGCCCAATCCCCCTTGCTTCACAGGTGGGCCTCAGCCCTGGACCTGTAAAACACCCCACGGCTGTATCAGATACCTAGGAGCAACACCTGTTGCTGTGTCCAAGGTAGTCACAATGTCATAAGTCCGTCCTGTTCCAGTCTTCATGTGGGATCCAAGAACAGTCCTCACTGATCCGGAAAACGGACACCCTCTGCCGCAGCGGCCTGGTGCAGTTTACAACTTGCTAGAAGAAATCACTGTTCCTACTAATAACTATATTCTCTCCCACATCACCAAGGACACTAGCAAAAAACTGATGATTGTGTGGTGGGATGGATTATGTGGGGTGTGTCAAAGCTTTGAGTGGCTTTGCCAGTGTCCAATCACCTGAATGCAACATATAACCCATCCATGATGATTGCTATCCTATGTCTTCCATTATACAATAAGGGCCCTTTCACATCTGTTTTTAAACATCCGCTTGCTCAGCAGGGATCGCATCGTTGATACCCACTGAGCCGTCGGATGACAAGTCCGTCTCTGCACACTGTGCAGATCGGATGAAAATGGACGGTAGAGTCAGTTTTCATCAGATCCGATCCTCCAGACGGATGGAAAAAAGGGTTTCCATCCATCTGGATTTAGCGGAGTGGGTTGGATTGGATGTCAGCGAACATGTCACCGCTGACATCCGTTGCTCCATAGAGATGTATGGAGCATCCGTTCAGGTCAGCCGGAAAAACTGACAGGCAGATCTGAACGGTCCATGTTCTGTCCACCAGATGTTTATGCTGATTATTTGTATCTGTGTTAAAATTACATGTAAGGATTGTAATTTACATAAGACAATCATATGTGGAGTGCAGGCTCCATCTAGCATTCTTTTTTGGTATTGCTGCAGTTCTGTTCATTTGATTTACTGTATGTGTAGTTAAGGAAGTGGTTAGTAAGCAGGGAATTCTGGGTAGAAACTTCACAGGAAGTGAACCAGCCACCATTCTTTGGAAAATATGTATTTATTGTACTTATTGATGTCTATTTCCCCTATTTTGTAGTTTCACCGGGCTTGTTCTAATAAAACTGAGATCAAAGAAATATGGTATCTGAAGTTTATGGGACAAAGAGGTTTAGATTTATGTCCTTGAGACAGAACAGTCCGTCCATGTGAAAAGGGGCCTAAGGAAAAATGTATTTATGCATTTTGGTTTTAGTTTATTAATTTTAATTTTAGATTGGCGTGTTCATTCACTCCCAACTCTTTATGTGTATAGGTAAATGGTTCATATAAAAAACCTGTACTCATTCCCCTTGCAAAGGAGTGGATATCTGGATGCCCCCTATTATAAAAGTGGCTTCCAGATTGCACTATTAGTCCCTACACTATTAATCCCATCTTTAGAGCAGCAGAGGTGGGGAAAAGGCCCATGTCCTTAAACATTGTAACAATATTAATTTGCAAGGGAGGGAAGCTTAGCCAGCTGGTAAGGTACCTGTCCAATTTTAAAAGGAGAAGTCCAGCCTGAGCTTTTTAGGCTGGGCTTCTCCTATGGGTCACAGGAGTGCAATTAGTTTTGCACTCCTGTGACCCGTTTTCAGCGGAAAGCGTTCTGAAGTCCACCGACATCACTGCCATCAGTCAGAGCAGCGCGTCATCCCGACTTCCAAGTTTTGATCCGCCAGCTTCCCCGATTGATGGAAGTCTCAACGAGACACTCGCTCCACGCTCCAATGAGCGCTGAGAAGTAGAGCACAAGCTATGCTGACTGAGAGTCAGCATCACTCTGCTCGGGGAGGAGTGAGAACCGAGCCATCGGCGGTGTTTGGTGGCTCGGTTCTCAGTGCAGAGACGCTGTGGGACAGATGCAGCATCAGTCTGATGCTCCATCCACCGAGGCAAGAATAGGGGGGGGAACCTTTACTTCTCTTTTAAAAGGCATTAGGACTGGTTTGGAATAGAGGGGGCACGCGCTTGCTTCCCTCCCTTTTTTTAGCCACCAATGCTGCACGCCTGAGAAAAAAAAAAAAGATTTTTGGACTCACCGTAAAATCCTTTTCTTTGAGTCCATGGACGGACACAGCTCCTTTAATCTTGACAAGTGGGTTATGTTCCCTGTTTACAGGAGAGGACTAGGCAGAAACATGTTAGATAATTAAATTTGTTACATTAACAGAGTTGAACAGCCCCTAAAAAGGAGGGGTGGGAGCTGTGTCCGTCCATGGATTAAGAGAAAAGGATTATACAGCGTTTTTCTCTCATCGTCCATGGACGGACACAGCTCCTTAAATCTTGACAAGTGGGATGTCCCCAAGCAGTGTCAAAAATGAGGGGTGGGAAATATATCAGTAAAACCAATTTTAACTTCACCCCAAAACAAGCAGAGCTCCTCAACGGAGGAGGTGCAAATTTAAACAAACGAACAAGTCGCCGCCTCGCACACCTGTGAGACCGACGCATGAAAAAAAAAAAAAAAAAAAAAACAGGAAGCACCAATTGCCCTGGCCGAAAGTGCCGTGACTGGAAAGAGGGGCCCGCCCCTTAGGAGCATAGGGCCTGTAGAAATGGTGGTCGACGAGACCGCCAGGCCCTTTTGTGGACCAGACACCGACCCAAAAGGAGCGTCAGATCTCCGAAATGGAGCCGTAGCAGGCTGGTACACCTGCAAAACGTGTACCACGCCTAAAGGTATGAAAGGCAACTTCCGTAGGATGCGCCGGGGCGAGGACAGAAGGATGGAAGAACAATGTCCTTATTCCGGCAAAAGGCCAAAACCACCTTCGGAAGAAGGGAAGGAGGCGGGCGCACCTACATTGGCAGGATTAGGGTGCCGGCGTGATCGGCTTACGCACCCAGGGACGAATTAGTCCCCCAGCTGGGCCTTTGATGGCCTGGGAGGGTTGCCCATAAATAATACACACACAGTGTGTATGTATATTATGTAGGTGTATGCACACATGCCGTTGGGGGAAACTGGAGTAAACCCACGCAGACACAGGGAGTCTATTCAGACTCTATCCAATGACTCTCTTGCTGCCAAGTAATGGAGTTAACCACTACACCACTGTGTGCATAAAACCATTCTGAAACAGAAGCCCTGGATAACAAGGGTGCAGCATTCAATGAAGCATCACAGACCTATATGAGGCCCTGGACCAGCTGGTCCGCTAGCCTAATAACTTCAGGAGAGAGTCGGTGCTCATCCACTGTCTGGTGCAAAATTTTCACTTCGTGAGTGACTGAGACCCCAGAGTAGTGCCCACAATAGGCCGCAAGACAGACCCCAGCATGGTAAACATGGAAAGGGTCAGTACTTTAGATCTTCTATCAGTCAGATCCATACAAGCGGAGCCTCCCACAATAGGAAGAATGGTCACCTATACATGACACCCGGAGGGTCCACCACCGGAGAAGAAGCGCACCTCTTGAAAGGGCTCTCCTCAAAAGGGGCACTGAACCGCCCGGCGGTGAGGGACTACAAAAGCCCTCTGCGGCTTTTCTCATTCCGTATCCAAGAAATTAACAAAGAAGGGCACAGAAGGAAAAAACCTACACAGAGCGGTCTGATTTGTGTGATCCAAAAAAAGACAGAGCCCTCGGCGGAAACCCAGCTGCACTATCCAGCTTAGGAGAGTCCCTTACAGCAGTAAGAAGCGCATCCATAAATGCCTTATCCTGCACCGACCCAGGTACCTGGTCCGCGGCTCCATAACAGAGCATTCCCCAGGGGATAACGGGGGCACTCTTAACCCCTGCCCGTCTGCAGTCCGCCCGCATCCTGGCACAAAAGTGTCCAAGGCCAACAATAAAAGCCTCTGTGGGAATCCCAGGTGCTACCACCAGCATGTTGTGGGAAGGATCCAGGTACAAACTCCAAATATTAAAACATTTACATAGTGTGTATGTATGACATGTAGGTACATCATCATGCAGCCTCCACCTGTCCTTACAATAACCTGAAGCTCCTAGGACTCTTTTCAGGGCCTCTCACCCCATGCTGCGCTGACCAGGGGTACCCAGAGGACTCACCTAAGGAGGAAACTGCCCAGCGCTGCCGACTGCTCTCAGCACACGGCGTGTGGAGAGGAAAAGAACAGCTGACACATTCCCGACAGACCTACAACCGCAATGGAGGTAGCTGTCGTCCCGGTCCACTGAGTGAGACAACACCACAGCCTAGTCATATGAGGACCTCGGAGCAAAGCTCACTGGCCACCCCCGGAGTCATGGGGTATGGCGTGGCAGAACCAGCCTCTTTGCAAAGGTGTGCCCACGCTTGCTGGTCAGACTGAGTAGACTACAAGGATCTATATTATTCAGCCTGTCTCTCAGCCGACAGTTGAAAGGAAAAAAAATTCTCCTCAGGTCGCTGGGCCTAAAGGGAGCCATACGTCCTTCTCCTTCGCTAGGTAGAACGAAACTGAGGCTGCATGCTGTAGTGAGGAGGGTTATGTCTGGAGGGACCGCCCCCTGGGCGGGGCTGTTCAACTCTGTTAATGTAACATGTATTTAATTATCCAACATGTTTCTGCCTAGTCCTCTCCTGTAAACGGGGAACATAACCCACTTGTCAAGATTTAAGGAGCTGTGTCAATCCATGGACGATAAGAGAAATAGGATTTTTATAACAGCTTACCTGGAAAATCCTGTTCTTTGAGTACATCACAGGACACAGAGCTGCATAGTAATAACTATGGGTTATTAACCTACCTTTAGGTGATGGACACTGGCACACCCAAGACAAGAAGTTCCCTCCGATATATAACCCCTCCCATAAGCAATAATTATCCAAAGAAGAGGGATGGGACCTCTGTGTCCCGTGATGTACTCCAAGAAAATAATTTTACAGGCAAGCCGTTATAAAAATAACATTTTCTTTTTCGTACATCACGGGACACAGAGCTGCACAGTAACTATGGGATGTCTTAAAGCAATGCCATCTGATGGCACCCAAATAAAGCAGGGTGCCATCAGACGAGAGGACCTATACTGCAGCCCACCGCGCCCAAAAGGCGATATCCTCATGTCCTTTTGCATCCAACTGATGGAATTTAGTGAATGTATGGACTGAAGACCAGGAGGCTTGGTGATGCACTGCCCAAGAAGCACTAACTGCTCTGGTAGAATGTGCTCTAATTTGGAAAGGCAGAATTCTCCCTTTCAAACCATAAGCCTGAATAACCTGTCGAATCCACTTGGCAATAGTAGATTTCGATGCTGCCTGTCCCGTCCTGGGACCTTCTGGCAGCACAAAAAAAAACATACATTTTTCAAATCTGAGCAGTCGCCTTCAGATAAACGAACTGCTCTCACTACATCCAAGGAATGTAATGACTTCTCTTCTGCGGAACGAGATTCTGGAAAAAATGAAGGGAGAACCACATCTTGGTTCAAATGAAAATCTGACACTACCTTAGGTAGAAAAGATGGATGAGGCCGTAACACTACCTTATCCTTATGAAGGATCAAATATGGCTCTTTACAAGAAAGAGCAGCTAATTCTGACACCCTTCTAGCAGAGGATATAGCTGCCGGAAAAACCAAACTTCCTAGTCAAAAGGACTATGGGAATATGGTGTAAAGGCTCAAAGGGTTGCTTCTGCAATGCCGACAGAACCAAATTTAAGTCCCATGGACACAAAGGGGACTTCACTGGTGGACTGAGCCGCATTACCCCCTGAATAAAGGCCCGAACCAAAGAATGCAGTCTTTGAAACAATACTAATAAGGCAGAGAACGGACCTTCGATGGTACTCAAGGCCAGCTTTATTTCTACGCCTAACTGTAGAAAGGCAAGAAGAATTCTACCTATGACATACTTATGAGGATGCCAACCTTTGGCTTCGCACCAGGACACATATGCCTTCCAGACTCTATAGTATATGACTCTGGAAGCTGGTTTCCTAGCACTAACCATGGTAGATACTACCAGCCCAGAAGGCCCCCCGATTCCTTAGAATGTGGGATGCAACAGCCAAACCATTAAACATAGAGTTTGTAAGGAAGGGTGGAATATTGGAACCTGCTAGAGCAGGTCTGGACAAGGTGGAAGGGCCCACGGGTCCCCCACAGCCATCTTTACGACTTCCGCATGCCAGGACCGTCTGGGCCATGCCGGAGCTATAAGAACTACTGGCTTTACTTCCACCTTCATCCTGCAAAGAAGTCTCAGTAACAGCTGAACTGGAGGCAACGTATAAATCAGAGAAAACGGATCCCAGGAAGATGGCAACGCATCCCCCCTGAATGCGAGTGGATCCCTTTGTCCTCGCCACAGAGTTGTTCCCCTTCCTGTTGAACCTGGATGCCAATAGATCTACGTCCAGGGTCCCCCATGTTTGACATATGGCCAGAAAGATGTTGGGGTGAAGAGACCACTGCCCCGGGGCCAACTCCTGCCAATTCTCTACCCCTGGAATGAAGACTGCAGATATGCAAGGAACATGGCTCTCTGCCCAGGCCAGGATATGGTTCACCTCCCTCTGGGCTGCGTGACTCCTGGTACCCCCTTGGTGATTTATATAGGCCACTGCTGTGGCATTGTCAGATTGAATCCTGACAAGACAATCCTGCAAGCTGAGCATCCAGGTCTTTAGGGCCAGGTGCGCCAGCTAAGTTTCCAGAATGTTGATGGGCAAGGCCTTCTCGGATTCGGACTGCCTGCCCTGGACAGTCATTTCTTCCAGGACTACTCCCTAACCTGAAAGGCTGGCATCCCTTGTGAGCACCTTATATGTAACCAGAGCAAACAACTTACTCTTTATCAGATTTTTAGGCACCAACTGAGGCTCTGACAAACCCCTGGGGTCAGGCACATAGGAAAGTCCAACGCCTGGATCTTTTTGTTCCAGACGGAAAGGATACTATTCTGCAACAGTCTCGAATGAAACTGGACATACAGAACGGCTTCGAATTAAGCCACCATCTTCCCCAACAGCCTCATGCAAAGGCGAATGGAGGGATCCTTCTTCTCCGTGATCAACTGGACCGGTTCTCTCAAAGAGCTGACCTTTGCCTGGGGCAAAAAAAACTTTCCTCTGGTCTGCATCTATGACCAGACCTAAGTACTCCAGCCTCTTTGCTGGGTGTAGGAAGGATTTCTCCAAATTGAGAATCCAACCCAAGTCCTGAAGATACTGGACTGTGCTGAGCACCCCCTGGTTCAAGCGGGCTACTGACTGATCTACCAGTAGTAGATCGTCCAGGTAAGCTATAATAGTTATACCCTAAGCTCGTAGCCTGGCCAAAAGCGGGGCCAGAACCTTCGTAAACACCTGGGGTGCTACTGCCAGACCGAAGGGCAAGGCTACAAACTGATAATGGTGATACTCTAATACGAACCGTAGGAACCTCTGGTGGGCGGGGAAAATTAGCACATGCAGATACGCATCCTTGATGTCGATTGAAGCCAACAGTTCTCCCCCCGCAGTGTGGAGACTACCGACCGGAATGACTCCATGCGGAAGGAGCGGACATTTAGGAATTGATTTAATCTTTTTAGATCTAGAATAGGTCTGAGATCCCCATTTGGCTTTGGCACTGTGAAGAGATTTGAATAAAACCCCAACCCATGCTCCTCTGGGGGAATCTCTATGATTACCCCTTGAGACGACAGCTGTTCTACTGCCAAAAACAGAGATTTTCTTTTTACCGGATCTTTGGGAACGCTTTATCTCAGAAAATGAGGCGGTGGAGGCTCTCAAAAATCTACTTTGTAACCCAGAGATACAATAGAGATGACCTATCTGTCCTGGATCTCCTCCTGCCAGATTCCTGAGAACTGCAGAAGCCTTCCCCCCCACTCGATTGAGCAGGGGCGCCCCTTCATAAGGAGGCTTTGAGGCTCTGCTTAATAGGTTTGCACCCCCAGGGCTTCTCGTTTCCCTGGGCCTGACCTTGAGCTTTCCCTCTTGACCCTGATGGAGAAGGCCGTCGTGACTGCCTAGAGGCTGACGTCCCTGGTGCAGGAGAGGAGTCTCACTTAAAAGAAGGTCGCCTACTCCCCTTTTTAACAGGTAAAATAGTACTCTTTCCACTAGAAATCTTTTGGATGTATTCATCCAAATCATCCCCAAACGTTCTCCGTGAAACGGAAACCCGGCCAAAAGCTTTTTGCATGGCGCCACGGCAGACCAATTTTTCAAACACAGGATTCTATCCATATGCACCAACAGGAGCATAAGGCACGAGGCCTGATGAATAGAATCCTTAATAGCGTCAACTGCAAAACACAAAGCTCTTGGCAGATCAGCTAAGTCTTGGGCTTGCCGAGCAGGAACAATCCTGAGTATCTTCTTCACATGGTCCTTTAGAGATTGAAAAATGCCTACTGCTACCATTGCAGGCTGAGCTACAGCACCCGCCAAAGAAAAATTGGTTTTCAGCAAAGATTCCAGCCTTTTATCTGTTAGATCACTGAACATCTGAACATTGTCCACTCGACAAGTTAGACTTTTATTCATACAAGAGATCGCAGCGTCAACTGCTGGCACACTCCACTTCTTGGTGAATTTCTCTTCCATGGGATAAAACAGAAAAGACAGGAAAGGCATGAACGGCCTGTGGGTCCTTCAAAGAGCCCAAGGAACAAACAGGCCTTTCCACTGGTTCTGTTACAGGCAATTTAAATGCTGAATGAACCATCTCTGTAAGGGATTGCACTAGCAGCTTTTCAGTTTGTGAGGCTGAAAAGGGCTCCCCCACAGTTGAATCCTCAGACGAGGAATTATCAGTCTGTCCCTCTTCTTAATCCTCAGAGGATGACTCATCCCCTACTGGCCAGTGCTGCTCTGTAGCCTGATGCTCTGGAGTGGGGGAGACTTACCGCGCTTCTTTCCATCCTGGGAAGAGAATGCGATTAAAGTCGCTAATTTCTCTTCCAATCACATGAGGGCTGAGGAGAGTGCTTCCTCTGTAAAAAGGGCAGGACCTGGGGGGTTGGAAACGGCTGCCACACTTAACAGTCCCGATGGCTTACCCTGGTCAGACACTTCTTTTTTTTCTGGGGAGGATGGTACTGTGGAGGCCTGTCTAGGATCCTCAGAACCTGATGGCAATGCTTTAGGCTTTTTTGAGGAATTAGCCCCCGCTTTAGCATCTTTTGCCCCTGAACTTCTGAAATGAATAGTCCTAAGCACAAAGGCAGAGGTACTATAACAAACGCATCCACTGCTAAACTATAGCCCAGCAAAAAAGCTGCTATCCACTGTTTAAACTGACGCTAGCAAATGTGTCACTTCAGAGTGCCTGTATCACACCACTAAGATGCCCCCCGTGTCCCTCCGTCAGTTTACAGCATCCTAGAAAGCACAGCTTAAATATGGTGATCAGTCCTGCGTTGTGTGCTTCGTGGATGCCGAGTCACGCACACCACCACGCCCCCTCCTTCTCTCACTGGAACGCCTGAGTATTCAAATGCCTGAACCTCCTGTGGGAGAAGGAGGAGGGAGAACTCTGCCGGACCCCCGAAGGGGGAGGAAGAGAGCGTTCAGGGATAAGACCGGGACCGCCGATTGCCAGGGGATTGCAAGCTGCAGCCTTATATACAATCCCCCTGAACATTATCCCTTATGGCTGAACTGCACCTGGAGGAAGCCTGTACACCACCTTGCTGGACTGCAGCGACACACAGGGGAGCATGAACCAGGTATGTAGCTTACACACCCTCAAGTGGCGGATTTTAGGCAGTACACTTTACAGAAAGAAGAAATCCATATGTGAACACACAGTTCCTTAGGAATCTTCACTTACCTCTCCTGCCGCAGGACTCTGCTGATAAAAACAGTCAGACACAATTTTCACCCATCACGGCAGGCTATATACAAAACCTTCAGGGACCGGGTTCCTTAATAGGGCTTCCGCTCCCCTGGACCTGTATCACACCCAGCCAGAACAAAACTTTGTTATCTGGAACATAATCAAAGCTCTGGTTTCCTGGGTGCAGCTCTTCTAAGAGAAGCATTACAGGCAAAACTTTGCTCTTCCTTTCCAAGGCCCGGGTACTACCCACTTTGGCCTTAATGGCTCTTTGGATGGACCTGGTTGTATGGTTCTTTAACCGTGACCAACACCTTAGACACTGGTGAAAAAACGGAGGTACTCCCGGTATGGGAGGGGTTATATAGGGGATGGGACTTCCTGTCTTGGGTGTGCCAGTGTCCATCACCTAAAGGTAGGCCTATAACCCATAGTTATTACAATGCAGCTCTGTGTTCCGTGATGTACAAAAAAGAAATGGAGCTGGTAGTAATTTCACACTGTTTTTTTTCCCTCCCAGTTTACTTTTAAATGTAGTCCTTTAACCACTTAAGACCCGGACCAAAATGCAGGTAAAGGACCTGGCCAGTTTTTGTGATTCGCACTGCGTCGCTTTAACTGACAATTACGCGGTTGGAGCGACGTGGCTCCCAAACAAAATTGGCATCTTTTTTTCTCACAAATAGAGCTTTCTTTTGGTGGTATTTGATCACCTCTGCGGTTTTTATTTTTTGCGCTATAAATAAAAATAGAGCGACAATTTTGAAAAAAAATGCTATATATTTTTTTTTGTTTGCTATAATAAATATCCCCCAAAAATATATAAAAAAATACTTTTTTTTCCTCAGTTTAGGCCGATACGTATTCTTCTACCTATTTTTGGTAAAAAATAAATAAATAAATAAATCGCAGTAAGCGTTTATCGATTGGTTTGCGCAAAATTTATAGTGTTTACAAAATAGGGGATAGTTTTATTGCATTTTTATTAATAATTTTTTTTTACTACTAATGGCGTCGATCATCGATTTTTTTCATGACCGTGACATTATGGCGGACACATTGGACAATTTTGACACATTTTTGGGACAATTGTAATTTTCACAGCAAAAAATGCTATATAAATGCATTGTTTACTGTGAAAATTACAATTGCAGTTTGGGAGTTAACCACTAGGGGGCGCTGAAGGGGTTATGTGTGACCTCATATGTGTTTCTAACTGTAGGGGGCGGGGCTGAACGTGTGACATCATTGATTGTGTTTCCCTATATCAGGGAACACACGATCAATGACAGCGCCACAGTGAAAGGGGAAGTTGTGTTTACACACAGCTCTCCTCGTTCTTCAGCTCCGGGGACCAATCGTGGGACTCCAGCGGTGTGTGGGTCCTGGAGCTTTGGACCGGGTCGCGGGCGCGTGCCCCCGACCCACGGCTGGGCACTTAAAGAGGACGTACAGGTACGTGCTTGTGACCAGCCGTGCCATTCTGCCGACGTATATGTGCAGGAGGCGGCCCTTAAGTGGTTAAAGGTAAAAATCAATCTTATTGGTGTGCGGTTGTTGTATTGCAAGGCAAACGAATAATAAAAAAAAAAAAAAAAACACATTCCACAGACAAAATATGTGTTGCTAATGTATGCAGTCGCTGAGACGGTCCATAAAAATCGTAATTGTTCCATGTGACTACATGCAGCTTTAAACCTAAAAGCAAACGTGTCATATTATAGCATACCAGTTTTCTTTTTCAGGCTTAAAGGAGTTCTCTAAGCTAAAACTTTTAACCCCCGCTGTGCCCGGGCTGTAAAACTATACAAAATAAACTTTCACTTACCTGCCTACGATCCCCCGTTGTTCCGTTATCGCCGCCCGTGCTCCGGTTCCTGTCAGCTTCCTCTTCCTGCGGGTCGGTGACTCACCGTGCGCTTAGCCTATCAGCGGCCGCAGCAATGTCCCGCCGCGGCCGCTGATAGGCTGAGCGCACAGTGAGTCACCGACCCGCAGGAAGAGGAAGCTGACAGGAACCGGAGCACGGGCGGCGATAACGGAACAACGGGGGATCGTAGGCAGGTAAGTGAAAGTTTATTTTGTATAGTTTTACAGCCCGGGCACAGCGGGGGTTAAAAGTTTTAGCTTAGAGAACTCCTTTAAAGGGTCACTAAAGGAAAACATTTGTTTAGCTGAAATGACTGTTTACAGGGAATAGAGACATAATAGTTAACGGATTCCTTTTAAATATGATTAAAAATGGATAAAAACCCAATCATATAATGTGCCTTCAGTTTAGTTTAGTTTTTGCTGTTGTTTGCTGGTTCTCTGATGTACAGAGAGACACTAGAGGGCAGTCAGCCAATAGAAAGCAGTGATACTTTGTCTAAAACTCCTCAGCACCAATCCAGTTTCGTTTTACACATAGTAATCACACCTCCTTGATTAGTGACCACCGTGAGAAATCTCCCAGTACTGTGGTGATCAGGAAAGAGACAACCAGGAAGTGTCCAGAACAAAGAGGATTTACAGCAACATCAAAGCAAAAACGAACAATGAGGACATGAAACCAGGACTGCAGTAAGGTAAAGGAAGCTATTTAGCTAAAAAAAAAAAATTCCTTTAGTGACCCTGGAGTTGTAAAGGAAAAATAGGATTTTTTGTACTCACCGTAAAATCCTTTTCTCTGAAGTCCATGGACGGACACAGCTCCTTAAATCTTGACAAGTGGGTTATGTTCCCTGTTTACAGGAGAGGACTAGGCAGAAACATGTTAAATAGTTAAATACATGTTACATTAACAGAGTTGAACAGCCCCGCCCAGGGGGCGGTCCCTCCAGACATAACCCTCCTCACTGCAGCTTGCAGCCTCAGTTCGTAACAAGCAGTACAAACCTAAAAAGGAGGGGTGGGAGCTGTGTCCGTCCATGGACTTCAGAGAAAAGGATTTTACGGTGAGTACAAAAAATCCTATTTTCTCTTATCGTCCATGGACGGACACAGCTCCTTAAATCTTGACAAGTGGGACGTCCCCAAGCAGTGTCAAAAAACGAGGGGTGGGAAATATATCAGTAAAAACAATTTTAACTTCACCCCAAAACAAGCAGAGCTCCTCAACGGAGGAGGTGCAACTTTAAACAGCCGCCGGCAAAAACTAGCGGCTGAAAAAAACATCATAAGAGGCACTCACAGCAACCATGTAAATTCTGGAAAAAGCGTGAACGGACGAGCAAATCGCCGCCTCGCACACCTGTGAGACCGACGCATGATGTCGAAAAAAAAAAACCCAGGAAGCACCAATTGCCCTGGTCGAAAGTGCCGTGACCGGAAAGGGGGGCCCGCCCTTAGGAGCATAGGCCTGTATGACGGCCTGCCCGATCCACCGAGAAATGGTGGTCGACGAGACCGCCAGGCCCTTTTGTGGACCAGACACCGACACAAAAGAGAGTCAGAAGCTCCGAAATGGAGCCGTAGTAGGCTGGTATACCCGCAAAGCGCGTACCACGCCTAAAGTATGAAAGGCCGAAACCTCCTTCGGAAGAAGGGAAGGTCGCGGGCGCACCATCACCTAATCCTTATGGGGGATCAAGCATGGCGGCTTGCAAGACAAGACCGCCAACTCAGAAACCCCTCTAACAGAGGTAAAGGCCACTAAAGGGGCCACCTTCTGAGATAGTGTCAAGAGAAAATCTCTCTGATGTTTCCCAAAGGAAGGTTCCTGAAGAACCGAGAGCACCAGAGTCAAAACTCATGGGGGAAGAGATGGGCCAAGAGGGGAAAGTATATGACAAACCCCTTGCACACAAAAAAAGGGGACCCACCAGGGAACGGGCCGCAAAAAGGCCACTAAAAGAACACAGCCAAGGCTGAAATCTGCCCCCAAACGGTGCTTTAAGCAATTTTTAGATCCAATCCAAGCTTTAAAAACAGCAGGACCCTGGACATTGAAAGTACGCCCGTGGACGTCACTCCATCCCTTCGCACCAAGAGAGGTGCGACGGTAGATCCTCCGGAAGAAGACTACGGTGCCCTGTTGAGATGACCGAGTCAGACAGACCCTGGTCACCTAAAGTCTGGCTTCCAATAACCATGTTAAGCAAGTCAGTGACTGTACAACAGGAGGAAGTATGGGACCTTGAGACAGGAACCTCCTGCCCTGGCAATCGCCAGGGTGCCTCCGCTACCAGGCGCCCGATATCAGCGTACCAAGGACGCCGAGATTAATCTGGAGCGATTAGAATCATCGGGATCTCCTCAGCATCCACTCTGTGGAGCAGCCGAGGAAGCAACTACCATGGAGGAATGGCAAAAAATCACCGATACAGACAACACAGGGCCACCAGCGCGACTGACGCGTCTGTACAAGATCACTAGACCTGGCCACTAACTGACACCCTTGCGGCGGAGACAAGCTGCCAGGAGATCCATGCCATGTGAGGCTCACCTCCTGCAAGGGAGCCGAAACACCCCAAGCACAAAGACCAGTCGCCCTGGTCCAGCATCTGGCGACTCCAGTAGTCTGCCTGCCGGCATACCTGATGGTAGACTGAAGCCACGGCCGTGGCGTTGTCCGGCTGAAACCAGATTGGTCGACCACAAGGAGAAGCATAGCCTGATCGCCTAAAATAGTAGGACAATGAACAGTAGACAGCACCTGGTATTCCCAGGCGGTCTTCCACCAGGCACTAGCCAGGCCCGACCCTGGGTAGCTACCGAGACCAGACACATTCAAGGAGGTGTGGTCATAGGTCCACGCAAGTCCAGCGACTCAGGGCCGACTGGACCCCCCAGTTTTGTGAACCTCCAGGTTCACAACCCGTGAGCTGGCATTCGTCGTAAACACCGACCACTGGAAGGAAGGGACAACTTCCCGGACCGAAGAGTCGGGAATCTCTGTCACCAACTCAGAGAGACTCTGACTAGGTGGCGCACAGGAATCTAATGATTTCAGAGACAAGAGATTTTTACCACCTGGACAGTAGATCCACTGGAAAACCAGGGTGTGGAACTGGGCATACAGTACCACCTTGAAGGAGGCTACCCACAGACCCTGAACCAGCAGGCGCCCGGAGAGAAGACCGATTGCGTGATGTCAATACCTTCTCCGCAGACTGAAGAGTCTGCAATTTCTCCAGGGGAAGAAGGACCTTTGCCACTGAGGAGTCTGGATCAACACTAGATATTCCAACGCTGAGTCGGAACCTAGCATGCCCATAATTTGAACCCTGGGTCGCACACATGTAGGGCAGGCTTGCTGCCACTGAGCTACACTTTCTGGCCTAAACGTTTAACATCCACCCGAATCTTCGGAGGGTCTGAATGGGAATAACCCATCCACTAGGTCGGAGACAGAAGCTGCTCTCAGAAGAAAGTCGTCAAAGTAGCCAATGAGGCAAAGCCTCGCTGTCCCAACAAAATTCAAATAAGTGCGAGCTCCTAGCTGAAAACCCATGGTGCTGACGCCAGATCAAAAGGGAGGGCCACAGGCTGACAGAGACCCTTCTCTCATCACGAAGCACAGAAAAAAACACTGTGACATGTGCAAAACGGGACATGCATGTATGCGTCCCTGATGTCCGAGGACGTCAGGACATCCCCCGGATGAAGCGCAGCTACCACCGAACAAATGGATTCCATGCGGAACTACCCGACGTTCACAAAGGTATTTAGGGCCTGAGGCCCATAGAAAACCCCAAAACTCTCGTCCTGCAGGAAAGGTAAAATTACCTTGCAGCTTAGCAAAACCCACACTGCCCAAGGCAGACCGACGTGCCGGGAGGGGAAGACACAAGGACAGAACTTTGTTCTGTGGATAGGAGGAAACCCTATCTAGTACTCCGAAGAGACCACCTCGCAGACCCACTAGTCGGAGAGCAGGGAGGTTTCACTGAATTGTGAACCTGCAAGCCGCCCCTCCCACCTAGAGACAGGGAGGGAAGGCTATATACATTGGCAGGATTTGGGTGCCGGCGTGATCGGCTTATGCACCCAGGGACAGATTAGTCCCCCAGCTGGGCCTTTGACGGCCTGGGAGGGTTGCCCCTAAATAATACACACACATAGTGTGTATGTATATTATGTAGGTGTATGCACACATGTCTTTGGAGGAAACCGGAGTACCCGGAGGAAACCCACACAGACACAGGGAGCGACAATGCAAGCTCCAGGCAGATTGGCGTCAGTGTGCAGATTCGAACCAATGACTCTTTTGCTGCCAAGTAATGGAGTTAAGCACTACACCACCGTGTGCATAAAACCATTCTGAAACAGACGCCCTGGATAACAAGGGCGCAGCATTCAATGAAGCATCACAGACCTATATGAGGCCCTGGACCAGCTGGTCCGCTAGGCTAATAACCTCAGGAGAGAGTCGGTGCTCCTCCACTGTCTGGTGCAAAATGCTCACTCTGTGAGTTGTATACAGCACTAGGGGTCAGGACTACTCCAAGATGGCCGCCGAGCGTTCAGAACGCGGCCACAGGAAAAAGGCCAGCACAATGTAAGCTGCGCCATAGCGTGGTTACGACAAAATGGGCGCCAATGGGAGTTTTCAATGTAATTGAAAAATCTCCCAAAAAATAGCGCCAGCGACCACTGAGACCCCAGTGTAGTGGCCACAATAGGCCGCAAGCCAGACCCCAGCATGGTAAACATGGAACGGGTCAGTACTTCGGATCTTCTATCAGTCAGATCCATACAAGTAGGGGTTCCCGCCCGGCGGTGAGGGACTACAAAAGCCCTCAGTGGCTTTTCTCATTCCGCACCTCAGAAATTATCAAAGAAGGGCACAGAAGGAAAAAACCTACACAGCGGTCTGATTTGTGTGATCCAAAAAAGACCGAGCCCTCAGCGGAAACCCAGCTGCACTATGCAGCTTAGGAGAGTCCCTTGCAGCAGTAAAAAGCGCACCCATAAATGCCTTATTCTGCCTTTTTTTTTTTTTTAAACTAGGTACCTAGTCCATGGCTCCATAACAGAGCATTCCCCAGGGGATAACGGGGGAAGGGGGCACTCTTTTACCGCCCGCCCGCAGTCCACCCCCACCCTGGCACAAACTGTGTCCAGGACTAACAATAAAAACTCTGTGGGAATCACAGGAGCTAAAACCTGCTGCCACCACCAGCATGTGGGGAAGGACCCAGATACTGACTCCAATATTTACATATAGTGTGTATTATATGCACACCTGTCCATACAAATAGACAAAAGCTCCTAGAGCCCTATTCAGGGCCTCTCACCCACTTGCTGCGCTGACCAGGGGTAACCAGGGGACTCCCTCAGGAGGAGACTGCACAGCGCTGCCTGTGAGGAAAAGAACCGTGAGGTAACTTTTGCAGGGACCTGTGTTTAAACAGGAAAAGCCTCATAGGGCTGTTTTATTTAAGGATAAGACACAGATACAGCATAAAAAGCAAAACCGTTACAGGTGTCACCAATCAGTCAGCGTCTGCTGAAGTATAATCATAAACATCTGTGCTCATCACAGGGCTTTTTACCTCACAGGAAAGCCCAATACAAAAAAGAAAAAACACAGGCCAGATAACAGTCCCCTCAGGAAGGCCCCCTCCCCCCTGACAGCGGCAATGTTAGCAATGCAGCAAGGGAAAGGAGCAGGGAAGTAAGGGGAAGGGACCCCCGAACCCCAGGAATGCCCAGCTGTACCAACCCACCGAAGCAGGAGGGACTGTACTTACCCGTCCGAGCGAGGACTCGCTGACGCATTCCTGACAGACCTACAACCGCAATGGAGGTAGCTGTCGGCCCGGTCCACTGTGATTGAGGCAACACCACAGCTCAGTCATATGTGGACCTCGGAGCAAAGCTCACCGGCCACCTCAGGAGTCATGAGGTATGGCGTGGCAGACCAAGCCTCTTTGCAAAGGTGTGGCCACGCTTGCTGGTCGGACTGAGTAGACTACAAGGATCTATAATATCCAGCCTGTCTCTCAGCCAACAGTTGAAAGAAGATTCTTCAAGAAAAAGTAAAGTAAAATAAAATAAAATTTCTCCTCAGGGCGCTGGGCCCAAAGGGAGCCATACGTCCTTCTCTGCTAGGCAGAACGAAACTGAGGCTGCAAGCTGCAGTGAGGAGGGTTATGTCTGGAGGGACCGCCCCCTGGGCGGGGCTGTTCAACTCTGTTAATGTAACATGTATTTAACTATTTAACATGTTTCTGCCTAGTCCTCTCCTGTAAACAGGGAACATAACCCACTTGTCAAGATTTAAGGAGCTGTGTCCGTCCATGGACGATAAGAGAAACATTTTTTGCCTAATGTCTGCAAGGTAGACAGAATAGTGCAATGATTCTGTTAAAAAACTAGTAAATACCTATTAAATTCCTTCATCTATATTACCTCCGGCGTTCTAGTTTGTTCTCTCATTCACTTCCTGGTTTGCGGCTCTCGTTCATGTAAGAACTACATTTCCCAGTATGAATTGCGGCACGCCCAGTAATTCACACCTCCTTGAAGTCTCTAACACGTAGAGAGCGTCCTGCCGCACAGATGTAGTTCCCAGGAGGGGGCGAGCACGTTACTGACCACCGCAGTAAAGCCTCTCTTCAAGGTGGTGAGTAACAATTAGACAAGCAGGAAGTGAACAGATAAGAAATAGAGCAACTTCTGAGCAAAAACGAACAATGAGGAAGTGAAAAGAGGAATGCTTATTATGAAAAAAAATGTTTCCTTTACAACCCCTTTAACTTTGCTCTGGCCAATGTTAGTGATTCCATCTCAAACCTGACCTCATGAACATACAATGGAAAAAGCCCTGCCTGTACACCTTAACGCTTTGTTAGAACAGATGGTGTCGAGATCTAGGTGGTGTCGAGATCTAGGTAGAATCAATAATGAAGATTTGCCTGCACAATAGAAACAGGATTCATTATGGCAAACACCACTGCCCAGCTCCATCGCAAACTACAAAACTAAGCAAAGATTTTTCCTAGCTGGAAGGTCCAGAACAGAGCATCTAAAAAAGTAAGCTGCAATTAAATATTTTTTGTTATGCTGTGTGAATAGGGACATGTAACAAATATAAAAAGGAGGGGTAGTAGCAGCTCCAGCTCACAATGCCCTTTTTTGACAATTGCTTGTTTGCAATAAAGTTAGTAACAAATTATTCTCTCAGACCAGCATATAAAGTTTGTGAAACCTGAACTTTGCATCAAACCTCATTGAAGTCTAGGGTCACTCAACCTCACTACGAGCCGAACCCTGGCAGATTTGCTCATTCCTACACCCTCAGTCAATATAGTGACCCGAGTAGTCATTTCCCAGGGGAATATGCAGCCAACCTTCAGGAAAATTAGTCCCAAGGCTCTTCACTTTAGGAGAAATACTGTGACAAGCAACTGAGGAACATCAGTCGAATGTAATCCTACAGTGCATGCACAACACAGTGGTCGCCACTGCTGAGTTTTAAGCAGTGATATAATATTGGACCCCTATTTAAAGCAAAGATCTACAGTCAGTCAATGTCTGAACGTGAATGACCACAAGGATCTAGGACAGGGGTGTCCAACTCAATTTCATCATGGGCTGCATCAGCATTCTGATTTCCCTCAAAAGGGCTGGTTGTATCTGTAAGATTAGATGTCCAGAGCCACCATCAGAAGTTGAGTCTCCCACTCTCCCTTACATCACAGTGCACCCCCCCCCCCTTCCTTATGCTGCTGCTAGGAAGAAGCTGGATGCATTGCTTGAAAGTAAGGGTCTGGCGTAGGACCAGAGGAGAGCTGGAGCTCTCCTGCAGGAGAGGTGCGAGGGCCACATTAAATGGCCCGGATTCGGATCGTGGGCCTTTTGTTTGACACCTGTGATCTAGGATATCCAGCTTGTCTTTCCATAAGCTTTTGACTGAAAATAAAAAAGATAAAATATCCCTACCCCCTGCACAAATCCGAAAAATAGCTCTATGACTATCAGGATAAGATGAAGCTCTCTAGCAGAGATGGGGTTCTGTCATTAGGTATTGCCAGCTCCATTGGTTGCTTTATCTTGCATCCTAACTCCTGCAAGGTGTTGATATAAACCTACTAGTGAATTAAATAAAGTGCTAAGCCAAGTTATTAACACTAATAATAAGGAAACTCGCATGGAAAATGTATACATTTTAAATAGCCAGCTGGCAGACTTCAAACGCTCTTTAGGAAATGGTACTTACTCCTCCTGCAGGGGCTGAGTGCTGGGTAGTGACAGGAGTCACTGGCTCCTGGTAACCATATTTAGGCGGCTGCTGTTGCTGCTGTCGCTGATGTTGATATGCTAAACAAACATACGAAAGACAAATAGGAGCAGTATTCGTTAACATCTGTCTTTGGTTATCACTTATCTAAATCCAACACCAAAAATATAATTTCTTTCTTGTCCATCGAGGGACAAAGTAAATGAGTCATGTGGGTTATGTTGTGGCATTAAGTAGGTAAACATTCTGGATCCATTTATTTTTTATTATTTAAAAAAAATATATCAAATCTATCAACATACTCAGTTCTCCGCAAATACTTTTATCTTACAAGGTTTTTTTCTTAAACTGGCATTTACACAGCAGCTATCTAGTTCAGCCAATACTTGGTTCTGCCTCAGTGGCTGTACCCAGACCCCAGTGGAGAGAAAATTGTGAAGCCTGTCTGGAATGTGACCTTCAGGCACTAGGCTTTGCCAATGGTGCTTTCAGGACCTTGTTTCCCATGTCAGTTTAAGGTCTAGTTCACACCATGTGCAGAGATGTCAGTTTTTCTGCATGTGTTCTGAGAATGCACAAAAAAACTAATTGTTCTCTATGTGCCCTGTTCACACCATGGCACTGGTATCGTGTGTAGATTTTTTTCTGCGCAGGAATTTGCAACACGTTTGAAGTTATCTGCACGAAAGTAAACAAAGTGACAATAGCCCTCTAGTGTGAACAAGGCACATAACTGACATGCACGAAAACGGATGGCAATGTGCATAAAAACTCACTGAAATGTGCATGAAAACTGATGTAAACTCATGCAAGTAAAAGCTGTGTGATTTTCCCATCACGTATGGTCTGAACAAGCCCTAAAAGCATTATCCCGTTCCAAAGCAGTTGGCACAGCGAAAGCAATAATGGGTAAAGAGAACAACAAAGAAGTACTTTTGCAACTTAGGGAAAATAAATCCATTGAGGAATAGAGTGAGTGGGATAGACATTTTTACCATGGTAAGAATTAAAAGATCCTAAGGCCCCTTTCACACAGACGGATAGAATGGTGCTTTTAGCTGTGGATTTTACCACAGCTAGAAGCACACAATGCTTTCCTATGACATCATTCACACACTACGGTTACCTGAGGTTTTGTTCCCTGCGGTTTCGTGCGGATAGAAAAAATAGATCTCAATGCGTCCAGCTGCGAAATCCCGCAGCTATCGGCACATAATCACAGGTAATCGCAGTGCACTATGTCAGCTGCGTTTGGTATGAATCTTGAGGGGGAACTCCACGCCAAATTTCAAATAAAAAAACAGTAGGGGTTCCCCCTACAGGAGCATACCAGGCCCTTGGATCTGCTATGGATTTTAAGGAGACAGCAGCGTGGGGTTCCCCCCAAAATTCATACCAGACCCGTATCCGAGCAGCAGCCCGGCCGGTCAGGAAAGGGGTGGGGACGAGCGGGCGCCCCCCCTCCTTAACCGCGCCAGGCCGCATGCCAACATTGGGGGGTAGGTGCTTTGGGGCACCCTGTGGCCCCCCACCCCAAAGCACCTGTCCCCATGTTGATGAGGACAGGGCCTCTTCCCGACAACCCTGGTCGTTGGTTGTCGGGGTCTGCGGGAGGGGCGCTTATCGGAACCTGGGAGCCCCCAGATGCTGGCCCCCACCCTAGGTGAATGAGTATGGGGGGGGCGCTTTCTTTAGCTCTTTTACAGCGGCCCCCTCCCAGGCTTCTTCTTTGCCGGGGGGGGGTGGAATGCGTTGGTCTTCACCGCCGTCTGGTTCTCTTCCGCCGGGGGGCGCTTTCTTCTTTAGCTCTTTTACAGCGGACCCCCTTCCGGGCTTCTTCTTTGGCGGGGGGTGCTCGGGCTTCCGTCTTCTTCTTCGATGTTGACACGTCGCTTCCTCCTGCTGTAATGCCGTGTGCGCGGCTCGCACCGATTTATATAGGTCTCTTATGACCTCACAGTCCCATCATGCTCCGTGCACCTGGAGCATGATGGGACTGTGAGGTCATAAGAGGCCTATATAAATCGGTGCGAGCCGCGCACACGGCATTACGATGGGAGGAAGCGACGTGTCAACATCGAAGAAGAAGGCAGAAGGCGACAGAAGCCCAGGCACCACCCGCCGAAGACATTGAAGAAGCAGCTCGGGAGGGGGGCTGCTGTAAAAGAGCTAAAGAAGAAAGCGCCCCCCCCCCCCCCGGCGGAAGAGAACCAGACGGCGGTGAAGACCGACACATCCCCCCCCCCAAAGACCGGGAGGGGACCGCTGTAAAAGAGCTAAAGAAGAAAGCACCCCCCCCCCCGGTGAAGAGAACCAGATGATGGTGAAGACCTGCACACCCCCCGCCCCCCCCCCAGAAGACATCGAAGAAGCAGCCCCCCTCGTAAAAGAGCTAAAGAAAAGAGGGGGGCACCGGAGCTGACTAATAAATTACTTTAATAACCCTGTGTAGTGTTTTTTTTTTTTTACATATTTTTTCCGCCAGGTGAATGGGTAGGGGTACCCCATACTCATTCACCTAGGGTGGGGGCCGGCATCTGGGGGCCCCCTTATTAAAGGGGGCTCCCGGATTCCGATAAGCTCCCCTCCCACAGACCCCGCCAACCAACGGCCAGGGTTGTCGGGAAGAGGCCATGTCTTCATCAACATGGGTTGCTGCACTCAATGGCAATGGTGAGGCTGCATTGGTTGCAATGGTGAGGCTGCACTCGATAGGCTGTATTGGTTGCAATGGTGAGTCATCATTCATGGCAAGCAATGGTAAGGCTGCATTCATGGCAGGCAATGGTAAGGCTGCATTCATGGCAGGCAATGGTAAGGCTGCATTCATGGCAGGCAATGGTAAGGCTGCATTCATGGCAGGCAATGCTAAGGCTGCATTCATGGCAGGCAATGCTAAGGCTGCATTCATGGCAGGCAATGCTAAGGCTGCATTCATGGCAGGCAATGCTAAGGCTGCATTCATGGCAGGCAATGCTAAGGCTGCATTCATGGCAGGCAATGCTAAGGCTGCATTCATGGCAGGCAATGCTAAGGCTGCATTCATGGCAGGCAATGCTAAGGCTGCATTCATGGCAGGCAATGCTAAGGCTGCATTCATGGCAGGCAATGCTAAGGCTGCATTCATGGCAGGCAATGCTAAGGCTGCATTCATGGCAGGCAATGCTAAGGCTGCATTCATGGCAGGCAATGCTAAGGCTGCATTCATGGCAGGCAATGCTAAGGCTGCATTCATGGCAATGTAAGGCTGCATTCATGGCCATGCTAAGGCTGCATTCATGGCAATGCTAAGGCTGCATTCATGGCAATGCTAAGGCTGCCATTATGGCAATGCGAAGGCTGTGCGTGTTATACGCCGATAAATACGGTATATCCAAATAACACGCCCAAGCGCATCCTTCGTCCTGGGCAGCAAAATAAATATATACAGTATATTCAAATAATACGCCCAAGCTCATCTCTTCACCACACACAGCCACAAAGGCAAGAGAATTCTTGGTGGACAGTGTATTAGTTGCTCGGACGAACACACTTAGACCGAATTTTAATGGTTCAAGGAATGTCAGGCAAAATAGTCGGCCCTCACGCATGTTCACTTCATCAAATCTGGCCATCTTTGAAAAAAGTTTGGACACCCATGATCTAGGTGGAGTGGGTTCTTAAAGATGGAATCAGAAAACATGTTAAACTTGTAGATTAGCAATGTTGCCTGTCACACATCTAACAACCATGGCCTATTGTGCATGTAGGCGCTGCTTAGAACCCCTAAAAAGATTAATCAGAGATCTGTGCTGTAACACAAGGACACTACACTACTTGTGCTGTAACACAAGGACACTGATCAATAAGAGGGCCTGTCTTAACACTACCCTGTTTACCCTGACAGACCACCTTTTTTTTTTCTTTGTCATTTTTATATCTTTACGTCAGCAAAGACTAAAGGAAATCCTACTTAAGGGTAATGGATTAACAGAAGCTTGATCCCTGGGTTTAAGGCATACCCAATCTATGGTCTTACTTACGCCCGAGTGCCTACTTCTGGATATTAAAGTCCATAGCAGGAGTAGAATGCTCATACTGCTACATCTAGTACTGCTAGAAGGGTGAAATGAAGGCCATGCACCGAACCGGAACCTATTCTGTCTATACATCTTTATACTTCATCTTCAGGCCATAATACTCCTCTGAACAGAACTTCCCAAGTTCATACTGAACAGGGTGATTCTTTATCGCCTTCCTCCAGTGTCCTATAACCCTACTGGGCTTCAACCCTAAGAAATTGTTCTGGCATCCCTGCATGTAAGGGGCTAAGGCTTTCCGACATGTGACGTCTGCAGCCAGAACTCCTGGCCCCTCCACAGAAAAGAGGGCTGAAATACAAAAGGTGATACATGCATCATTAATATCACAAATAAAAAAAGGTCATAAACTGTGGGTACAGCATAATAGATTTAGACACAAGCATAGACAATGTTGTGTATCTGAGTGTGGCTAGCTAAACCAACATATCAAATATGGGAAGAGACCCAAATCTGAACTTCAATGTAGACAAACAGTCCTCACAGTCTGGTGTTCTAATGTGCGGCCAATATGTAAAAACATTAAGACACACACAAACCCTAAATGCTGCGTGTTTCTGAAGTGCAGCTAGCTAGGTCATAACTGATATAAAACACAGAAAGGACGGGAACCCCATTAACTGTTGTGTTTTACTGATGTACAGCAAAACAAGACTCAACACAGAAAGACCCAATCTACTATGTTGCGCATTTCTGATGAATGTTTCTCTTATGCAGTTCTGTCGTGCAGTCAGATAGAACCAACACTGAGAAAGGACACCAGCGACCTGCAGCATTGTGTTTTTCTGAAGTGCAGAAAGGTAAGGTAGTATGAAACAGAAAGCACCAACAAGCTTAAATGTTGAGTATTTCTGCTGTGCATCAACATAAAAACAGACAGCCTTCACAGCTGCGATCTTTCTGGTGTACTGCAAAGTAAGGCAATAACTCTATGATGTCTATTCCTGTTGTGTAGCAAAACCTCAACCAGAAGGGACAGATAAGCGTAGGGCTCCCACACAGCCAACAACCCCCTGCTGCTGCATGTCCCTAGGAAGCAGCAAGGTAGAACAATGAGAAACAGAAAAGACACCGCTCACTGCTGTGCCTTTCTGATATGCAGCCGATAAGGCAATAAATATAGGACATACAGGACACAAACAAACTGTGTACCGTATTTTCCGGCGTATAAGACGACTGGGCGTATAAGACGACCCCCTAATTTTCCAGGAAAAATTTTGATTTTGGGATATACTCACTGTATAAGACTACCCCCTTCCGTCTAGTCTTTCTGGAAACTGAGGGGGAGCCAGAACCGCTGACAGAAACAGGCTTTTTCAAATCTCACTGTGCCATTACATTACATGCCCAGACTGTGCCATTACATTACATGCCCAGACTGTGCCATTACATGCCCAGACTGTGCCATTACATTACATGCCCAGACTGTGCCATTACATTACATGCCCAGACTGTGCCATTACATTACATGCCCAGACTGTGCCATTACATTACATGCCCAGACTGTGCCACTGTGCCATTACATTACATGCCTCCACATTGCCATTACTTGCCCCTCACTGTGTCATCACTTGCCCCCACTGTGCCTGAACTTGTTGCCCCCCAGTGCAATAACCGCAAACACTCACTTTTTTTTTTCCAGCTGTGACAGTCCCCCATGCTGCGAGCGCAAATGATTTCAAAGCCGCGCCTTCTCTTCAGAGTGCTCTGTGATAGGCGGCACACAAATTTTCCCAGCAGCGCCTCTGTTCTGTTTTCCGCCTATCACGGACATCTTCTCATCTCGTCCGAGGATGAGAAGGCATCTGCGATAGGAGGAACACAGAACAGAGGCGCTGCTGGGAAGATTTTTGTTCCTTCTATCACAGAACACTCTGAAGAGAAGGCGCGGCTTTGAAATCATTCACGCTTGCAGCATGGGGGACTGTCACCGCTGGAAAAAAAAAGTGAGTACTGAGACCGTACCCGGCGTATAAGACGACCCCCGACTTTGGATGCATGTTTTTGCATCCAGAAAGTCGTCTTATACGCCGGAAAATACGGTATGTCGGATATGTAGCAATATACAAATAAAGAGCAGAGATGCCACCATCCTCAATGTGACTCCCTGCTGAGCAGCAAAAACAAATCAGAAAAGGACTGCTGTGTCCTTTCTGATATGTAGCCAATAAGGCAGCATATGCAAGACAAAGGGCAGACAACCTTAAATTTTGTTTATGTCTGGTGTGAGTAACTTGTATAACGCTACAAATGCTAACTAAATCACCTCAAGGCGCTGTATCCAATATCGGTGTCCAGCCGCGCTTCAGAATAGATGTGTCTTAAGTTTTTTTCTGAAGGCCCGATTGTTCACTTCCATCCGAATGTCTGTAGATAGAGCGTTCCATAGCCGCGGTCCTTGGACTGCGAATCTTTGTTCTCCTTTAGATTTGTAGCGGGACTTGGGATGTGGAGGAGGTTCTGATTAGTTGAGCGTGGGGCCCGATTTGGGGTGTAGTGTTTTATTTTCTTGCATAAGTATTGCGGCGGATTCCTTGTGTGCATTTGTGGGTTAGGCAGAGGGTCTTGAATGTCACCCGATCCTTTACGGCTAGCCAGTGGAGGGACCTTAAGACCAGGGAGATTTGCAACAGGTAAAAAAAAAAAACATGGGAACCAGTCTGGCTGCAGTGTTCTGGACAACTTGTAGACGAGACATCTGGTATTTGGGTAGTCCTAGGTAGAGGGAATTTTCGTAGTCGAGTCTGGAGTTGATGAGTGTTCCCACTACTACTGTTGTGTCGTCTTCCGGGATGAAGGGGATGAGTCTACGCAGCAAGTGGAGAAGATAGCGAGATCCACTGACCACTGATCCTATTTGTGCGTCCATAGACATGTCTGAGTCAAAGATTACTCCTAGGCTTTTTTACTTTTGTGCTTGGGGTGATGGTTTGTCCCAAGATGATGGGAGGAGTCAATGTCGTTCTAGATTTTGTCTTCTGGTTTGCGTGGAGAAAGAGAAGTTCTGTTTTTGATCTATTAAGTTTGAGGGCGCTCCCTGTCATCCAATTATCTATCAATGTCAGGCATTTTTCTAATCCATGATATTGATCTTTTTTGTTGGCGATACGCAGATATAGTTGAGTGTCATCCGTGTAGGAGTGGTAGAACAGGTTTTGTTTGCTAATAATTGTGAGTAGTGGGCGGAGGTAGATGTTGGAGTACAGCGACGGGGGTGATCCTTTAGGGACTCTGCATGGGACGGCTCCTAGTTTCACTGTCTGATCGATTTTCTAGGAACAATGCGAACCATGGTAGATTTGAGTTTGCGACTCCGCGTAAAAATTGAGTATTGTGGTCTACTGTGTCGAACGCTGCACTTAGGTCCAGCAGCACCAGGAGACAAAATTCTCCTTCGTCCGCTGCTTGGAGAGCATCATCCCATATTTTGAGAAGTGCCATTTCTGTCCCGTGGCCTGGGCGAAAACCTGATTGTAGTGGGCCCAGGTGGTTGTTGGAGTCCAGATGGAGTTGTAGCTGTTGTACTACTACTTTCTCCATGATTTTGGAGACGGTGCCAAGGCTTTTTATCGGTCTATGGCAATTTGGGTCTTTGGGGGGTCAAGGTTTGGTTTCTTTAGGAGGGGGTTTGATTATGCCTTGCTTGAGAGCAATTGGAACAATACCTTCTTTGAAAAGATTGGTTTATGAGATGTGTTATGGTGGGTGCCAAGATGTCGGTTCATTCTTTCAAGAGTTTAGTAGAAATTACGTAGTTTGGTTTTGAAGTGTCTGAGATTTTTGATGATACTTTTGGTGATCTCAATGGTGATTGGTAACAGCGTGAATAGCGTAGATTGAAGAATATTTATATTATTGTTTTTTTTTTTCTTTGGCTGGGTGAGGTTGGTTGTTTTTTTTCTGCAAAATTATTTCACGAATATTTTCGATTTTGTCAATAAAATAATCAGATAGTTCATTACAGAATTCTTGTGTTTCGTTCGCTGGTGGCTCTAGACAGGTGGGGTTCATAGACTGAGCGATTAGTATGAAAAGTTCGCTGGGGCGGTTTAGGGCTTTTGCGATGGTATTGGAGAAGTGTTCTTTCTTCGCTTTGAAGATTTCTATGTGGTATTTCTTGGTAACTAGTTTGTAGATTTCCTTAATTGCATCTCTCCTCCAGCTCATTTGCGTTCTTGCTTCAGCAATTTAAGAGCGTCATTGAACCTGCTAGAGTTGTTTTTGCAGGCAAGTGCTCTGCGTTTTAGAGCGACTATGTCTGCTGTTTGTAGTAATGCTTTGTTAAGGAGGTTGAGGGTTTCTTCCGCTGAATGTTTTTAATTGACCATTGTTATGTTATTTGATAGTGTGGTTTTGAAGAGCTGTGCGTGTAGTTTCTTCTGTGATCTTGTCCAATATATTGTTATTGGATATGTTGGTTTTTGGAGGCTAGTGTTGGTAGTCATTTTGAATTTGATAGAGTGGTGGTCTGTCCATGATAAAGGCGAGTTGTCCAGTGTGTTGATGTACATTTTCTATTTGAAAATCAGGTCAAGAGTGTGCCCTGAAACATGTGGGAGCATTTATCAGTTGTTGCAGACCCAAATTTTCCAGTTGGTCGATGCAGGAGGTGGTGATGGGGTCCTGGGTAGAATTAGCCCAGAGGTTGAAATCCCTGAGTAGGATGAGGTGTTTAGTTTTCAAGGTGTACGTCGAGATGAATTCGGTGAGAGGTGCGAGAAGGCGAGTCTTTGGTCCCGGTGGTCTGTAGCATAGCAGTATGTGGACGATGTCCTGGGCTGTAGTTTGGAGTTGCAGGGCGAGTGTTTCCATGAAAGGTACTGAGTTCTGTAGAGTTTGTTTGATGAGAGAGAAGTGGGATTTGTAGATCACTGCAAGGCCTCCTCCTCTTAGCCCTATTCTATGCTCGGTTAGGATGCACTAGTTCTCGGGTACGAATTCTGCTAGGATGGTGTTACAGTCAGGTGTTAGCCAGCTTTCCGTGATAAAGAGGCAATCTGTGTTGTGTTGGGTGATGAAGTCGTGAATCTCCTGTCTGTGCTTGACTGCCGATCTAGTGTTGATCAGGGCTATAGGTGTTGTGGTTGGAGTGATGCCATCCTGTTTGGCGTTCAATTAGCGATTGCTCCTTAGTAGGTGTTCATTCCTAAGAGTTTTTTGGATGGAGGTTGGTAGTCTTGTGGCAGCATTCCATAGGCTACGCAGGGAGTCCACTGAGTATTTAATGTTGATCATGATGAGAAAGTGCAGAAGGCGATGAGATGATGCGATTGATGATGTGCGCTGATAGGTTGATGCTGGTGCGGTGGTGATGGCGAGGATGATGGTGGAATCCCAATACACCCCACACTTCACGGACTACCCTCCCTAGTTGATCCAATATAACAATTCTAAATAGAGATAGCACATCCATATTGAAGTGATTTGGCATGCGACTCAACATGTCAAATCGCATGCCTAAAATCGGCAGCCATTGCCGTTAATAGCACTGTCGGCACAACGCCACTTTGCGGTGCTGCACCGATTACCAATGGCAGTATAAGTACTACCCCTGACACAGGTTCAATTTGTATTTCTGCAATGTAGCCCAAAAAATCAATCTATACTACTGCCTTTCTGATAAGCAACCAAAAAGGCAGTAATGCAGGACACAAAAACCCAGACAAACCACAATCTTGTGTATGTCTGATGTGCAGCAATATAACAATTATGAGCAGAGATGTCACAAGACTCAATGATGGGCATTTCCACCATGCGGCACAAAACCAGAAAGTACAGACCTTCACTGTTTTTTTCTGATCTGTAGCCAAATAAAGCAGTACCTTTAGGATATAAAGGACACCAAACAAGCTTCAGTGCAGTTCTGATGTAAAGCAATATACCCCTTATGAGCAGAGATCACAAATCTCAATGTGTATTTCTGCTGTGGCACAAAAACATCCCAGCAAGGACAAACCTTCATTACTGAGGTCTACTGATGTCATGGTACCTACCTTTATGAAACGACCAACAGGGACAATTTATTTTATAGGCATAGCCTGGGTTGTAGATACAATATCCAACCACTGCACAATTAATAACTTGTTAAGTCGTATACATGGCCTGTAGTGAATCTACCAGGCACCCCCCCCCCCCTCTTCGCTAAATTCACCCCTACTAATGTACCACAACCGGGCATGTAGGGAGAGGCTGGCAACCTACTGTTGGGATAACCAGTGCCTGATATAAGAGGGAGCTGTGGCTGGTGGTTTTAGCAGTAGCTTCTGGGCTATTTGTATCCAGACCCCAGGTCCTGCACTACACTACTCAGTATATACACAGTGAGGGAGTGAGGGGAAGGGAGAGCAATGCTTTGCTTACCTTTTTCCCCATCTGAGGTGGTCTAGGCACACTTGCTCGTCTGTACCACTTGTCCACCATCTCTGATGAAAGAGGGAGCTGTGGCTGGTGTTTTTAGCAGAAGCTTCTGGGTTATTTGAATCCAGACCCCAGGGGAGATTATCTCAAATGCCCAGAAACCATCTGGCTGGAATTGGGGATTTTGCAGCTAAATTCCCAAGGCAAAAGAAAAGTACTCACCATTGTCGTCTTCCCCCTTTGACACAGCCACCTGGCTTGCTTTTCCATCTTTATGGTCCACACGCCAGGAGGATAGCCGACATAGTGCCCCCCCCCCCCCCCAACTGCTGTCCCCATAGGGAGCTGCAAGGTTAGGCTGTGTCCTGCACTGTACCAGTCAGTATATACACGTAGTAAACTGGTGCCTCCTTGCACTGCGAAAGGAGGATGTGGGTGCCTGCTCCTGCCGACACTCAGCCTTTCCTCCTGGGTAAGAAAGCCACCGCCATTTTCCCGTAGACTGAAAATAACGTGGGCGTTTACTCACAACCAACTGCTTACGCAGAAAGGTTAACAGCTGAAGGTAACCAGGTCATTGTAAGCAGCAAAGACTATTCAATGTGTAAACCATATACAGTGTCTCTTCCATATAGGGGCAATAGCAGGAAGACAGTATCCTGAAGGAAAGAAATTGGCAGTAACAGAGCATGGAGTGAAAACTTGAGAGCGCACAAGTCTGCAACAGCTCTGGTCTTGGACAGCGCTCTGCGGCAGTAAATGAGAAATCTGTAAAGTACCACTGGCAGAGCCTAATGTAGAAGGTCACATTACAGGCACAGGCCAGATACAGACTCCAAGGGGTTACCAAGGATAAGCTGACCTGGATAATAACATAGAAAGCCCAGCTCAGTAGTGTGTGAAAAAAATCTTAAAAATGAAAACAAGACCTCCATCCTCCTAGGACCTACGCCAAAAAAAATGAGGCATTGTGAGTGCTTACACCTGGGCTGGTCAACAGCTTTGTTTGCCAGTGTACAAATCCTTCAGTATATATTTTTAAATACATATATCCTGTGTCTCTTAACCACTTGCCTACTGGGCACTTTCACCCCCTTCCTGCCCAGGCCAATTTTCAGCGCTTACACACTGTTTGAATGATAATTGCGTAGTCACACAGCACTGTACCCAAACAAAATGTATACCATTTTTTTCACACAAATGGAGCTCTCTCTTGGTGGTATTAAATCGCCACAGGGTTTTTTATTTTTTGCTAAAAAAAATAAAAAAAAAAAAAAAGACCGACATTTATTTTTCTTTCACTGATGTGCGCTGATAAGGCTGCACTGATGGGGGACACTGGTATGCACAGATTGGCGGCACTGCACTGATAATCAGGACACTGCTAATCAGTGCCCTGATTATCAGTGCCCAAGTCCCTTTTAGAGATGCCAGTTATCGGCTCTCTTCTCCCATCCTCATGCTGACAGCATGAGGAAAGGAGTGATAATGGATTGAACACAGCTGATCACATGATAAAGAGCCACTTGATTGGCTCTTTACCTCATCACTGCGATCACAGGGCATGCCGCCTGCGCCCAGCAGCAGGCGCGATCACAGGACTCCATCCTATGAAGGTGTCCCAGAACTAGACGACTGCACTGTAGCAGTCATTCGGCTATAGCGCAGTCGACAAGTTGTTAATGGACATTAAAGTATTTACGGTACATTTCTTTATTGTTCATGGTCTGAGAACAGATGCACTTTAAAAAAAATATATACAATACAGGTCTTTAAAATGTCTAAATTTGACTGGATGCTCTACAAAAGAACAAATAATTGTTTTGCTTCATTACCTGAGCTACTGGCTGGGGATTGATGGGGGGGCATGCTCTCTGAGGGAGTTCGGCGATAATTGCCACCATCTTCAGAACCTCTACGTTCATCTCCTGCATCAATGGAGAGACTACCCATCCGGCTCTTCTCAAACTCTTCATGATATTTAATCTAAAAATAAAGGTGTTTTAGAGCTCCCGTTCACAAAGGAAACAATCACAGCCAAATGTACAGTAGTAGTATATCATGACCACATAGTCGGGAACTTTGTTAGAGGCTACACAATCACACTCATAAAACTAATGTAAACCCAAATAAATGCTAATAAACATCTCTTTTGGCTTGTAAACATATCCTTGCAAGTTTTTTCGCGGTTTTGTATGTGCACCCTTGAAATGGAAAAAAATTACAATATCCCAAATTGTCTGACATTTTTAAAACCATTTACATCTTGTGGAATTTATAGAAATAAATAAAAAAAAAAAAAAAAAAGCCTTTACAGCTTATTAATTTAACATTAATCATGAGTGATGGCCTGATATTTGCTCTTACTCTGCAAAATGGGTATGCAATGCACATGGGGGCAGAAGGCTTTCAAAATTTGGTTTGGGTGTTCATTTTATTAACCACCTCCACCTTACCAGTAGGCCAATTCTGACACTCACATACATGTAAAAATATTTTTTTTTTGCGAGAAAACTACTTGAACCCCTAAATCGTTTTGAAAGCAGAGACCCTGGAGATTAAAATGGTGGCTACAATTTTTTTACGTTGCATGATATTTGTGTAGCCATTTTGAAAACACACATTTTCAAAAAATAAACCACACACGCTTACATTTTTAGTGCACACACATAGAATACCCAAGTTTTTCTCCATAGGCGACACCTTAAAAGCCTTTACAGGTTAACAGTTTTAGGAGTTACATAAGGAACCCTAGTGGTAGAATGATTGCTCTTGCTCTAACATTTGATGCAATACCTTACATGTGGTACGATTATCGCTTACATGTCTGCATATTATTATCAGGGCTTGACAAAATCCAGGCACCCGGTCGCAATTGCGACAATAAATTGTGACCTGGCGCCCGCCGGTAATTGAGGCCGCAGCTTTGCGGCCTACACATGGCAGCAAAGCTGCGGCCTTAATTACCGGCCGTCAAGGGCCCGTGGGTGCGCACGAAGGCACAGGATCCTGGGTCTCCGTGCGCCCCCCAGCGCACGATCGCGGTGGGCCCGCGACGGCCGGTAATTAAGGGCGCGGCTTTGCGAAGGCCCAAGCTTCCTTCTGTGACCTGGCACCATCTGGTGGTGGCCGTTGGCATTACAAGTAAAACAGCAGTTCTAATGTGTTTTTTCACTGTTGCCACTGCCATCTCCTTCCCTCGAATTAGAACCCCCAAACATTATATATATTATATATTCGAACACCCTAGAGAATAAAATGAAGGTCGTTGCAATACTTTGTCACACCGTATTTGCGCAGTGGTCTTACAAGCGCACTTTTTTTTGGGAAAAAATACAAAAAAATGTAATTAAAAAAAAATAAGACAACAGTAAAGTTATCCCAATTTTTTTTTATATTTTGAAAGATAATGTTACGCCGAGTTTATCGATACCCAACATGTCACTCTTCAAAATTGCATCCGGTCGTGGAATGGCGACAAACTTTTACCACTTAAAATCTCCATAGGCGACGTTTAAAAAAAATTCTACAGGTTGCATGTTTTGAGTTACAGAGGAGGTCTAGAGCTAGAATTATTGCTCTCGCTCCAACGATCGTGGCAATACCTCAAATGTGTAGTTTGAATACCGTTTACATATGCGGGTGCTACTCACGTATGTGTTCGCTTTTGTGTGCGAGCTTGGCGGGACGGGTGCGTTTTCTGGCTTTTAACTTTTTTAGCTGGCTCCTAGACCCAAGCAAATTTGTCAAACCCTGTTTTAATTATTATTTAGGTACTTATATAGCGCTGTCAATTTACACAGTGCTTTACATATACATTCACATCGGTCCCTACCCTCAAGGAGCTTACAACCCAAGGTCCCCAACTCACATTCATATACTAGAGCCAATTTTTAGACAGAAGTCAATTAACCTACCAGTATGTCTTTTGGAGTGGGGGAGGAAACCGGAGTACCCGGAGGAAACCTACGCAGGCACAGGGAGAACATGCAAACTCCAGGCAGGTAGTGTCGTGGTTGGGGTTCGAACCAGCAACCCTTTTTACTGCTAGGCGAGAGTGCTACTCACTACACCACTGTGCCACCTGCATATGGGCACAAGGGACGAGGGTGCTTTAAATATTTTATTCATTCTTAAGTCACTTATATTTTATTACTTGTTTAAACTTTTTTTACACAGTCTCTAATTTTTTAAATCAACTTTATTGCCATCTCAAGGGATGAACAAAATTATGATAGCATGGGTCGTCTTTATGGAGAGCTCTGGGGTCTATAGGACCCATATCTCTCCACTGGCCTCCAAAGCATATGATCAAACAGAGATGGATTTAAGTGGATGCTGTACAACTCAGTAATGGCTTGTAAACAACCAACCAAAACCAGAAGTGACAAAATCCTCATCACTTCCAGTTTCTTTCATATCAAATGGGAAGCAGGTACGGATGCAACTTCCTCCACTCCCAGTGCTTTAAAGATCCAAAATGATAAACATTTAATTTGGCGGGGGTGTGTCCAGCCGCGTGCATGCTAGAAGCTCCATAGCCGAGCTCTGTCAGCATCGCTGTCTCTTTGCCTTCATCCTTCTGGCACATCTGTTTCCACTGGTCCCCACAACCAATCTGTGTCCGCCGGGAAGGTCAAAAATGGGACATCTGCCCCAAAATTCACAGGGGATTGGCTCCCCCTGGAGCTCCCAAGATGGCTGCGGTGGCCCGGCAGCTCACAGCGTACTACCCCAGTGTGACAGATTCAAGAAGGGGACGATGAGTACTTCTGGGTCGGGGGTCCCAATAAATCCTCCCCCGCTGCCCCAAGCAAAAAAACTAAGCGCCCTAGTACTATCATGGAACTCTTCAATCAACCCCCCCCCCCCCCCCCACAGTCTTCACTAGCTCCTCGGTCTCCCGCCTTAGCTAGGGTGCCCACGTGTCCCGGATTGCCCGGGACAGTCCCGCAACTAGCAGGTCTGTCCCGGGTCCTGGTCCATTGCGGGACAATAGAGTGTCCCGGAATGGAGTTGACAGAGCGAGCAAAACCTGCGGTAGTGCTGCCACTCGCTCTGTCTCCAGCTCCACCTGAACTCTGGTCACTTGTTGCTAGGGCCGCCTGGCATCTAACAACCAGTGACCTCACAGCTGCGACTCTCCCCAGCATGCAAAGCGGAGGAGTTTGTTTACTTTCCTCCTCCGCGCCCAACGCTCTCCAGACGAAGAGGCTATCAGGACTCAGCAGGGGAAGCCCCAAAGACAATAATCCAGCGGCTCAGACACATTGTAATGCTGGATTACTGTCTGCCGAGGAGAGAATGTGGCAACTCCAGTGAAGAGCGGGGGCAGGGCTGTGTCTGACAGGATGGACAGTGCCTGGGCTTTGCAGTGAGGATCGGGGCCTCATAGGCCTGCCCTTCCTCCTCGGTGACTGCTGTCCCTGGACAGGAAGTGACAGGGAGTGCAGCGATGCAGTGCAGGAGGACACTGCAATCACTTACTTGGCTAAGTTGGCTGGCAGCTCACACTGGTGTGCCTGTGTAGAGCAGTCGGGAGTGACTGATAGAACAGCACACAGTCAAGAGGGAGATCTCCTGTCACAGCTTCTTCTGCTCCCAGAACAGGGAATTCCATGCCTTGAGCCCTTCATCCAGATTATCATGGGTGGGTTGCAATCTGTGCACTAAACTGCTGTATGAAGTTTCCCAGGTGAGTGTCTCTGCTATAGACTGTACACATCTGATATACAAGGTCCAGAGGATGGCAAGTCACTCAGTAAAACTTGTATTAGATTGCTTTGTGAGCGTCAGGATTTTTTACTTAGTAAAGTAGCCATGTGCCAACTAGTGTTGTTACTTGTTATCCATAGCAGCCAATCAAACTGTACCTTACATTGTCATCAGCTACATCTGATGGGCTTCTGTACTTGTGCATATAATCATTGCTTATTACTGTTTATTCTGCATTGCTGTTTAATAAATGAGGCCTTTTGTGTTTGTAACTTTGCCAGGTTATGTAACTGAATGCATTCTAAATGCCTACAATTCTTGTAATATGCTTGCTGCTAAGCAGAATGAGGGGAGCAGCTGTGTAAAGTAACCAGTCAGCTTCTAGCCTCAGCTTGTTTGGTTAAGCTTTGAAAATGAAAGCTAGAAGCTGATTGGTTGCCATGCACAGCTGCTCCAGTCTTAGTAAACTCCCTTTAATGTATGTAATCAGTGGCGGTGCGTCCATAAAGGGCGCACGGGCGCCACCCCCTCTCTCCTGCCATCCCTCTATCATTGATAGATTCATGCATTGCATGAATCTAGCAATGATCACCACTGCCACCCCCTATTCAGGCACCCAGCCCCTTTTCGGGCGCCGGGAGCCAGAATTACAGTGGCAGGGTATTTTTTTGAAGAACCTGATTAGAGCCATAGGTTCTAATAGGCATAAAAAAGTTGACCTGCGAGCGCCATGTGCCTGCGTTTGATGGGCACAGTGGCGGCAATTGATGATTTTTTTTTCAGTTTGTTTGCGCCCCCACAAAAAAATTGCTGTCCCAGTTTTTTTTACAATCCTATAGTGTATACTACAAATTTTTACAAGTATACAGGAGACGGCAGAGGGACACTGCTGTGCATTCCTGGTGCTGATCTGAGGTCTGTTCAGAACTTCAGCTTATACTGTATGTATGTATGTAGATGGACAGAGGAGGGGGACAGGGTCACAGGGATAGTGATCAGGAAAAGGGTAAAAAGTGCCCCCAGCATGTTTCTGACACCCACCTCTCTACTAGCACAAGTGGAAGGGGTGGTCTGTACTTAGTGGGGGGTCTATAATGAGGGAGGAAAGTCAGTACTGAAGGGGGTCTATACTGAGGGAGGAGGTATATACTTAGTCAGGGGGGTCTATACTGATGGAGAAGGGGTCTGTATGTAGTGGGGGGTCTATACTGAAGGCTTAAGTCTGTACTGAGGGAGGGGGAGTCTATACATGTAGGGGGGGGTCCGTACTAAAGGAGGGGGTCTATACTTAGTGGAGGGGGGGACTGTACTGAGGGAGGAAGTCCATAGTTGGTAGAGGGGGGTCCGTACTGAGGGAAGGGGGTCTATAGTTAGTAGAGGGGATCCGTACTGAGGGAAAGGGGTCTATAATGAAGGAAGGGGGTCTATAGTCTGTAGAGGGGGCCCGTACTGAGGGAAGGGGGTCTATTAGTCCATTTTTACAATGTAATAATAAAAATACATTCCAAGCATGGTATTGGGATGATATAAGTGCTAAAACCAGCCATTCACCCGACAAATCGCTCGCCGCCGAAATCCCATCAACCCCGAAACAACATTCAACACAACCCCCCCCCCCCCCCTCCCAGTCCTTGGCAAAATTGTCCCTGAATGGCAGTTTGGAAATGTGGTCACCCTAGCCTTAGCTGCTGCCTCCCTGAGCCCTGACAGTGAAGAGAGAGAGTGGGGGAGGACAACAGCCATTAGTCCGATACATATTCAACATATTTTTGGTAAAAATCGCAATAAGCGTTTATTGATTGGTTTGCGCAAAAGTTATAGTTTCTACAAAATAGGGGAATCAGGCATTTTTATAATTTATTTTTTACTAGTAACTAGGTACTAGTAATGGCATAATGTCGTGACTGCGACATTATGGCGGACACATTGGACACTTTTGGAGCTATTTAGGGGCCATTCACATAGCGATCAGTGCTATATATATGCACTTGTTACTGTGTAAATGTGACTGGCAGTGAAGGGGTTAACCAGGAGGGGGCGCTGAAGCAAAAATAAAACGTGGGATACACAGCTAATGTTTCGCACTGATGCTCAGTGCTTACTCTGAGTAAGCACTGAGGCATCAATGCGAAACGTCAGCTGTGTATCCCACTTTTTATTTTTGCTGTGGATTGTAGTGTATTTCCATTTTACTATTAAAGGACAATTCTGGAATTCCCAGGAGTGCGGCTGTTCAAATATTTTTATTTTGTTCTCTGATGGTGTGGTGTGAGGATATTTTCTTGGCAAACTTTGGACCAAATGAGCATTGTTTAAATGCCACGGCCTACCTGGGTATAGTTGCCGACCATGTCCATCCCTTTTATGGAAGGAAGAATGACCCCTGGAAGTCCATCCCTTTTGGGGTGGAACGGGAGATTTGCATGACGGATGTGCAGCCGAAAAATCTGCAGCAACTGCATGATGCCATCATGCCAAAATGGACCAAAATCTGAGGTATTTTTCAAACACCTTGTTGAATCTATGCCATGAAGAATTGGGGCAGTTCTGAATGCAAAGGGGAATCAAACCTGGTACTAGCAAGATGTACCACAAAGTGGCCGGTGAGTTTATATTTAGTTATAATTTTCTGTCTTTTTTACTAGAAATTTACTGTAAAGCCTTGATTATTGTTTACTGAAAAGCCATCCCACGGGTGGACCTAGATAAGTATGCACCACTGGAGAGTAAAGGGTTAATGGTATTCCTAATTAGAATTGATATATAAAAGTAGGCCACGCCTCCAAAACGGATTCTCCGCCAATTGTCTCTGTGGCTGTATTGAGTAATGCCAGCTCTTTCCTTAGCCTCGTGTGTGTTCTGTGGCCCTTGCCGGTCTGTCAAGCATCAGAACAGCGGCCTCTCCAGCCCCCCGGTGCTATCCATCCCTGCTGCGGCCTGCATAGGATATCTTCCCTGGGCAGTGATAGGAGAGCTGCATGGACTGATCACCCCTAAATCACTCACAGCACATGCATGGAGGCTTTTGTTTAGATCCACGACTATTGAGGGGTTGAAGATATACCTTTTGTAAGTGCACCGAATTAGGTTTTCAATTGTGCGCTATAATAAAATGGTTAACTGCACTAGGGTCTGTGCGCTCTTTGTCTTGTTGATTTTGTTTTCACAGTGACTGGTTCCTGATGATACTCAGAGCAGCATTTACCCCAAATTTCTAAAATAAATTATTTTTGCAGCTGGTTTTAATTAAGAAGCTATGGACTGGACCACAGCAGGTCTCATGTTGGTTGCCAATTAGCGCAGTCACTAGATGTAGGATGGGAACTGATGCAGTCACCACCTCTATAACTTTGTAAGCTGCAACATATTCAACTTTTATTTTGCTGGTTTATTAGCATTGTAATTTCTCATTAACCACTAGAGGCCCGTGCTATAGCCCAATGACAGCTACAGCATGGACCCCAATTGCCGGGAGCACGTCAATAGACATCCTCCCCTTTGCACGCTGCCCCTGTCACTGAGACTCGGGTGATTATTTCTATTATTTAAGTACTTATATAGCGCCGTCAATTTACGCAGCGCTTTACATATACAATGTACATTCACATCAGTCCCTACCCTCAAGGAGCTTACAATCTAAAATCCCTAACTCACATTCATATACTAGGGCCAATTTAGGTAGAAGCCAATTAACCTACCAGCATGTCTTTGGAGTGTGGGAGGAAACCGGAGATAACCGGAGGAAACCCACGCAGGCACAGGGAGAACATGCAAACTCCAGGCAGGTAGTGTCGTGGTCCGAATTTGAACCAGCAATCCTTTTTTCTGCTAGGCGAGAATGCTACTCACTACACCACTGTGCTGCCCACAGATCTGAGTAAGGGGTCTGTCCTGGCCCCTTACCACGTGATTAGCTGTCAGCCAATGACAGCTGATCATGTGATGTAAGCATTACAGCGTGAGGAGAAAAAATAGGATTTTTGTACTCACCGTAAAATCCATTTTTCTGAGTTCATAGACGGACACAGCCTTCATTGACATTAGGGTTATGCTTCTTCCTACCAGGAGATTTAGGCAGAATTTAACAGCACTTAAAGTGTTAAAACCTTTCCTTTGTGCCGCTCCTCCCGGGGGGCGTGGCTCCCCCAGGCATAACCCACACCCTGCTCTAGGAGCCTCAGTCCATAACAAGCAGTACAAACCAAGGAGGGGTGGGTGCTGTGTCCGTCTATGAACTCAGAGAAATGGATTTTACGGTGAGTACAAAAATCCTATTTTCTCTTCCGTTCATAGACGGACACAGCCTTCATTGACATTAGGGACGTCCCCAAGCAGTGTCAAAAAATTAGAGGGGTGGGAAAGTAACACAGCAAACCAGGTTACACCCCAAACAAAAACCGGAGTTGCTCAACGGAGAAACTCCAACTATAAACTGCCGCCCGTAACACCTGCAGCTGAGGAAGGCATCAAAAGATGCACCCACATCCACCTTGTAAGACTTTGAAACAGCGTGGATTGACGACCAGGATGCATCCCAACACCGCTGTAACACAGAGGCAAGATGCCGGAAAGCCCAAGAGGCTCCGATCGCCCTGGTCGAATGCGCCATAACCCGAAAGGGGGGCGCACGCCCTTTCAGGGCATAGGCCTGAAGCACAATCCGTCGGAACCACCTAGGAACGGTGGCCGACGAGACTGCCAGGCCCACTTGTAGGGCCGCCACCGACACGAACAGTGAGCCCGACTTCCGGAACGGAACTGTAACATATAAGTACACTCGTAGGGCCCGAACCACATCCAGAGGATGCAAAGTGGCCTCCTCCTGGCATTTCGGCCGAGGACATAAGGATGGAAGAACAATGTCCCCATCAATGTGAAAAGCCGAAACGACCTTGGGGGAGAAAAAACGGCTGCGGCCGCAGCACCACCTCATCCATACGGATGACCAAGTAGGGAGCCTTGCAAGACAAGGCCGCCAGATCAGACAGACACTCGTCTGATCGAGGTAATTGCTACCAGAAATAAAATCACCTTTAGTGACAATAAACAAAAAACCTCCCGAATGTCCTCAAAGGGAGCATCCCGAAGCACTGAAAGGACTAAATTCAAGTCCCATGGGGGTAAAGGAGGGCGCACCGGAGGGGCCACCTGCCAGACCCCCTGACCCAACGTACGCACCCAGGAGTGCAACGCCAGGGTCGCCGCAAGTAAAAACAGCCAGAGCAGAAATCTGGCTCCTAACCGTACGTAAGGCGAGGGCCTGAACCACTCCCTGCTGCAAAGACAGCAGAATCCTGTACACAACGCATGTACGAGAGTGCCAGTACATCTCTCCCCACACAGAGATGTAGGCCTTCCATGTATGAGGAAAAAAAAAACTACGTGAGGTAGACCTCCGTGCACGCAGCACGGTAGAGACCACCGAGCCCAATAGGCCTCAGTCCTTAAGCCCCTGGCTCTCAACAGCCGCGCCGCTAAGGCCGGTGGCTGTGAAACAGGGTGGAAGATCGGACCCTGTAACAGAAGATCAATTCCCAGGGGAAGACGCTAGGGGGCATCTGGCACCTGACGCATTAGGTCCGCGTACCAGAAGCGACGTGGCCAAACTGGGGCAATCAGAACTGATAGAATCCCTACAGCTTCCACTCAGCGCAGCAGGCGAGGAAGAAGCTTTCGAGGAGGGAAGGTGTAAAGTAGGCGATAGTGACCCCAAGGAGCCACCAACTCGCCTGACGCGTCCGCCCACGGGTCCTTAAACCTGGCCACGAACCGTGGCACCTACCGATAGAGACGGGACGCTAGATAGTCCACGTCCGGAGTGCCCCACTTTCGGCACAGACCCCGAAACACCTGCGGGTGGAGAAACCACTCTCCTTGGCCCAGTGCAGTGCGACTTAGGTAGTCGGCTAGCCAATTCCGTATTCCCGGAATGTACCCGGCCGATAGAGCCGGAACGGACCCTTCGGCCCACCGAAGGATGTGCGGGACCCCTGTCGCTGCAACAGAACTCTGTGTGCCTCCCTGATGATCAACCTACGCCAAGGCCGTGGCGTCATCGGACAGGATCCTGACCTGTCGGCCCTGTAGATCCAGGGACCACCTGGCAAGGCAAAGCTTGATCGCTCGGAGCTCCAGAACGTTAATCAGTAGGCAGGACTCCACCTGAGTTCAGTGCCCCTGGGCTGATTGGGTGCCCCAAGCGCCCCTCCCCAACCGGAGAGGCTGGCATCCATCGTGACCACCGTCCATTGGCCAGCAGAAAAAATGACTTTTCGGCTCGAAGCACCGGAAACGCCAGCCATCACACCAGGGGAGACATGATCAGATGACTCAATTGAATCTGGTAATCCAGAGATGGCGGAAGCTATTCCCATCGTGACAGCAATTCCCTCCGTAGTACCCTGGCGTGGAATTGGACATACGGAACCGCCTCGAACGAGGCCACCAACGGACCCAGAACCTTCCTGCAGAATCGCAGAGATGACCGTTTCTGGGTCGGCAACTGCAGCATAGCAGATAGCATAGTCTGAAGTTTTTCCGTTAGGAGAAAAACACTCCCGCCCTGGCGGAATCCAGTACTAGTCCCAGGTAACACGTGATAGACACGGCGCCACCAATGCAGAGCACGAAGAAGCTCGAAGGAGAATGTCGGCCAGACATCCCATGATAACAAAACCCCCGCTGTCACAGCCGGGCCAGTATCGGGACGAGCACCTTGGCGAAAACCCGCCGAATGGGAAGGACACCAATTAAAATGGTCCCCCCCCGACCGCAAAGCACAGAAACTCAGGTGCTTTGAGGATACACGAACAAGTAGGAACGCGTTCATGACATCCAAGGATGCCAGAAAAAAAAAAAAAAACCCTGATGGAGTGCCGCTATTACCAAGCGAACTGGCACCACCTGAAAGTTTGCACCTTGACAAAACAAACGAGGGACTCGAGGCCCAGGATTGACCGGGCCCCATCCTCCGTGGGGACACAAACAGAATGGAGTAAAACCCCTGAGACCGTTCCAACGAGGGAACCGACACAATCACTCCCCTGACCAGTAGATCTTGGACAGCCCCTGACAGAGCCAACCGGCGAACCGGAGGAGGCCAGAGGCCGGAGGAAAAAAACCTGTTTGGCAGACAAGAGAGAAACTCAATCTTGTACCCCAAGGAAACCACTTCGCAACCCCAACGGTCGGAGAGGAGAGACCTCCACCGAGCCATGAATGTGCAAAGCCAGTCTCCCACCCGAGAGACGGGCAGGAGCAGACCTACAGGCGGAAGCAGGTACGTCCGCAGACTTGTTAGGCATGCGGTATCAGGTGCGCTGCTACCCCGCGGCGGGGGTTTAAGCACCATGTAGACCTACCCCCACTGCACAGGGCGGGCGAAAAAACGCTCGGAGGTAGTCAAGGTGGGAACAGCATGTGCTTACCACCCTTGGCATCCACAATGATGCCACCCAGGGAAGTCCCAAAAGGACCGTTCACCCTTAAAGGCCATCACCAAGGCCTCCTTAGAGGATTAGTCCGCAGACCAGCTCTTCAGCCACCCAAAACGGCGCAGAACCCTGCAGAGACAGAAGCCCCGGAACGTATCCATGGCCGCCTCGCAGAGAAAATTCCGACCCTGAACTATCGTTCAGCCAGGTCCCAAGAGGACTCGGAAGCGTCCCCTTCATCCAGCTCCTGCAGCAGGAGCTTCGCCCTTTCAGTCGGGGCCTGACCAGGGCCCTGGCCAGAGCCGGCCTCACCGCCCAACCCACCACCGTGAATAGGGAGCGGGCCACGGCCTCCACTCTCCTATCAGCGGAATCCTGAAATGCAGGAGCCCCTTCCACAGGCAACGTGGTGGCCCTGTACAGTCTGGACATAGGGGGTCCACTGGCGGAGGAGAGACCCTTTTTCTTTAAATCCCCCTCAAGGGGGTAACGGGTTGCAAAGTTTTTTGACAAACTTTTTGCGGTGCATCCCATTCCTTGTATAACATATTGACCAAATAAGGAACACAAGGAACAGTGCAGTGCGTGGCGGTCTGCGGAATCCAAAAGGTACTGACACGGTGGTGTCTCCGCCACATCCTCAATATTTAGAATCTCACGCACCACAGAAATAAACAACAGCTCCAACAACCAATGCTGACACTGCAGCAGACATCCTCACTATCCATGTGGGTCTAGTCCACAGCCTCTGACAAACCAGAACCAGATTCCATGTCAGAGACATCCCCAGAATCAGGCTTTTTTACACCCCATCTGGGCACTAGCTGCATCAAACCTGGCAAGAAAAACCAGGACAGCCAACATAACAGATGTGGCAGGGGAAGGAACGAGGGTTAACTCAGGCCTAGTGGAGAGGGAGACCTGGCTCAGGTTCCATAGTGCCAGCGCTGAGACACCCCCCCCTGCAAGGCAGGACAAAAAAAAATCCCCACTGGTCACCTCCCTGCAGCTAAAGGAGAACATGGGGGCCTCTGGTACTCACCACCCCACCCGTTGCAGCGTGGTCCGAGAAGGACAGGGTGTGCTGAGAGCCGTGCAGCGCTGTGTCTGCTTTCTGAGACACATCCGAGGTGATTGCAGCGCCAACAGCCGCCACACGAGGCAGACGAAAATATGAAGATGGCCGCCGAATGCTGAAAAAACAGCATAGGACTACAAGAAAATGGCCGCCGGGCTATATAAGGCTAGGCTCCGGCAAAATGGCCGCCAATGACGCAGATTTAAAAAGACAGTGACTTTTTTTTTTGTCATCAACTGTCACACAGAAAACACCTCACAGCACACTGCAAAGGCCCATAAGTGAACCCCTGCAGTGACACACACACAGCCCCTGCTACACCCGGGCCCAGTGACATAAGCCCCAGAAAAAAAACCCTCACAGCCGTCACCCAAAAAGGGAAGGAGGGAGAGGAATAAGGGAGAGAGGAAAGCAGGGAAAAAACCCTCAGTCGACCTCCCAAGGGAAACATTCCAGCCAGACCACTTACCTGAGTAAGAGGTCACTACTTACCCGTCCTGCGACTACCCGGCTGGAGGTATCCCAGACAGAACCAACGTCCGTGAACGGCATGGCTGTCGGCCAGACACACTGACAGGGCCATAGAGACCGGTCATATGTGTGCCCTAGAACCGAAGTTCCCTGGCCGCCCCTGGAGCAACGGGGCCTGTCGTGGACGTCCCAAAGCTAAGCGAAGGGCCGGCACACGCTCGAAGGCCGAACCTGGGGAGACTACAAGGGTCGAGGACCCAGCCTGTCGGCTGTTGATAGAAGAATCACAGGATTCAAAACAATGCAGGAACAAAAACAATAAAAGCGAGAAAAATCGCAAGAAAAAAAACTCCAGAGTCCAGGACTCCAGAGAGAGCCTGACTCTCCTGTCGTTAGGCAGAAAAAGACTGAGGCTCCTAGAGCAGGGTGTGGGTTATGCCTGGGGGAGCCACGCCCCCTGGGAGGAGCGGCACGAAGGAAAGGTTTTAACACTTTAAGTGCTGTTAAATTCTGCCTAAATCGCCTGGTAGGAAGAAGCATAACCCTAATGTCAATGAAGGCTGGGTCCGTCTATGAACGGAAGAGAAAAAAAGCTGATCACTGGCTCCTGGATAGGGGACATCGGTCCCCAGTGGAATAGACACATCAGCCTCATTAGTGAACACCAGTGCCCCCTGCCAGTGCCAATCAGTACCATCAATGCCCATCAGTGGTGCCAGTCAGTGCCTCATCAATGCCACCTAGCAGTGCTGCATATCAGTCTCACCTACCAGTGCTGATCAGTGCCCATCACTGCCACCCATCAGTGCTACCTATCTGTAACGGTATGGCCTGTGGGACCCAGAGGCTCTTGAAGGATACGGGGTACTCCTGGTTCAGCTTCACCAATGACTCTTGGGTCTAGGGTCATCCTATGTCGACTAGGGGCATAGGATGACTGAGAAAATATATCTTGAATTACATGAGATGGGACAGTAAGGATAATTCACAATGTATTGCAGGATATCTTGAAATATTGCAGGTGGTTAATTCTGAACCCGACAGGTCAATAATAGTGTGATTCATTCAATGTGGGGACACATACTGTTAAGATGTTAATTTATGTTAATCACCTCCAGCTACCTGGCTGTAGTGATAAAAGCTTGCTGTGATTGCATTCTATTGTGTTAATCAAGTCTGGCTCCTAAGATATTTCATTGTGCTACGCCAATTTACACTGTATTGTGTGAAAGTCTATTGATGATAATATGTGATGTGACTTAGCACCCTCTAAAGGTCAGACGTCTGACTTATGTTTACTAAAGGAATGTGTATTGAATAGAAGGTGAAAAGGTGTAAAGAGCCGGAGTCATGACGTCTGCCATGTCAGCTATAGTAATTAACTCATGTAGATTCGGTGCCAGAAAGTCTGTCTAAGATGTGGATTGAGGGGGACTCGTTAGCACCCATTGTGTGATGTTGTGGGTGTAGTGCGTCATTGTCCCTTTGATTACTGCAGCATGCTTTCAACTGTATAAAAAGAGGTTAAGTTTACCATTAACCACTTAAGGACCGGACCAATATGCTGCTAAATGACCCAAGGGGTTTTTACAATTCGGCACTGCGTCGCTTTAACAGACAATTGCGCTGTTGTGCGATGTGGCTCCCAAACAAAATTGGCATCCTTTTTCCCCACAAATAGAGCTTTCTTTTGGTGGTATTTGATCACCTCTGCGGTTTTTATTTTTTGCGCCATTAACAAAAATAGAGCGACAATTTTAAAAAATAATGCAGGACTTCATCTTGGACTTCCGTTTGCAGGGGGGAGTGGCTTAAGCATGGTGGTGTGAGAGCCGAGGAGATCGGAGTTAAGTGCTAGCACCGTGCACCCCCGTAGAAGACCTTCTAAGAAGCCGGGAATTCCTGCATGTATCTCGGCACCTATCTGCTGTGAACCTCGCCAGCGTGAGGTATTGTAGCGCAGAGACTATCTGCCTTACCAGGGATCCGGAGCGGAGCGGAGACCCGTGGAGACGTGCGGTGCCTCGGCGGGACCAGTGCCGGGTGGGTCGGTCGGCTTCACAGCACGGAGTGACACGTGCAGCAGACCAGCTGGTGGTAGCATCGAACACAAGCCGGAGCTTGGAGTCACGGGACAAGCTGTATTGTACGAGCTGGAGTGGATTCGCTGGCTGGCCAGACAGAGGACTGCAAGGTCAGTGAAGCATAACAGTCTAAGGCTGCTTAGAATCATTGCTTGAAACAACTGCTGCAAAAATCCAATCTGTGCCTTATCTGTGTTAAGACTGCAAATCTATTCAAGAGGTGCTGATTATTATCCCCCTGGTAAAGCTACCTGCAGAGTATATTGCCTGAAACAATTTCTGCAAAGATTAAATTTAATCAGTGCTACCCCTGATTCAGGACTGTAAATCTGCAAATCGATTTAATCTATTTAGTAGGTGCTGTTTATTATCGCTCACCGGGTTTTGAAACAGAGATACAATTCCCTGGTAAGGAGACTCGCAGAGCATATTGGCAATACACGGGTGAAGACCCAGGTGGGAGCAGGGACGGTATCCTTGTAACCTTGCAACCTCAGATATATATGTCTAGACGGGGGAAGAACACAGGAGTGCCAACTACACCGACTCATTCATATATTACCAGATACCTGACGGTAAGGAGAGATATGAAACAGGGGGCAGATACAGGTATGAATATGAATATGGCTATGACACAGGAACCGTTCCCGGAGGCAACATTACAGAGTGTACAGCAGGCTATGATACCGGCGGTGGAAGCACAACAAATAGGCAATGGGTTAGCGAAGGGGGCTGCAGAAAGGGGCCTCAAAATGTCTGCAGGAGTCTCGGAAGATATATCTGTTTGCTCTCACAATACATCTGAATTGCAAACAAAAGAGCAGGGGATAGAGCAGGATATCAGTCAGCTTAAATACCTTATTCAAGCTCTCCCCACTAAGGAGGACATTCAACAGTTGATTATCAGTATAACTGGCCCTCAGAGAGGAGATTGGAGCAGTAAATAACAAAGTAGAAGCGGTAGAAGTTAAAACGGCGACTATGGAGCAAACGCAAAATTTAATGGACAAGCGGCTTGAAAACGCAGAGAAAAAATTGAATAAACAGCAACAGCAGATAATTGCCCTACAGTTGCAATCAGAAGAGTACGAAAATAAGTCTAGGAGAAACAATATCCGGATTAAGGGAATCTCAGAAGAGACGGAGGGGCCCGCGCTTAGAGAAGCTGTTACCAATATTTTCAACCAATTATTAAAAAATCCCCTAGATACTCCCATTGATTTAGACAGGGTGCACAGGGTACCGGTTACTCGTCACCCTGGGCAGAGCAACCCAAGAGACATTCTATGCAGAGTCCATTTTTTTCGTGTAAAAGAAGACATTCTCAGGGCGGCATGGAAGGAGGGAGCAGTGAAATATCTGGGAGGAGAGCCACAACTATATCCAGACCTTAGCAGGCAAACTAAAAGCCGGCGGCGTATGCTGAAACCACTGCTGGAACACATTATCTAGAGGAGCCAGATACAAATGGGGATACCCATTTGCTGTAATCATAAAAAAGGGGGGACGCACCCTCATTTTGAAAGATCCGTCTCAACTTCCAGATCTCTTTAATTTTCTGGATTCTGAGCCGATAGAGGTTCCTAACTGGACAGAGCTGTCAATTAGGGTTGTCCAGATACCGATACCAGTATCGGTATCGGGACCAATACCGAGTATTTGCGGGAGTACTCGTACTCGCGCAAATACCCCCGATACCTAAATAGAATACTTTCCCCCCCCTTCCCCCCCCGCCGCTGCATCGCGCCGCCGCATCGAGGGACATGGCTAGAGGGACATTGCTGCATATGTGAGGGACATGGCTAGAGGGACATTGCTGCATATGTGAGGGACATGGCTGCATATGTGAGGGACATGGCTAGAGGGACATTGCTGCATATGTGAGGGACATGGCTAGAGGGACATTGCTGCATATGTGAGGGACATGGCTAGAGGGACATGGCTGCATATGTGAGGGACATGGCTGCATATGTGAGGGACATGGCTAGAGGGACATGGCTGCATATGTGGGGGACATGGCTTCATATGGGGGGGACATGGCTGCATTTGGGGACACATTTAAAAAAAGTATCGGTATTCGGTATCGGCGACTACTTGAAAAAAAGTATCGGTACTTGTACTTGGTCCTAAAAAAGTGGTATCGGGACAACCCTACTGTCAATAATGACTGAATATGCCAGCTAGCAAGGACTGAATAAGTAGGAACACCGGAGGACAGCTGGCGGGATAGAAAAAGAATATAAACTTTTTTTTATGTTATATAAATTTATTCCTGGAGTACGTTCCCTAATTTTTTTTTGGGGGGGGGGGGGGATAAGAGACTCAGGCAGATATATATATATATGTAAATAAAGTGGTCATGTAAGAGGAAGTAAAAGTCGGGGGGTATGGTAGAACCCGGCGATATATTGGAAATCTCCCACCCGTTTTTTGTTTTTTTTGGGGGGTAAACCTAACCTTACTGATACCCTTTTTTTTTCTCGCTCGCCTTTCCTACTGAAAAGCCTAGGGATGCACAGGGGCTAATAGGAGGGGTGTCAACGTGGACCTTCTGATCACCCCGATATACAAACAGGTAAGGGGAGGGAGGGTAGGCTAAGATACCAGAAGGGGCATACCAACACCTGGGGTGTTTTTTTTTTTTGGGGGGTATATTTCGTTTTTTTTATTTTTTTTGGATGGTTGAGGGGCACTAGAGATTCTAAAATTAGAGATGGGTAGGGGGGGTGGGGATAGGGGAGGAAAAGGTATTTATAAGAATCACAGGAATAATGGAAGGACACCGCTATGTGTTCTATCTCACGGGGGTAGTATGGATTTAGGAGTGGAGGGGAGTTTGCAGGGGAATGATACCTCTGAAGCAACACAATATGCAAATAATGGACACTACATAATGCACTATAAGGAGATATATTTTGACGAATCACTGGTAATATTTATTAATGTATTTACTTAGGCACTAATTAATAGACTATAATCTATTATAATAGTTGGGGTAAGTTACATGGGGGGGGGGGGTTTCCTCTGTGGGGGAGTGAGGGAGGGAGGATGGGAGGGATAAGAGGGTAGGCCCCCGGAACGAAAGTGGAAGCAGCATAGAGGTTGTTTTGCCCCTAGTTTTTTTTTTTTGGTATCTCTCTCCCCTATCGCAGCAGATAGATCATAGACCAAGTATGAAATATATAAGGAGGAGATGGGGGAAGGAGGGAAAGGGGAACCCAGGAAAGGTATGAAGTAAGGATATAACATTAAAGGAGCAATGTTTAATTTAGAAGTGCGGAATGAGGGGTATTGAAAGGTGATGTTTTAGATATGCAGGATTAAATATAGGGTGCACGGGGGTGTAGACAAAGGCTCAGATCACGGCTGTGCTTGTTCACTTCTCCCAATATCAACGTCTCTCCTCCAAGTGGGGGGGGGGGGGGGGGAAGTCAGACGTTGGAATTTGTGTGTTTGTGTTTTTTTTTTTTTTTTTAAACTGTGGGTTTCAGGTCAATTTGCGGGTGCATAAGACCTGAGACTTTTTGGAAAATACAATATCCGGGGGGAAGAGTCTCTTCCAGACCCGGAGCAAGAGTGTAAGTTAGAGAGTGGGTAACCGCTCAAAGAGAACCAGGTAATCTGATTCCTGTGGTCCGAGCCAAGGGTGCAGGCAGTGCAATCAAAATGCAGGTTAGGATGAAGGAAAAAAGCTGGGACAGCCGCACTCCAAAAAAACTCCTCTTTAATTAAAAATCACAAAATACATGCCACAGCAAAAAACAGCACAACAAAAGAAAAGCTGACGTTTCGCACTATGCCTTAGTGCTTCATCAAGCTATGAAGAAGCACTAAGGCATAGTGCGAAACGTCAGCTTTTCTTTTGTTGTGCTGTTTTTTGCTGTGGCATGTATTTTGTGATTTTTAATTAAAGGAGGAGTTTTTTTGGAGTGCGGCTGTCCCAGCTTTTTTCCTTCATCCTAACCTGCAAGAGTGTAAGTTAGTGGTTGTTTTTTCTGTTTTTTTTTTCTTTTTTTTTGGACATTGGGCTCTCCCCGTTGGTCTACCCAGCCCCCAACAAGCTGGGATTAGCCAGTAGTAGAATAGCAAGATGACCAAATTAAACTTGACTTCGTATAATGTAAAGGGGTTAAATAACCCCGAGAAACGCTCAAAACTCTTGGCAGAATTAAGTAGATTGAAATCCCAAATAATATTTTTACAGGAGACACATTTTAAAAATGATAAAATCCCGAAGTTGGGAAACCGGAAATTCCCTACGGTTTACCATAGCACATCCCAGTCTACAAAGACAAATGGGGTATCCATTTTGATGTCTAATCAGATGCCATGGAAAGAGTGTAAGACAGTTAAAGATGAGACGGGCTGCCTCCTTAAAAGGTCACATTGGTAAACTTGTATTTGCCAAATGAAAACCAAGTCAGTGCATTGGAAACATATTTGAATATAGTCCATCAGAATAAGGAGGGGATAGTGATAATGGGTGGGGATCTGAATTTGGCATTGGACCCGACTCTGGATGTCTCCAAGGGAGTATCTCATTTATCGTATAGAAAAATACGAAGGGTGAAGGGACTGCTACAGGACCTGCAGCTGATGGACACATGGAGGGTCCTCCATGCGCGCGACAGAGATTATACTTTTTTTTCATCGAGACATAAGACGTATACCAGAATTGACTATGTCTTTGTGTCACAGAATGCTCTGTCATGCGTAGTGGGGGCCTCTATAGGCTCATTTACGATATCAGATCACGCGCCCACCAGCTGCATCTTGGAATGGGGAGAGTTAAGTCCCCGGGAATGGCATTGGAGAATAAATGAGATGCTCCTGAAGGATCCAGAGTATGAAAATCAAATGGCACAGGAAATTGAATCCTACTTTGAAATTAACATAACGGAAGAAATAAGTCCTCTTTGCGTATGGGAAGCGCACAAGTGTTACATAAGAGGTTTTATTATTGCACTTGGCGCACGTAGGAAACAAATTTTTGGGGCAAAATTAGATGTGCTGATTGAGGAGATCAAAGTTGCGGAGCGGTTGCATAAGAAACTCCAAACTATACGGAATGAGGAAAAACTTATGAGTTTACGGGAAGAATTGAATGTTTTACTAACAGAGAGAGCGAGGGCAAAATTAACTCGATGTAAGCGAGCATACTATGAATTTGGAAATAAACTGGGTAGAAAGTTGGCAAATGCGCTGAGAGAGACAAGGGCGAGGAATCATATTGAGCATATAAAAAAGCAGGATGATACCCTAGTGAAATCATCACAGGAAATTGCAAAGACGTTCAGGGACTATTATCTGAAGCTATATAACATAAAAGGCCAACAATCTGCCTTAAGCAGAGAACAACAGGTAAATGATTACATAGTAACATCAGGAATGCCGGGGCTGTCAGAAGAGGAGGCAGAAAATATTGACGGGCCAATTAAAATAGAAGAATTCTTAGAAGCGCTGAAAGTATTAAAACCAGGAAGATCACCAGGTCCCGATGGTTATACGTTGCTATACTATAAAACCTTCTCTGAGAGGCTGGCACCAAAATTCCTTGCCGCATTTAAATTCTATACGAGATGGACAGGAGATGAGAGGAGAGACATTGATGGCTCATATAACACTAATTCCGAAAGCAGGTAAAGATCCAACCCAGTGTGCTAGTTACCGCCCAATCTCGTTGTTAAATGTTGATCTTAAGATCTTAACGAAAATACTGGCAAATAGGTTACTGGGATTTATCCCAGACCTCATTCACCCGGATCAGGTAGGATTCACACCAGGTAGAGAGGGGAGGGAAAATACACAAAGGGTCCTTAGTGCCATACAACTATCCCACTCCCAGCAGAAACCGTTAGTGATCGTATCTGCAGATGCGGAGAAAGCATTTGATCGGGTAGAGTGGACATTCCTGAGAGCAGTTTTACAAAAGATAGGAATAAAAAAGGGGATGTTGAACTGGATTACAAGCTTATATTCATGCCCAAGAGAGAGAGTGAAGGTGAATGATGTCATGTCCGAATCGTTCCCGATAGGTAATGGAACGCGTCAGGGATGTCCACTCTCACCCATCATATTTATCCTTACAGTAGAACCCTTCTTAAGAATAATAAGGGCAAATACAGACATCAGGGGAATTCGAACTAAAGGGAGGGAGCACAAGGTGGCAGCCTATGCCGACGACTTACTGTTCTTTATAACTTCCCCAGTGATATCCCTACCGCCATTACTGTTGGAGTTACGGAGGTATGGGGAGATATCTAATTTCAAAATAAATTACAGTAAGTCCGAAGCAATGGGAGTGGAAATGAAGGTTAAAACAACAGCTGGCAGACAACTTTAGTTTTAAATGGACAGATTCACATATAAGCTATTTGGGGACCAAAATACCAAATAGGCTTAATCGCGTATTCGAACTGAATTATGCACCATTGATTAGGCAAATTAAATTGGACTTCCAGAGATGGGAGAAATAAATCTTCACCTGGTTTGGAAAAATAAATATCATCAAAATGAACATAATGCCGAGAATATTGTACTTGTTCCAGACCCTACCCGTGAAGTTATCAGCTGGCTTTTTGAAAGAGTTAAGGGCTAGATTTGTAAGATTTATCTGGGCAGGAAGACCCCCGAGGGAACGTAGAGCCATTTTGACTCTACCCAAAGAACGAGGAGGAGTGGGTCTCCCAGACCCGATGAGCTATTATGAAGCATCGCACTTAGCACGGGTAGTGGACTGGTGCACAGTACAAGAGGCAAAACCATGGATACAGCTGGAGCAAACTATAACTACTATACCCTACCCTTGGAAGGAATAGTGTGGCTTGCAGAAGCAGAGATACCACAGGAGGTGAAGAGACACCCCACGATTGGGGCAACAATCTATAAGACGAGAAAAATATTTAAGAAAACAAAGATGTCGACACACCCAAGCCCTATGATCCCAATCTTGGGAAACCCAAGTTTTGAGCCGGGGCTGATAGATCAGAGTTTCAGAGAATTAAAGCGGCAGGGAATTAGTAGGGTGACACACTTTTCTAGAGAAAACCTGGTAATGAACAGGGAAGAGATAGATGGAGCATTTTCAGAGGCTCTTGACCCTTTTAGGAGAATAGAGCTTAATGCTTTTTTACAATCACTTAGACAACGTATCACAGGAATACGTAAACAGTCGGGGTTTGAACAGATATGCTTAAAAAGAGAGCCACTTAGACATTCACTCTCAGTTATCTATGCCTTGTTGATAGATTTAGAAGCCCCTCAAGAACTGGGTTTTCTACAGGCGTGGGAAAGGGACCTGGGTATTACCTTCACGGAGATACAGAAAAAAAAGATATTGTTATTTGCACACAAAGCATCTATGGCAACTAAGTATCAGGAAGGAGGTTATAAAATTTTGACCAGGTGGTATAGAACTCCGGCAGTATTGAATAGGATATATCCGCAAGTGGCCAATCAATGCTGGCGTTGTCAGAATGCGGAGGGCACCATTTTTCACATTTTTTGGGAATGTCCCAAACTGAAAGAATTTTGGACAATGGTGTCAGAAATGGTCTTAGAAATTACAGATGTATATTTGGGAGATAATCCATCAGCTTTTCTACTCCATGATATCCCTCTAACGAAAAATATAAAAACTCTCTTATAAGGCACTTGATTACGGCAGCAAAAGCGTGCATCCCGGCCCTATGGAAAAGTACGACCGCTCCAACCAAAATACAATGGATGGGGCGAATAGCAGACATTCAGCAAATGGAAAGTTTAACCATGATACTGAGAGAACAAGAAGAGAAATATCGGGAGATCTGAGCGCCATATATTAAATACAGGGAACAAAGCCTGTAGGTAGATATGCGGGGGACTGGGGGGGAAAGCGGGGGGCCCGGTGTCCAAAATGTCCAAAATATTAATACATTTTTTTTTTGTTTTGGGTTACAGATTTTATTTTATTTATGTGTATTATCAGTGTTTTGTGTTTGTTACAGTGTGGCTGGTCAATCTAGGTAGACTGGATGTGGAGGTTACTGGGGTATCACCCCAGTTAAGAAAAAGATATTGCAGTGGTGTTGTAGAACATAATTGTATTAGAAGTATGAGATAAATAAAGAGCAGGATGTATATAAAATATGCTGTGGTAAGAATGATGTAAAAGAGCTGAGGGGAGAAGGAACTGATTGGCAATGATGAAGGAAGATCTTTTGTATAGGTAGAAGAGAACTATGAATGTATACAGATGTGTTGTTGTATAATACTACTGCAATGTGAAAAATAAAGAATTTATAAAAAAAAATAATGCAATATTTTTTACTTTTTGCTATAATAAATATCCCCCAAAAACATATATAAATTATTTTTTTCCCTCAGTTTAGGCCGATACGTATTCTTCTACCTATTTTTGGTATAAAAAAAAATTGCAATAAGCGTTTATCGATTGGTTTGCGCAAAATTTATAGCGTTTACAAAATAGGGGATAGTTTTATTATTTCTTTTTTTTTTTACAAATTTTTACTAATGGCGGCGATCAGCGTTTTTTTTTAGTGATTGCGACATTATGGCGGACACTTCGGACAATTTTTACACATTTTTGGGACCATTGTCATTTTCACAGCAAAAAATGCATTTAAATTGCATTGTTTTACTGTGAAAATGACAATTGCAGTTTGGGAGTTAACCACAGGGGGCGCTGTAGGAGTTAGGGTTCACCTAGTGTGTGTTTACAACTGTAGGGGGGTGTGGCTGTAGGTCTGACGTCATCGATCGAGTCTCCCTATAAAAGGGATCACTCGATCGATGCAGCCGCCACAGTAAAGCACGGGGAAGCCGTGTTTACATACGGCTCTCCCCGTTCTTCAGCTCGCGAGGGGGCGGCTAGAAACGAATAGCCGCGCCCTCGTCCCGGATCGCTCCTGAAGCCACGGGAACCGGCGCATGTACCGGGGGCAATCGTCATTCAAAGAGTGCTGAAAGCTGAAAATTGGTCTGAGCAAGAGGGGGGTTCAGGTGCCCAGTAAGCAAGTGGTTAAGGATTAGAGATACGTTTTAGGCTTTACAAGCCTGCACATTTTAGAGTGCATTGACTTCTTGTTCAAAAAGGTAAATACTTAGATGTGCATGACCTGGGCACAGGCCCTTTAAGGCTCCATGCACACTAGCATTTTTTTCTGCTCCTAGAAGCTAAATAGTGTTATCCTATGTGTCGATGCACACTAAAGGCCATTAGCATTTTTTGAGCTTTAGCGTCTAGGAGCAGGAAAAAAAAAATTGGGATTATTTGTACTCGCCGTAAAATCCTTTTCTCAGTCGTCCATGGACAGACACAGCTCCTTAAATTAAGTGGGATGTCCCCAAGCAGTGTCAAAAAACGAGGGGTGGGAACAGTATCAGTAAAACCAAAATAAGTTCATCCCAAAATAAGCAGAGCTCCTCAACGGAGGAGTTGCAATTTTAAACACCCGCCTGAAAAACCTAGTGGCCGAAAGAAGCATCAGAAGATGCACTCACAGCAACCGTGTAAAGTTTTGAAAAAAAATGTGAACGGACAACTAAGTGGCCGCTTCGCACACCTGTGAGACAGACGCTCGATGTCAAAAAACCCAGGAAGCACCAAATTGTCCTGGTCAAAAATACCGTGACCGGAAAAGGAGCGCCCGCCCCCCTAAGAGCATAGGCTTGTATGACGGTCTGCCTAATCCACCGAGAAATGGTGGCTGATGAGACCACCAGGCTCTTTTGTGAGCCAGACCCCGACACAAAGTGCGTCAGTTCTCTGAAACGGAGCCGCAGCAGACAGGTACACCTACAAAGCGCGTACCACGCCCAAAGCATGGCGCGCAACCTCCTTAGGATGAGCCGGCCAAGGACATAAGGATGGAAAAACAATGTTCTCATTCAGGGGAAAAGCCAAAACCACCTTCGGAAGAAAGGAAGGTCGCGGACGCACCACCGCCTTATCCTTATGGAGGATCAAGTATGGTGACTTGCAAGACAAATATATATATATATTTTTTTTGTTTACATTGGACTTATTTTGCACATCCAGTGCCGTTTGCTTGAATTTTCAATGTATGGATGCACCTGATTAGCACTTATTACCTATCATGCACCTTAGTGCTGCACATTTTTGATGTTGTATTTTGTCATGCACTTAGTGCACGGAAATTGCATGGGATTTTTCATTCTGGGATTTTAGATTATTTATTTACTAATTATTCTTAATTAGCGAGCGCCCCAACACATTACCTTCAATTACTGTTATAAGTGTGTGAACACCCAATCGTTGTGGCTGCTGCTGTAGCCCATCCGTTATTTAGTATTCAATAGTGTGGTTTGCGCATCTAGTTACCCCCCATTCCGATCACTAGAACTGGCCACAAACTTCGACAACTTGCGGTTGAGACAAGCGGCCAGGAGATCCACGCCCTGTGAGCCCCACCTCCTGCAAGGGAGTTGAAACACCTTCGAGTGCAAAAACCAGTCCCCCTGGTCCAGCATTTGGCGACTCAGGTAGTCCGCCTGCCAGTTTACTAGATGGTAGACATAAGCCACAGCCGTGGCGTTGTCCGACTGAATCCTGATCGGGCGACTTTGCAACCTCCTCGACCGCGAAGAGAGACAAAGCCTGAACGCCCGGAGTTTTAGGACATTGATCAGTAGACGAGATTCCGCTAGGGTCCAGCAACCCTGGGTCGACTGGACCCCCAGACACCACCCTCCCCCCAAACCGCAAGGCTGGCGTCCGTCGTAATCACCGTCCACTGGAAGGGAAGAAACGACTACCCGGACAGAACAGCTGACCGGGGATCTCAGCCACCAACTCGGACTAGGTGGCTTACCTGAATCTGACGATCCAGAGACAAAAGATTTGTTCCACTTGAACAGTATCTCCTTTAGCAAAACACGAGTGTGGAACTGGGCATCCTGAACCGCCTCGAAGGAGGCTACCATCAGGCCCAAGACTCGCATGCAAAAACAGAGAGACAACCATTTGCGTCATGTCAACACTTTCACTGCAGACTGAAGAGTCTGCAATTTCTCCAGGCGAAGAAAGACCTTTGTCTCCAAGGAGTCCAGGATCAACCCTAGGTACTCCAAACGCCGAGTCGGAAACCAGGACCGACATCTGGATTATTTAACACCCACCCGAATTCTCAGAGTGTCTGGCTGGCTATAGACACCTTCCTCTAATTCTGAGCCAGAAGCTGCTCTCAGAAGGTCGTCCAAGTATGACACGATGGCAATGCCTCGCTGTCTCAGCAAGCTAGGATCGGTGTGAGCACCTTGGTGAAAACTCTTGGTGCCGGCGCTAGACCAAAAGGAAGGACCACAAACTGATAGTGGTCCTCCCCTAACACGAAGCGCAGAAACCTCTGGTGACTTGCGAAAATTGGGACATGCAAGTATGCGTCCTTGATGTCCAAGGACGCCAGAAGTTCCCCTGGATGGAGCGTAGCTACCACCGAACGAAAAGATTCCATGCAGAACTCCCTTACTCTCACAAAGGCATTTAGGGCGTTGAGGTCCAAAATTGGACGGACCCCGTCCGTCTTCGGGACCCTAAACAGATTTGAATAAAATCCCTGAAAACTCTCATCCTGCTGGACGGGTAAAATTACCCTGCAGCTTAGCAAGTCCTGCACTGCCCCTAGCAGGGCACACCGACGAGCCGGAGGGAGACATGAGGGAAAGAATCTAAGGCGGCTTACATCTGACTACCTCGTTTACAGCTGATCCCGCTACCCGCCATTGCACTCAAAACCCTGGACATCCAGCCATTCGGTACCAGCTTAACGGAGCAACATCCTTTTCACAAGGGGTGACGCGCATGCAGTCCTAGTGCCGGGTAGGCACTTACTCAAGTAAGAGGCCAATCCGCTTGTTTTTAATTATGCTTTTAATAAACGGTAATATACTATGAGATCCCTTTTGTTTTCTGTGGTTGGACCTATTGGCTACCAATATTGAAGGCATCGTTCCAGACTCTGATGCATAGTGTGCAGGCACTCAAACCTGCCCAGCGTATTAGACCAACTTTTTCAATAAAGTGGTCCATACATTTTGGTAAGCGCATTTAATATCAAGAGCACTTCGGATGAAGTCTAAGGCCTCGTACACATGACCGGACATGTCCGCTGAAACTGGTCCGCGGACCAGTTTCAGAGGACAGATCAGATCGTGTGTACAGGCTAGCGGACAGATTTCCAGCGGACAAAAGTTTCTTAGCATGCCAAGAAACTTGTCCACTGGAGAGCTGTCCGTCGGACATGTCCGCTGGTTAGTACGTCTAACCAGCGGACCGAAATCCTGCGCATGCGTCAAATTGATTAGACGCATGCGTGGAAGCATTGAACTCGCGCGATAGAGAACGTCGTGGTCGTCTACGTCACCGCGTTCTCTGTCCACGGGGATTTCGGTTTGATGGTGTGTACAGCTATCAGACCGAAATCTCCAAGCAGACATGTCCGATGAAAACAGTCCACGGACCGTTTTCATCGGACATGTCCTGTGGTGTGTACGAGGCCTAATAGATGGTGAAGGCTGCTTTATCACCTGGATACTATTTGCATGATCACTTATAGAAGAATCTTTATTTGGATTTTCTTTATGAACTGCTTCATTCAAGAATCACTACTTTGGATATTATTCATATATTTTCTTATTGAATATCACAGATTTTAATGTTGGACTTTTTTTGCTATACAAATGTATTCTCAATCATTGTGATGCTAGAGTAATCATTTGATTTATTAATTTTATTAATTTTCGGAGTTGAGTGTTTAACTTTTATATATACACCCTGATATCTAAGCACGTGTATCTTTCATACCAGGATTTTAGTGTATTCACGCTAGGTGATTCACATAATAGCGCCCTCACTCACATCCTATCCATATTGCACAGTATCTATCTGTATTTCTGAGGAGCAGCTTGTTCATTAATATTAGTATAAAATTTATTTCACTGTTGTGATTTTTTTATTTATGTAAACCACGGTGGCGCGGAAAACACCCTACCTCTATCACCTAGCTGTGAACCTGCAAAGCCGTCCCCCTACCCATGAGACAGACAGGGGTAAGGCTACATACAATGGCGGGTTTGAGTGCCAGCATGTTCGGCTTTCGCACCCAGGGATGTTTCCGTCCTCTGGCTGAGCCCTTGTGGCCTGGGAGGGTTTACCCGCGGGCCCTGACCGATGAAAAAAATACCGCTTCTGAGCGGGAAATGAAGGACCTTGCTCACGGCGCAGATCCTTTCCCCTGGTGGACTGAGGGAGGAGAGTGCTCTTACCCCCAGTGACATTCTTGATGTTATCCAGCGAGGTAGCAAAAAAACTCCCACCCCTGAAGGGTAAATCAGCCAGGGCTTTTTTGGATGCTTGGTTAACAGACCAGCATTTCAGCCAAATCAGGCGGCGCAAAACCACCGCCGAAACAGAGGCTCTGGACATCAAGGATGCTGCATCCCGTGTAGCATCACAGACATACAAGACTCTGGACCAACTGGTCAGCCAGTATAATAAATTAGGGAGGGAGCTGGTGCTCCTCCACAGTCTGGTGCAAAACCTTGACCATTCAGCGAGTGTTTGAGACACGAAGGTTGCGGCCACAACAGGCTGCAATGCAGACCCCAGCATGGTAAACATGGAGCGGGTCAGCGCCTCGGAGCTCCTATCAGTATGGTCCTTGAAGGCAGGGGTCCCTTCTATAGGGAGAGCGGTCGCCCCCGTTTTAACCGGGCACACATGTCTTTGGAGTGTGCAAGGAAACCAGAGTACCCTGAGGAAACCCACACAGACACAGGGAGAGAACATGCAATCTCCAGGCAGATTGGTGACGGGGTCCCGATTCGAACACGTGACTCTCTTGCTGCCAAGTGAGGGAGTTAACCACTACACCACTGTGTTGCCCTACCTGAGAAGTTTTTTTTTTATACACTCTCCTCAAAGGGGTACCGAAACCCCAGGCGCTGAGGAACTACAAGGACTTCTGCGGCCTTTCCCATTCCTTATTAATAAACTAGTCAAAAGAAAAGGACATACAAGGAAAAAGTTTCACAGAGCGGTCTGATTTGTGTGCACAATAAAGACCGAGCCCTCAGAGGATACCTCCGCTGCACAATACAACATGAGGGAGTTCTATTAGCATCACTAAGCGCACTGATAAGTGCCCCGTCACCAACCCAAGTGAGGAGTCCTCCTCACAAGGAAGGTTCTGGTCCACTTACACAGACAACACAGAACCAGGGACGTGACAGCCAGGTCCTGGTCAGTACCAGAGCAGTACCCTGGGGATGGTGGGGGCACTTTTTAACTCCCCAACACCTGCACACCGCTCCAACAAAGTGTCCATGAACCGGAGGTGCAGGAGCCCCAGCTGCCACCTCTGGCATGTTTTGGGGAGGAAGAACCAGACGCTGACTCCATCTAGACAGCTCTCATAGACCCAATTCAGACCTGAATAAATCTCACCCTCCTTGCTTCGCTGACCAGAGGTTACCCAGGGGACTCGCCAACCACCGGAGGAGACCGTTCAGCGCCACTGCCTACCCTCAGAACACAGCGTGTGTGTGATAGAAATGCTGCGAGGTAAATCTGATCAAAAAATCATGAGGAGATCTGTGCTGCGTGCTGTATAAGCTTAGCACTAGAGGTCAAAACCACCTCCAAAATGGCCACCAGACACCTCAGATAGAGCAGGAAATGGCCACAGTAAAATGGATGGACTGCAATAGTAAGCTGCGCCATAGCACGACCACAACAAAATGGCCGCCAATGGGAATTGACAATGGTAGCAGCAGGCTACAAAAAAATGGCGCCGGCGCCGCAAAAATAAGAAAATGAGCCCCCCCACAGGTCTACCCAGGCAGAAATAGAACAGCAGAGGGAAATATGACAGAGAGCAGGTAAGGGAGGACCCCGGAACCCCAGGAATGCTCAGCTGTACCGACCCGCCGAAGCGGGACGGACTGTATTTACCCGTGCCTGCGAGGACCCACTGACGCATTTCTGACAGGCATACACTGCGTAGGAGTAGCTGTCGGCCCGGTCCACTGTGAGTGAGACAACACCATAGCCCAGTCATATGTGGACCCTGGAGTCAAAGCTCACCGGCCACCACAGGAACCATGGGGTATGTCATAGCAAGACCCAGCCTCTTTGCAAAGGTGTTCTCATGCTCGCTGGCCGGACTGAGGAGACTACAAGGATCTATATATCCAGCCTCTCAGCTGACAGTTGATCGAAGATTCTTCAAGAATAAAATAAAAAAATTTCCCTCAGGGCGCTGGGCCTCCTCCTTTGCTAGGCAGAAAGAAACTGAGGCTGCATACTGCAGGGAGGAGGGTCAAGTCCGAAAGGGACCGCCCTCTGGGTGGGGCTGTTCAACTCTGTTTAAGTAACTTGTATTTAATTATCCAACATGTTTCTGCCTAGTCCTCTCCTGTAAACAGGAACATAACCCACTTGTCAAGATTTAAAGGAACTGTGTCCGTCCATGGACGATAAGAATTTTTTTTTTTTTTTTAACTGTACAAAAACAAAGTCTGAAGCCAAAAACAGCAGCTGTAAAAACGTCCAGTGTGTATGGGGCCTAAAAGAAAAAAACAAAACAAAACGCTTCTGTCTAAAATTGAGTAAGCTCAGTAAATGCCAGAACAAGGGCAGTGAAATGGGACAGAATGCAGACATGGTGGAGACAGGTTGGCAAGTACAGTAGCCACAAATGCAGACAATAAGAGCAGAGCAGTGTCAAACCTAGTGACTCCAGTAGGTGGAAACTGAAGAGACAGAGGTGTGCAAAGTATGCAGCCATTGGAAGAGTGATGATTCTTCCAGCTGTGCAGAAACCAGAATTGATCAGGACTGGTTTTAGAAAAAATAAAGACCCGGGCAATAGTTTCCTGTGGGGTCTGTGGCAGAATAACATATTGTCAGTAGAGTACCGTTTGTCTATGACACTTTCTAAATAACCCAGAATCAGTCTTAAAAGTGGATGTAAACCCACTCGCAGCAATTATAAAGTACTGCCATAGTGCTGAACTATAAGGATATACATGCCTCCTGTGTGTATCCTTACCTGTCAAATGTCTAATTTAGCATTTAGAAGCCCCCAAAAACAGCAGATTCAATGGGTGGGTCTGTTAACGGCGCTTGGTGGGTGGAGTCATGATGTCAGCAGACTCCCTGCCCACCTCTAAACTCCCCTTGGCCAGAGCGTGCACAGGAGAGGCAAAGCGCGTTCTTGGTAAAAGCGCGCGCTCACGGCCCCCTGTCATTTCTGTGCACACATCAATCTCCAGTGACAATCAGGGATGATCGGTGCGACAGCTGTAAACACCGATCCCCCCTACATGGCTTTTCATCATCTGCTTCTCTCCCTCCCACAGCTTTCACCTGAAAAGCCATGCAAGGGGGATCGGTGCTCACAGCTGACCCCCCCTCGCACCGATCATTCCCGTCTGTCCTCAGTGTCTTCCTCCAGCGCAGTGTCCTCCTCCGCCCCCCCTCGTCTCTCTCCGTGTGTCCATATCCCCCCCCGCTGTGTCTTCTTCCTCCTCCGCCCCCCTTGTCCTGATCTCGTCCCCGTTGTGTTCACATTCCCCCCGTGTCTTCCTCCTCCTCCGCCCTCAGCTGTGGGCTTCCCTCCCCTCTCCCGAGGGCTGCGAGGGCGATCTGTCAGAATGGCGAGCGGAGAAAGGAGCTGGTATGTCAATTACCACCCCCTTTCTTTTCTGAACGGGACACAGAGAGCGTTTCTTACCGATCGCTGTGCATCCTGTGATAACTGAGCAGAGTAACCTGTGTGTTACTCTGCTCAGTTTATGCATGGAGGGGAGACACTGTCTTCTCTCCATTCATCTTCTGTGCAGAGAAAAGGACTGGGGAATCAGTCCTCTGTCCCTTTCTCGGTCTCAAATGGGAGATGCCAGGGGTCTCTGTTTAGAGCCCTGACATGTCACCAACGCCCCAACAGGGCTGATAAAAAAATAATAATCCAAAATTGTAAAAAAAAAAAAAAAAATGAAATTGAAAAAAAAAATAACTGACACCACAACCAACCCCCCCATACCGACACGGTCCAGAGCCCCAAGACCACCGACACCGACCACTACCCCACCGACACCGACCACTACCCCACCGACACCGACCACTACCCCACCGACACCGACCACTACCCCACCGACACCGACCACTACCCCACCGACACCGACCACTACCCCACCGACACCGTCCACTACCCCACCGACACCGTCCACTACCCCACCGTACCCCACCGACACCGTCCACTACCCCAACGACACCGTCCACTACCCCACCGACACCGTCCACTACCCCACCGACACCGTCCACTACCCCACCGACACCGTCCACTACCCCACCGACACCGTCCACTACCCCACCGACACCGTCCACTACCCCACCGACACCGTCCACTACCCCACCGACACCGTCCACTACCCCACCGACACCGTCCACTACCCCACCGACACCGTCCACTCCCCCACCGACACCGTCCACTACCCCACCGACACCGTCCACTACCCCACCGACACCGTCCACTACCCCACCGACACCGTCCACTACCCCACCGACACCGTCCACTACCCCACCGACACCGTCCACTACCCCACTACTATGTCCCCAACTCGCACGGCAGTTCACACTGCCATATGCGAACTGCTGGGGAGTGTCATACAATGGTAATGACACCCCCATTTCAGCTCGCATATTGCACTGCGAACTGACAGGACATGAATCGGATCGCATAGGTGTGAACACCTATGCGATGCTGGTGTGGACCAAAAAAAGGGCCCTGTGCGTGTTTGGTCCAAATGAGATGCGATTACAGCCATACAGTTTGTATGGCTGAAATTGCATCGCACAGACATCGCATGTGATCTGAACAGCAGTGCGGTGCAAATAACTTGCACAGCGCACTGTGAACCAGCCCCAAGTTCATTCAGCCTTACTGGGTGATAGTATAAAAAGTGAGAAATCCTCCCCTCCACCACATAACACATCCTGGTCATATAGGAATGTTGCATATGTGATCAGGTGACCTCAGACATACACACTGCAATATAACAATAATAATAATAATAAGATCACTCAAGCTCGGACTAAATACATCTCCCCTAATCACTTGTCTATGTATATTCTGATGGCTGTTCACCGCACCATTTCCTCATCACACTGAACTGTGGATCACCCCCCATATTATAAAAACATTTAATCAAAACACAGGAAAGACAGACAATCCTGGGAGAGCTGTAGAGGAGAGGAGGAGAGGGGAGGGGGATGTGAATTGTGCACTGTTTACACAAGCTGTGCATGTCTGCAAGCTAGTGCACGAGATATGTAAATAACCTGTCACTCAAAGCAAGGACTTTGGGTTTTTATCTGCAAGTCTGTTTTATTTCACTGAATAAAAAGAGGATTGCTCAGAGCTGGATTAACTTTGTGTGGCAAGACTGGGCACAGATGATAGGAAATATTATTCTCTACATTGTGACATAAAAAAAAATTATTTTGGGGTTTACATCCACTTTAAAAGCTGAGCTTTGCGCACAGCAAATATTGGAATTAATGCAAAGAAGCCGATACAACATATGTCAATGAATATTTGGTAGTAAACAGCACAGCACAGATTGTCCTTAGAAGGAGGGTGACAGAGTTCCAAGACCAGTGGGAGATCTACAGCTAGATGTGCGCTTCCTTAGTGATGTAGGCTCCCCCAACAGACCTCATCTGGCAGCTTGCTTTAAGAGAAAGCACAAAGGAGGACGGCAGGGCAATTTAAATAATTCTAGAATTACATATTTGAAGATGCAAAACATTCCTAGCCTAAAGTCATGCACACTATGCGCAATATTGATTTGCCTGGAGAGCAATTTTAAAATACTAAATCCAGGATTATTGACAAATTACCAGATTTATAATCAATTTAGTGTCACTGGACTGTCTTGTTACAAGAGCCAGAGAAACCTCTTGTATGTAACATACACGTGTACAATCTTGCACAATAGACACGGCCCTACTCTCCCAGCACACTGTGGACACTGAAATGTATAGCATGTTGCATGTGTTACTACTGTTTGCAAAAATCTCTGGGAGTTGCAATCTAGCTTTATAGGATAATCCAGCTTTCAAAATCAACTGATGTTTTTTATTTACTTTGACTATTAGAAGCAGCTACACCTTTTAGTGGGATGAAGAACACTTACATTACTGATTTGATCTTGCGTCTTCTTAATTCTCTGAAGTTCAGGTGTATCAGCTACCACACTGAATCCCTTGCCCTTATTCTTTTCAAAGTCTTCCTTGTAGCGAATCTAAATAAAAGACATCACAATAGTAATGAAAAATTCTTACAAAAAACACAGAATAAAAAATAAAAATAAAAAATCCATGTCTGGTCACACCTGGCAACTCTCAGGTTGCCAGTACTTCAGATTTATACTTCTGTTAAAACAACATTGCTCAAATTAAAAAAGTGTATATAAATGGTCAACATGTTAAAATCATTAATTTCCACATTACATTTCGGTTCATTTTAATCTGAACTATCTTGACGTTTTTTAAAGTAATTCTACGAAGATCCATACACCTTTACTACAAACTTCTGAGGTGCTAGCAAGAGGCGCATTATGTGAAACTTCCCTGAAAATGAAGCATTCCAGCGATGGGTGGCCGTTCTTTCAGAGCGCATGCGCCGATGACATCATTGGTTGCATATATAGTAAAAATCTCCTAAACGGGCCACGTTTAGGAGATATTTACAGTACCTATAGGTAAGCCTTTTAATAAGAACACTTACCTGTCCTGGACGCCCGCACTGTCGGCCCTCCGAAGGCCGATCGCTCGCTCGATCCTGGCAGCTCCCAGCGCCGCCATCCTTGCGGCTTCACTGCCCGTTTCCTACTGCACATGTGCGAGATGCCACCTGCAGCCAGTTGTTTTATAGTTTTTGATCTGGCTTAGAGCTTTCTGCTCTGTCATATACAGATTGTTGGGCCTTTTGTTTTTATGCATTTTTATTTTTGTAATCCAAAGCAGAACGTGTGGATTGTGGAATGATGTGCCCCTTTCCCTTCTAAGTGTTGTTGGTAAATTGTGGTATAAGCAGAATACTTTGGTATTGCTATAATGTTATGACATCAGGAAAATATTGTCAGATGTAAACTAAGTAATTGTGTTATCTAGCTCAAACTAACAGAGTAAGCAATGAGAAATTATAATGTTGACAGGAAAAAGTTGTCTTTTTGAAACATAAAACTGGAGTTCTTACACAAACAGCATGATAGAAAACAAGCTATTGTAATATATTTATGCAAGCTGGACCCAGTAATGAAGGTTCACCCAATATATCAGAGCTGTAACTTTATGCAAAGGTGCCATTATACAAAGTTACAGACATTATTTTGGTCAAATATTAAAATTTTTAACGGTCCCACATTTCTACGCAGCAAATAAACAGGTAACTAAATGTTAGTCTAATGAAAGGTTCAAAAATAGGAATTTGTTTCGGTACGAATCTAACAATGAAAAATGCGTACATTTGAATCCAGCCACCTTATTGCCTCTATTGGAGGCGGCTGAAGACAAAGAAAAACCATGTGTTAAATTGATGATGTAGGAATCAGCTGCTGTGAGCCCAGTTCTGGACACACTCCCTGAAGATCCAGATATTACTTTTTTTTGTAGATTTGATCCTGGTTTTATACTGAGTATGCAGTTCATTGGATCCTTTTCCCCAGCTCAAGAAGCAGAGCTCCATGTTTTAGCAAGCCTGTGAGCTATAAAAAGTAGGGTTGTCCTGATACCGATACTAGTATCGGTACCGATTCCGAGTATTTGCGGGAGTACTCGTACTCCCGCAAATACCCCCGATGCCTAAATAGAATACTTGCCCCAGCCCCCCCCCCCCCGCCACGCCGCATCCCCGCTGCCGCTTGGGTAATACGGGCGGGGAACATTACAGCTTTCATTTGAATAGCTGTAGTGTTTCCCGCCGCGCCGCGTATAGACACTCCCCCTTGCTCGGGTGAACTGTCCAATCCCGAGCAAGGGGGAGTTCCCCGCCCGTATTAACCAAGCGGCGGCACGGCAGCATGTAGGTAAGGGGGACATGGCTGCATATATGGGGGAACATGGCTGCATATATGGGCGGGACATGGCTGGATATGGGGGGGGGGGGGGACATGGCTGGATATGGGGGGGGGGGACATGGCTGGATATGGGGGGGGGGGGACATGGCTGGATATGGGGGGGGGACATGGCTGGATATGGGGGGGGACATGGCTGGATATGGGGGGGGGGGGGGGACATGGCTGCATATATGGGCGGGACATGGCTGGATATGGGGGGGGGGGACATGGCTGGATATGGGGGGGGGACATGGCTGGATATGGGGGGGGGACATGGCTGGATATGGGGGGGGGGGACATGGCTGCATATATGGGGGGGACATGGCTGCATATATGGGGGGGACATGGCTGCATATATAGGGGGGACATGGCTGCATATATGGGGGGGACATGGCTGCATATATGAAGGGGACATGGCTGCATATATGGGGGGGACATGGCTGCATATATGGGGGGGACATGGCTGCATATATGGGGGGGACATGGCTGCATCTGTGGGGGGGACATGGCTGCATCTGTGGGGGGGACATGGCTGCATCTGTGGGGGGGACATGGCTGCATCTGTGGGGGGGACATGGCTGCATCTGTGGGGGGGACATGGCTGCATCTGTGGGGGGGACATGGCTGCATCTGTGGGGGGACATGGCTGCATCTGTGGGGGGACATGGCTGCATCTGTGGGGGGACATGGCTGCATTTGTGGGGGGACATGGCTGCATTTGTGGGGGGACATGGCTGCATTTGTGGGGGGACATGGCTGCATTTGGGGACACATTTAAAAAAAAGTATCGGTATTCGGTATCGGCGAGTACTTGAAAAAAAGTATCGGAACTTGTACTCAGTCCTAAAAAAGTGGTATCGGGACAACCCTAATAAAAAGAGTATATATTTATATAGTCGATATACAGAGAGCTTTTGGTTCCAATGGAAAGGCTAGAAGTGTGTTTTTACTTTGTTAGGTAAACCAATCAAGCATGCCAGGTTAAAATGATTGGCTGTTTTCAGCCTTCCAGGTTCTTGCTGAGGTAGCCATACCAACATTAAAACTGACATATGGAAGCAGACCAGGCGACTAAAGATTCTGCATTACAGCCCTGGACACTTGATGGGTCTGTGCAACTCACAGATTCCACCCTAGTTCTGGCCCAGTATAGCTGGGATTAATAATTCAACTTTAAGGACCCCAGAATGAGCAGAACAAGTGGTCCACAGGGGGCACCTTCTTATAAAACAGGACTTTGGAAAAATGTCATCTTTAACGTCTGCCAGACACTCTTTTCCCCTTCAGCTTGACACATGGAACGGGTCTTCAGTCACAAGCAGTTATGGCTGCCCTAGTAGATGAACATGGGATAGAGTAAGGGTTCACCACAGTTGTTTTTATAATATATCACTTCTTGTTTTACCTGTTATCAAAAGGCGTTACAATTGGGAGCGCCCTTAATCACATCATCATTCCTCATTAGTTTTTCACTAATTTCAGGTGCAGCAACCCTTCTTTTTTTTAGTTTCACTATTGGCGCCAGTATCCATTTATATATTATTCATAAATGACACGGCGGCTAGTAATATATACCATATTCTCCATTCCTGTTGCTTGTAAGAAGGGGGAGGCTTGTGGGACTTTGCATGAAACACACCACCAGAATATGATGAATCAATTTAAGGTTTAAAATTGCATTTATTGGATACAATGGAGCATACTAGGCAATGAAAATTCATCACAGTAAATAACATACAATCTATAATGAACATGATTGGTAAATCACATAATATGAAGTAATGGTAACTATAATAACTACATGGTGTGCATCATTGTCCCCAAATTGTTGCTATATAATGAAATAGACCCAGTTATCTACAAACACTATTAGATAATTTGATTTGATAATATAGGGCCATGGTATTAAATAATTTATTCATAATTCTCAAAAGGTAAAAATCACATAGTTTTGCATAGTTTCTGTGACATAGCATCAGTAAAAAGCTTGAATCGCTTTGTGGATAAACTTCCACTCATCAGGAGCAGGTATAGCCTGGGTATATCCTTAATAAAATATAAATTTACTATACAATAATTCGTTAGTATAACGGAAAGAGGTGGAGCAGAAAATAGTCCCAACACCTTACCTATGGGTAGATTTACAATAAAAAACAGAAACCCTATGGGCATTCCTCTTACACTATCCACAACTTCAGTTGTCGATTGGGGATTCCTTTCCACTAGATGTCCATCGACTTGGTCCTTGCCGTGCTGTTGCCGCAGTGCCACTACCTCAGCTCCCCCTGGAGATTATGTTTCCACAGTACTTTCAACTGCCAATATGAATAGTACCATTCACACTCTTATTGTAAAATCTACCCATTAGGTAAGAGTGTTGGGACTATATTTTCTGTTCCCCCCCTTTCCGTTATACTAATTATCATATAGTAAATTTATACCATTACAGATAGAATAATCATGTTAATCATGTTTGTAGATAACTGGGTCTATTTCATTATATGGCATCCTCCTCAGGACTAACCCACCTTGGAGGGGTCTGCTTCCTCAGACGTTTCCACCTTCACCACCTTCTCCGATAACCTTATGAAGAAAGAGTAAAAACTAACAAGGCAGCTCCCATGGGGACAGAGACAGGGGCCCGGACCGTTTATAGTTGTCTGACCATCCCCACCTTATGGATGTCTGTCAACTGTACCAGCACAGAGGAAAAACAGGAGGTTTTGTTACTCACTGTAAAAGCAATTTTTTTGAGTTCACTGATGGACACAGCCTCTCCATAATTCTTGACCGGACAGGGTATTATACTGCCACCTACAGGAGTAGGATGCTAGGCAGGAAAAGCTTGACACCTCCCATGGGTAGTCCTCTCTAGGAATAAAACCCCCTCCAGGTGACAACAAAGCAGTGTCAGAAGTATAAACTCCATAGAGGGGTGGGTGCTGTGTCTTAACTCTGAGAAAGGGATTTTACAGTGTGCAACAAAAAAATTTGATTTTTTGTACTCACCGTAAAATCCTTTTCCCTTTTGTCCATGGACGGACACAGCCTTTACAAGTCTTGACATATGGGTTATGTTCCTGTTCATAGGGGAGGACTAGACAGAACATGTTAGATATTTAAATACATGTTACTTAAACAGAGTTAAACAGCTCCGCCCAGGGGGCAGTCCCTCCGGACATAACCCTCCTCCCTGCAGCATGCAGTTTCAGTTCGTAACAAGCAGTACAAACCTTAATAGGAGGGGTGGGTGCTGTGTCCGTCCATGGACAAAAGAGAAAAGGATTTTACAGTGAGTACAAAAAATCCTATTTTCTCTTATCGTCCATGGACGGACACAGCCTTCACAAGTGGGACATCCCCAAGCAGTGTCAAAAAACGAGGGGTGGGAACAGTATCAGTAAAAACAAACAACTTCACCCCAAAACAAGCAGAGCTCCTCAACGGAGGAGTTGCAACTTTAAACAGCTGCCTTCAAAACCTTGCGGCCGAAGGAAGCATCTGAAGATGCACTCTTGGAAATTTTTTGAAAAAGTGTGAACGAACGACCAAGCCACCGCCTTGCACACCTGTGAGACAGACGCTTGATGTCGGAAAGCCCAGGAAGCAGCAATTGTCCTGGTTGAATGTGCCGTTATCGGAAAGGGGGGCTCCGCCCCTTAAGAGCATAGACCTGTATGACAGTCTGCCTGATCCACTGAGAAATGGTGGCCGACGAGACTGCCAGGCCCTTTTGTGGAGCAGACACTAGGGGCGCAACGGATCGTCTCCGATCCGTGATCCGAACGGGTCACCCCGCTCGGATCGGCGCGATCCGCGGAGCGTTCCGGAGCCTCGGCGGTAGGAAAGTCCCCGGCTTAGGCCTAGCTCCGGAGCGGCGGCCATCTTGCTCCACCCCCGTGTGCTTGTCCGAGCACAGCGTGACACGCCTCCCCGCCTCAGTGCGCTCACTACAGACCCGGAACTGCCTGAAGACATGTGGAGACAGCATCGGTGAGCTCTGCACCTGCAGGTAGGAGCTACACCATCACCTGGGGAGCTTGTATGTACACCAGGGTGGAGGGGGGGTGACACCAGGGTGGAGGGGGGTGGATAGTGATTAGGTAGGTGTAACAAGATTTGTCTTTTTTTGGTGATCCGAAAATGATCCGATCCGTGACTCTTGATCCGAGGATCGATCCGATCCGTGATTTTTTTGATCCGTTGCACCCCTACCAGACACCGACACAAAAAGCGAGTCAGACCTCCGAAACGGAGCCGTGGCAGACAGGTACACACGCTAGCACATACCACGTCTAAAGTATGTAGCGCGACCTCTCCTGGATGCGCCGGCTGAGGACACAAGGACGGAACTACAATGTCCTCGTTAATGTGAAAGGCCGAAACCACCTTCGGAAGAAAGGAAGGTTGTGGGCACAACAACGCCTTATCCTTATGGAGGACCAAGTATGGCGACTTGCAAGACAAGACCGCCAATTCAGAAACACTCCTGACAGATATAATGCCCTCAACATAGTTGAGATGACCGAGTCGGAAAGACCTTGGTCCCTTAGTACCTGGCTTTCAATAGCCATGCCATTAAAGCCAGTGACTGCAAAGCAGGATGAAGTATGGGACCTTGAGACAGAAGGTCGTCCCGCATTGGCAGCCACAAGGGTGCACCTGCCACCAGGCGCACGAGATCGGCGTACCAAGGACGCCGAGGCCAATCTGGAGCGATTAGAATCATCATTAGAAGCAACTTCAGTGGGGGAAAGGCATAAATTAGCCGATACTGACCCCACGAGACTACGACTGCAGATGCGTCTGCCCAGGTATCTCTGAACCTGGCCACGAACCTCGACACCTTGCGGTTGAGGTGAGAGGCCAGGAGATCCACGTCCGGTGTGCCCCATCTCCTGTAAAAGGAGTTGAAACACCTCCGGATGAAACGACCATTCCTCCTGGTCCAGCATCTGGCGACTCAGGTAGTCTACCTGCCAGTTTTCTAAGCCCAGAATGTAGACGGCGGAGAGAGCCGGCACATTTTTTCTTTCCACCCACCTTAGGATGTGAGTGACCTCGGATGCTGCAGCCAAGCTCCATGGTCCCCCTGATGGTTAACATAAGCCACTGCCATGGCGTTGCAACCTCCTTGATCAGGAGAAGAGGCACAGCCTGATCGCCCAAAGTTCCAGGACATTCATCCAGGACATTGATCAGCAGACGGGATTCCTCTAGAGTCCAGCGACCCTGGGACAACAGAGCCTCCCCTAGACGCCCCACGCGTCCGTCGTAATCACCGTCCACTGGAAGGGAAGAAACTACTTCCCGGACCAAAGGGCCGGGGATCTCAGCCACCAATTCAGAGAAGCTCCGACTAGGTGGCTTACCTGAATCTGCCGATCCAGAGACAACGGAGATTTGTTCCATTTGGACAGGATCACCTTCTGCAATATTTGAGTGTGGAACTGGGCATACGGTACTGCCTCGAAGGAGGCTACCATTAGACCCAGGACTAGCATGCAAAAACGTAGAGACAACCACTTACGGGATGCCAACAGCTTCACCACAGACTGAAGAGTCTGCAATTTTTCCAAGGGAAGGAAGACTCTTGCCTCCGCAGAGTCCAGAATTAACCCCAGGTATTCCAAACGCCGAGTTGGTACCAGGACCGACTTCTGGATGTTTAACACCCACCTGACTTCTCGGAGGGTCGGGCTGGCTAGACACATCCACCTCTAATTCTGAGCCAGAAGCTGCTCTCAGAAGAATATAGTCTAAATAGCCCACAATGACAATGCCTCGCTGTCTCAGCAAAGCTAGAATCGGTGCGAGCCCCTTGGTGAAAACTCTTGGAGCTGACGCTAGGTCAAATGGAAGAGCCACAAACTGATAGTGGTCTTTGCCAATTGCAAAGCGCAGAAACCTCTGGTGTCCCCCGGATGTAGCGCAGCCACCACCAAGCGAATGGATTCCATGCGGAACATCCGTACTCTCACAAGGGCATTTAGGGCTTTGAGGTCCAAGATTGGACAGACCCCTGTCCTTTTTCGGGACCAAACAGATTCAAATAAAATCCCTGAAACCTCTCGTCCTGCGGGACAGGTAAAATTACCCTGCAACTCAGCAAGTCTTGCACTGTCCCTAATAGGGCAGACCGACGACCCGGAATGAGAGGGAGATTTGAGGGAAAGGATCTGTTCGGTGAACAGGAAAGAAACTCTTGTTCCCCCGAAGAGACCCCCTCGCAGACCCACTGGTCGGAGAGCAGGGAGGTCCACAGAGCTGTGAACCTGCGAAGCCGTCCCCCCACCCATGAGTCGGGTGAGGGCAAAACTTCATGCGGTGGCAGGTTTGGTTGCCGGCTTGTTCGACTTACGCACCCAGGGACATCGCTGTCCCCCAGCTGAGCCTTTGCCAGCCTGGGAGGGTCTTCCCGCAGGCCCCGACTGACGAAAACACCGCTTCTGCGTGGGAAAGGAAGGACCCGGCTCACGGCGCGGGGTGGAGATTGCTCCTACCTCCAGTGACATCCTTAATAATGTTGTCCAGCGAGGTACCAAAAAGTCTCCAACCTTTGAAGGGTAAATCTGCCAGGGCTTTTTTGGATGCTTGGTCAGCAGACCAACATTTTAGCCAAATCAGGCGGCGCAACACCAACGCCGAAACAGAGGCTCTGGATATCAAGGGGGCTGCATCCAGGGTAGCATCACAGACATACACAAGGCCCTGAACCAACTGGTCGGCCAGTCTAATAAATTCAGGAGGGAGCTGGTGCTCCTCCACAATCTGGTGCAAAACCTTTGCCCATTCAGTGAGTGTCTGAGGTACTAAGGTTGCAGCCAAAATAGGCTGCAATGCAAACCCTAGCATGGTAAACATGGAGCGGGTCAGCGCCTCGGACCTCCTATCAGTATGGTCCTTGAAAGCAGCTGTCCCTTCTATAGGGAGTGGTTACCTTATTTAACCGAGCAACTGGGGGGGGGGGTCAACCACCAGAGAAGCCCATTCTTTCAAAAGGCTGTCCTCAAAAGGGTAACGGACCGCCAGGCGCTGAGGAACTACAAAAAGGACTTCTGCGGCTTTTCCCATTCCTTATCAATGAACTTGTCAAAGAAGGACACATCAGGAAAAACCTTTACAGAGCGGTTCGACTTGTGCGACCCAAAAAAGACTGAGCCCTCAGTGGATGCCTCAGCTGCACCATCCAGCTCAAGGGAGTCTCTCACAGCACTGATAAGCGTACTAACAAGTGCCCTGTCCTGTGCCAGGCGAGGGGTCTTCCTTACAGGGAAGGTCCTGGTCCACATCCTCTGCCAACCCAGAACTGGGGTCCTGCACCGCATCTGGACCCGGGTCTAAGTCAGAGCATTCCCCAGGAGATGGAGGGGGCGCTTTGTACCCCCCTTACACCCGTATGCCGCTTCCACCCTGGCAACAAATGTTTCCAGGACCCCCGACAAAGTGTCCATGGGAACCGCAGGTGCAGGAGCACCAGCTGCCACCTCTGGCCTGTTTGGGGAAGAAGGACCAGATACTGACTCCATAACACAGACAGCTCTCAGGGACCCTTTTCAAAACCTGAAAGTTCACCCTCCTTGCTGCGCTGACCGGGGGGGGGGGGCTGTTACCCAGGGGACTTACCAACCCAGCAAGAGACTGCTCAGCGCCGCTGCCCCGCCCTCTAATACACAGCATGTATTGTGAGGAAAAGCTGAGAGGAAAAGATCTGTGAGGAGATTCGTGCTGCGCGCCGTTCAGAAGCAAGCACTAGAGGCCAAATCCCACACAAAATGGCTGCCGGACACCTCAGAGATAACAGGGCGCGACAATAAAATGGCCGCCCGCAATAACAAGCTGCGCCATAGCGTGGCCGCGGCAAAATGGCCGCTAATAGGAAATCCCATTGTAATCAGCAGGCATGTAAAAAAATGTGGATGAGAAGGATGTGGATGAGAAGGCCGAATGGGGCTTCCTGAGGCAGAGCACACCCCCCACAGACAAAAACTGTCCCAGACACCCCATAGCACCCCAGTGGGAAATTAAGCTCCTCCACAGGTCCACCCAGGTAGCAGCGAATGTAGAGCAGCATAGGGAAATGTGACAGCAGGGAAAGGGAGGATAGGAGAACCCCCTAACCCCAGGAATGCCCAGCTGTTCCAACCTGCCAAGGCAGGAGGGACTGTACTTAGCCGTCCATGCGAGGACCCACTGGCGCATTCCTGACAGGCCTCGGCCCGGTCCACTGAGTGATACAACACAACAGCCCAGTCATGTGTGGACCCTGGAGCAAAAAAAAAAACACTGGCTACCCCAGGAGTCATGGGGTATGTTGTGGCAGACCCAGCGTTTAGCTAAGGGGTGCTCACGCTCGATGGCCGGACTGGGGAGACTACAAGGATCTATATATCCAGCCTGTCACCCAGCCGGCAGTTGATAGAAGAATCTTAAATAAAAATAAATAATAAAACATTTCTTCAGGGCGCTGGGCCCAAAGGGAGCCACGTCCTCTGCTAGGAAGAAAAAAAAACTGAGGCTGCATGCTGCAGGGAGGAGGGTTTATGTCCGGAGGGACCGCTCCCTGGGCAGGGCTGTTTAACTCTGTTAAAGTAACACGTATTTAAATATCTAACATGTTCTGCCTAGTCCTCTCCTATGAACAGGAACATAGCCCATATGTCAAGACTTGTGAAGGCTGTGTCCGTCCATGGACAAGAGAAAAATATTTTTTTTCTTAAGTTCATCAAACACAACAGTCAGAAATGCCATAAAAGGCAAAATTTGCCAAAACGTGACAACACGCCGAATGAGCAAAAAAAAAAAAAAAAGGTCCCAGGCATATAAAGCTAAACAGTAGCCTCCAGGCATGCCAAAACATTCACCTGGTAAAATTTGGAAAAGGTGTGCACGGACGACCAGGCCGATGCCTTGCAAACAGACGCCTTATGTTGGAAGGCCCAGGAGGCACTAATCGCCCTGGCAATCGTCTGCCGCCAATCCTTTCATCGGACCTCTGGAAAGCGTCATTCACAGAGAGGGACACCCAATTGCCCTGACCACAGCCAAAGAGTGCAGGGCCACCCATTTAGGTTGTGAAGGTTGGGGGCGCAAGGACGGCAGAACAATATCCTCATTCAAGATGAAAACCCGACACCACCTTTGGAAATCAAGTAAAATGGATGAAGAACCACCTTACCCTTGTGACCTAACAGATAGGGCAGCTTACAAGACAAAGCTGCCAATTTGGACACCCTGCAAGCCAAAGTGAGATCAACCAAGAAAGCCACCTTCGACAGAGTAAGCAGAGGAATATCCCAAATGCTCTGGAATGGGCATTTCTGTAGAACAAGTCATTATTCAGGCCTATGGTTTAGAAAAGAGCCCTCCTTTTCAGGTAAAAGCACACTCGACTAGAGCAGTTGGTGCTTCATGGGCAGTGCATTACCAGGCCTCCATGGCTCAGATCTGTAAGGCTGCTACTTGGTCTTCGGTCCATACATTTACTAAATTCTACCAAGTAGATGTGAGAGGGTACGAGGATGCTACCTTCGGGCGTAGTGTGCTGCAGGCAGCAGTATAGATCCTCTGGCCCGATGGTGTTCTTGTTCTGATCTGTCTCCCTCCCCTCAATATTTAGCATTGCTATGGGACATCCCATTAACCTCCTGGGCGGTGTTCCCGAGTCTGACTCGGGGTGAGATTTTTGGGCTACGATCGGTAACCCCGAGTCAGACTCGGGCTCGCCTCGCTGGATGTACAGGGAATTTTACTTACCTTGTCCCTGGATCCAGCGATGCCACCGCGCTGTGTGAGCGAGCAGGACCTCGCTCGATTCACACAGTGCCTCCGTGTGACGCCGATCTCCGTTCCCTGCGACGTTACGACGCACGGGGACGGAGAACGGCGCCAAATTCAAAAAAGTAAATAAACACCTTACATACAGTATACTGTAATCTTATAGATTACAGTACTGTATGTAAAAAAAACACACCCCCCCTGTCCCTAGTGGTCTGTCCTGTGTCATGCATGTCATTTTATATAATAAAAACGTTTCTTTCTCCCTGCAAACTGTAGATTGTCCATAGCAACCAAAAGTGTCCCTTTATGTCAAAAATAGTTTTAGATCAGCAAAAAAACAGCGATAATAAATTATAATCACTTGCAGAATTGTGCGATAGCGATTTGTGGGGAAATTCGTCATAAAAAAAAAAAAATAATGACAGCGACAATTCTGCAACTGAGCAAATTTCAGTGATTTTGATTTGATTACATTATTGAATAATTTTTATTATAATTATATTATTATTTGTTATAATTATTTATAATTATTTATTATATTATAATTTATAATTTTGTTTTTAAAAAAATGTCATACCCGGGATGCCTATTAGAAGCTTGTTTGGTCAGATTTAAGTGAGTTATTTCTAAAAATGACAGACCTACAATATAAAACGCCAAATTTCCTTGCAAATAATGGTACCGCTTTCAGCATGTTTTTTCTGAAAGAATCATACCGCCAGGGAGGTTAAGTAATTAAGGCTCTGTATCCTGTGATGTATGAGAAAGAAAATAGGATTTTTTTATACAGCTTACCTGTAAAATCCTTTTCCTGGGAATACATCACGGGACACAGAGCTCCCGCCCCGTTTCGGAGTTAAACATGGGACACTTATTTCTTTGCTACAAAACTGAAGTACTCTCCATTTGGGAGGGGTTATATAGGGTAGAAACTAAATTTTAATTGGGTTTACCAGTGTCCAATCACTTGTGGTGACTACATAACACATTAAGTAATTAAGGCTCTGTGTCCTGTGATGTATTCCCAAGAAAAGGATTTTACAGGTAAGCTGTATAAAAAAAAATCCTATTATACAGGGAATGGAGAAAGAATCTAAACCGTATTTTTTTTTTTTGCCAGGAAAAAAAAAGCTCAACAAACTTTCCCATAGATTCTTCTTGTGACCAACTTACAGCTGTCCAGGATAGTTTGAATAACCCTCTCTGAACATCCCCTCAACTGTAACGTTTCTCAGCCTCCAGGTCGTCAAATGGAAAGTCTGAGGGCTTGGATGCAACACTGGTCCCTGATAGAGCAGATCCTTACGATCTGGTAGGGGCCAGGGAGGATCTACAGAAGGGGCCTTTGGAGAGGAAAACCCAACTCCTCCTGGGCCACCAGAGTGCAATCAGAACCACTTCTGCCGGGTCCTGAATAATTTTCCGAACCACTAGAGCATGGGTCCTCAAACTATGGCCCTCCAGGTGTTCAGGAACTACAATTCCCATCATGCTCAGTCATGTCTGTGAATGTCAGAGGTTTACAATGCCTCATGGGATTTGTAGTTCAGCAACAGCTGGAGGGCCATAGTTTGAGGATCCCTGCACTAGAGGCAATAGGAGAAAAGGACGGAAGGCGTAGGCCAGAGTGAAATCCCACGGGAAGGAGAGAGCATCCGTCCCCAAGGACTCAGTCTCTCTCTCCAGTCAGAAGAACGCCGGCAGTTTTATGTTGAGACTGGAGGCAAAAAGATCAACTATGGGCAGACCCCCATCTTGGCACAACCTCCCGGAATGTGCCCTGATGAAGTTCCCAACCGCTGGAACTGATGTTCACCCTGCTCAGATAGTCTGTCAGCGCATTCTCTGACCACTTGATGTGGACTGCCCTGACTGAAGAGTCATTGATCTCTGCCCAGGACAGAATCTGCTGTGTTAACGTTAGAAACGACTTTGAGCGAGTGCCCCCTTGCTTGTTCAGGTACGCCACAGTTGAGGCATTGTCTGAGAAAATTAATAGGTCTTTTGAATAGACCCTCTCTTTTAGAGACAGAAGCGCTTTCCCCACAGCTAGTAGCTCCCTGAAATTTGAGGAGTGGCCTGCCTCCTCTGGCAACCAGGCTCCCTGGGCCTGCCGGTCTTGAGTGTGAGCACCCCAGCCCCACAGACTGGCGTCGTGGTAGTTTTTGTGGGAGCATGTTGTACCCAGTTCTTCCCTTCGTACAGGTGAACCCGCTGCTCCCACCAGGAGAGATTGAGAAAATCCTCTCTTGGCAGCTGCACCAGCTGATGTAGAGCATCCTTCCTGCGATCCCAATGAATTAAAAGAAACGCCTGAAGGGGTCTGGAGTGTAATTGGGCCCAAGGCACCCCTGGGATGGCTGCAGTCATCAACCCTAATAACTGCATGATCCCGCAGACCTCCCTTCGGCGGAGCAGCTTGAAGGCCTGCACAGAGAAAATTTTGAAAATTCTCCCCGGGGAAAAAAAAATCTTTTGGACAACAGAATCTATAAGATAACCTAGGAAAAGTATGCTCTGGGAGGGCACCAGGCAAAAGCTGGTTGATTTTCCACCCCAATTTCTGAAAGGTCCGTAAAACCAACTGCAGATTCTGAACAAGGGACTCTGTCTTAAGCAAATATCAAAAAATTGTCTAGATATGGGACGATCGATAGTCTGTATCCGAAAAAAAAAGGCCATGACTTCGGCCATAATTTTTGTAAAAATTCTGGGTGCTGCCGAGAGACCAAAAGGAAGGGCATTGAACTGCCAATGACTTGGCCCGTTTTCCATGAGAATCGCAAAATCAGAGTGCCATGGACCTTGCCTTGCAGTGCTGGAATGTTTCTACTTCATGTATTTCAGAAGATGGGACATTACTGACAGTTCATTGCAGGAGATACTGGACACATTACAAGTGGTTTAGTTGTCCTGATTAGGTCAATAGACAATGACCCTTCAATGCTTAGCTCAGACTATTGCAATGCTAAGTGGAACCAGCTTGTGAAATACCTTTTGTGTTCTGCAGGTTACAAGCAGTTGTCAGAGACGGGACGTCTCTAGGAGATAATTACCTCCACTAAATGACTTTTAGAATGTGTGTTTGAAGATGTATGTGTTTACGCTAAAAGACTTTGTATTGTTCTAAAGGTCAGAAGTCTCCTGTCAGGAGTATTGAATTAGCATGATGTTATTATCTAAAGAAATGTAACCTCTCAGAGGTAGTAATTAAGTTCTGCTAAATAGACCGGGCTATTGTGTACATTGATTACCCCCTGGGGCTTCTGTCTCAATACACATAATAGTCTTTCTATCCAAGCTATTGGACCAATCCCTGTTGACTATTTCAAGTCCTCATTTGCATGATTAAGGAGGACCTGAGTGAGGACTGCATATACTTTACAATTGACCAATAGGAAAGCGGTTGTTGGGAGTGGGATGTTCCAAATTCTGTATAAAAGTGTGCTGTGTACTTGAAAATAAAGAGTCCTGCTTGAACATACATACAGCCTGCCTGGTGTGTGTTCTTAATGGGTCCAAATGGCACATAGCTGTAATTCGGATCCCGGAACCTTGGATGACTGGACCATCAGACGTTGCAATCTGCAAGCTGATCAAATAGAAGCAGAGGAGTGTCGGGAGAGCAGAACCGGGCGAGCAAAGGATCTCGTCACACAGAGGAACTTTCAGTGATTGGTACATAAAGATAAGTGTCCTGGAGATCCAGGGTCATCATGAAGACGCCTGGCAATAACAGATTTCTTACAGAATAAATATTTTCCATCCAGAGACGTCTGTAAACTATAAATTTGTTCAGGACGCTTAAAGGAGTTGTAAAGGAATTTTTTTTTTTCTGAAATTACTGTTTACAGGGTATAGAGACAGAATAGTTAACGGATTCCTTTTAAAAAATGATTAAAAATAGATAAAATTCAATCATATAATGTACCTGCAGTTTCCAGTTTCGTTTTTGCATGTTGTTTCCTGCTTCTGTGATGTACAGAGCAACAGAGCCAATACAAGGCAGTGATGGTTTGGAAAACTAAACGGATTGGTGTTGAGGGGTTTTAGACACACAATAATCACACCTCCTTGATTAGTGACCACAGAGAGAAAGCTCCCAGTACTGTGGTTATCAGGAAACAGACAACCAGGAAGTGTGGAGATCAGAGAAGAATTAAAGCAACTTGAGAGCAAAAACGAACAATGAGGACATGAAAACAGCACTGCATTAAGGTAAAGGAAGCGATTAAAAAAAAAAAAAAATCCTTTACAAACCCTTTAAATTGATGACCATAGGAAAGCCGCCGGAAGTTTTCTTGACCAGAAAGACGTGGGAATAAAATCCCTGGAATTTTTTAATCTCCGGAACAGGAGAAATAACTCCCTTTGTTTCCCACACAGAAATTAGATTCATCATGGCTTGCCATCTCTCCTGGTCTCTCAGCAGATGGGTAAGAAAAAAATCTCTGGAGGGGGGGGATTCCAACCTGTAACCCCTTTCCAATGTTTGAAGAATAAAGGCATTGTCCGAAATCTCTGCCCATTCCTTGACGAAATGGGACAACCTTTCCCCCTACCCCTATTCTGGCGTCACTGGGGATTCTTGGAAGGGGCTTGGAAGCTCGGCTTTCCCGGCCGCCATCCTCGGTGAGGGGGAAGTGAAGCGCTGCAGCTTCACTGCCCGATTCCCTACTGCGCATGCGCGAGTCACGATGCGGCATTCCACTGGTCCCCGTTGTGTTCTGGGAGCAGACCGTTTCCCAGAACACAATGCGGGGGTAACGCGTAGGGTTGCCACCTTTTCATCAAGCCAAACCCGAACACTTCAGCAGCGCACAGCAATTTTTTTTTGTAGTACATTAAATGTATTGCCTCTGTACAAAGCAATGCACAGCAATTATGTGATTAAATAACATGTCTAACCATATGGAATTAATTACAGAAGTTCCCCTTTACATCAGAGTCAACAGAGTTCGCCTTCTACATCTGAATGCACAGGGTTTGTTCCCCTTTACATCCGATTCTGCAGTTTTCCCTTACATCTGAATCCACAGAATTTCCCTTTATATCTGAATCTGCAGGAGAGGAGTGTGGAGGGTATGATGGGGGCAGAATGTACAGGAGAGAAGTGTGGAGGGTATGATGAGGGAAGTATGTACAGGAGAGAAGTGTGGAGGGTGTGATGGGGCAGTATGTACAGGAGAGGACTGTGGTGGGTATGATGGGGGAAGTATGTACAGGAGAGGACTGTGGTGGGTATGATGGGGGCAGTATGTACAGGAGAGGACTGTGGTGGGTATGATGGGGGCAGTATGTACAAGAGAGGACTTTGGTGGGTATGATGGGGGCAGTATGTACAGGAGAGGACTGTGGTGGGTATAATGGGGGCAGTAGGGGGAGGGATTTCTTGCAGCATCTATGGGGTTACCAGGGAGCAATGTTGGGTAGAGAAGGAAGGATAAGTGACCATGGAATGAGGTCTCTTAGCTGGGGGGTATGTGACAGCGGAGGGGGGGGAGGGTTCCGAAAAGCAGAGGTTCACTTTTAGGTGAACCTCCGCTTTAAGGCAGATGGCCCGCCTAGCTGAATTAATGAGAGCAGAAGACCTGGCTGCAGCCTTAACGGAATCTGCCGCTGCATCAGCTAAAAAGGCCATTGACTTAGCAATAAGTGGGAGAGACTCCCTAATCTCCTCTTTGGAGGTGTCGGATGCCAGAAGCTCATCCAGACGCTAAACCCATATGTCTAAATTCCTAGCCACACAGGTGGATGGATGCTACCGCTGGACCCAAAGAAAAAGCTGAAGCATCCCAGGCCTTATGCAGTAACGAGTCGGCCTTTCTGTCCACTTGATCCTTAACCACTTCCCTACCGAGTCATTGTGAACTGACGTCGGTGGGAACCCTCCCTCCGGGTGGACGTCATATGACGTCCTGGGCAGCTAGGGGGCCGCGCGCGCCTGCCGCATCCCTGGGGGTCCGGTGTGCGTGCCCGGCAGGGCGCAATGTCCTCCGGGCACCCGCGATTGCCTGCAATCACGGCAGGATCATGGATCTGTGTGTGTAAACACAGATCCGTGCCCTGTCAGAGGAGAGGAGACCGATGTGTGTTCCCAGTACAGAGGAACACACATCGGTCTCCTCCCCTTGTGAGTCCCCTCCCCCTACAGTTCGAATCACTCACTAGGGAACATACTAACCCCTTGATCGCCCCCTAGTGTTAACCCCTTACCTACCAGTCACATTTATACAGTAATCAGTGCAGTGTTATAGCACTGATCGCTGTATAAATGTGAATGGTTCCAAAAATGTGTCAAAAGTGTCTGACGTGTCCGTCGCAATGTCACGGTCACAATAAAAAAATAAATAAAATCGCCTCCATTACTAGCAAAAAAAAAAAAAACATAATAAAAATGCCATAAATCTCTCCCTTATTTTGTAGATGCCATAACATTTGTGCAAACCAATCAATAAATGCTTATTGCGATTTTTTTTTACCAAAAAATATGTAGAAGAATACGGTCTAAACTGAGTAAATTTTTATTTTATTTTTCAAATTGTGATATTTATTAAATCAAAAAGTAAAAAATTGTTGAATGGATGGATGGACACAGCTCCTTAAATCTTGACAAGTGGGACGTCCCCAAGCAGTGTCAAAAACGAGGGGTGGGAAATATATCAGTGAAACCAATTTTAACTTCACCGCAAAACAAGCAGAGCTCCTTAACGGAGGAGGTGCAACTTTAAACAGCCGTCGGCAAAAACTAGCGGCCGAAAAAAAAAAAAAAAAAAACATCAGAAGATGCACTCACAGCAACCATGTAAATTCTGGAAAAAGAGTGAACGGACGAGCAAGTCGCTGCCTCGCTCACCTGTGAGACTGACGAATGATGTCGGAAAAAAACCCAGGAAGCACCAATTGCCCTGGTCGAAAGTGCCGTGACCGGAAAGGGGGGCCCGCTCCTTAAGAGCATAGGCCTGTATGACAGCCTGCCTGATACACCAAGAAATGGTGGTCGACGAGACCGCCAGGACCACACACCGACACAAAAGAGAGTCAGAACTTCGAAACTGAGCCGTAGCAGGCTGGTACACCCGCAAAGCGCATACCACGCCTAAAGTATGAAAGGCAACCTCTGTAGGATGCGCCGGTCAAAAATAGTGAAACTGGGACCTTTCACTTCTGAAAAACTTATGGTATCATGCGGAGTCCCTCAGGGATCTCCCTTGTCGCCTGTATTGTTCAACATCTATCTCCGCCCTCTCTTTGAAATCATCAGTAACCAGAAGTTACTTTACCACTCTTATGCAGATGACACACAACTATATTTCCTCATCTGCAACAAAAAGGATCATTCTCTTGGACTAGAGATATCCCTTACTCTAATAGATAACTGGATGACAAACAGTTATCTCAAACTTAACAGCTCGAAAACAGAACTTCTCCTGTTTCACGCCAACCGAAAAAATCACCCCGCGTCAACATGGACTCCCCACCCATTCTGGGCAAAACTATCACCCCTAGCACCAAAGTCAAAAGTCTTGGAGTCATTTTTGACACCTACATGACAATGGATGCACAAATAGGGTCAGTAGTCAGCGGATCGCACCATCTGCTGCGCCAACTACGCAGACTCACTCCCTTTATCCCGAAAGAGGACATTGCAGTCGTGGTGGGAACAATCATCAATTCCAGACTTGACTACGCAAATGCCCTCTATCTAGGACTCCCCAAACACCAAATCACTCGTCTGCAAGTCGTTCAAAATACGGCCGCTCGATTAGTGACCGGCAAAAAAACATGGGAATCAATCTCAACTTCACTGAGATTGCTTCATTGGTTGCCAGTAAAAGACAGAATCACTTTCAAGGCACTCTGCCTAATGCATAAGTGTATTCAAGGCAACGCCCCCCAATATCTAAGCGAAAAAATAAAAGCCCATAACCCCAACCGCATTCTACGATCCACCAATCAAAACCTACTCCAAATACCCAAAGCCAGATACAAGTCCAAAGGATATCGACGATTTGCAGTCCAGGGACCTCGGCTGTGGAATGCTCTACCAACCACCATCCGACTGGAGTCGGACCACTTGGCCTTCAGGAGAAAGATTAAAACCCATCTCTTCTGAGGTCAAGGGGTTCCTTACCCATGGAGTGGTAACAGCACCCAGAGGCGATTCAGTTCGCATGTGTTGCGCTTTACAAGTTTCTCACTCACTCACAGAAGGATGGAAGAACAAGGTCCTTATTCCGGCGAAAGGCCGAAACCACCTTCGGAAGAAGAGAAGGTCGCGGGCGCACCACCACCTAAACCTTATGGAAGATCAAGCATGGCGGCTTGCAAGACAAGACCTCCAACTCAGAAACCGCTCTCACAGAGGTAAAGGCCACTAAAGGGGCCACCTCCTGAGATAGTGTCAAGAGAAAATCGCTCTGATGTTTCCAAAAGGAAGGTTCCTGAATAACAGAGCACCAGAGTCAAAACTCATGGGGGAAGAGATGGGCCAAGAGTTGAAATTATATGACAAACCCCCTGCACACAAAAAGGGACCCACCAGGGCAAAAAGGCCACTGAAAGAAAAGAGCCAAAGCTGAAATCTGCCACCAAACGGTGCTTTAAATTTTTTTTAAATCCACTTCAAGCTGTAAAAACAGCAGGACCCTGGACACAGCGTACGTCCCTGGACGTCACTCCATCCCTTCCAAGAGATGTAGGCCTGCCAGGTGTAATGGTAGATCCTCCGGAAGAAGACTACCGTGCCCTCAGCATTGTTGAGATGACTGAGTCGGACAGACCCCGGTCACTTAAAGTCTGGCTTCCAATAGCCATGTTGATCAAGTCCGTGACTGTACAACAGGAGGAAGTATGGGACCTCGAGATAGAGGGACCTCCCCGCCCTGGCAACCACCAGGGTACCTCCGCTACCAGGCGCCCGATATCGGCGTACCAAGGACGCCAAGGTCAATCTGGAGCGATTAGAATCATCAGGATATCCTCAGCCTCCACTCTGTGGAGCAGCAGAGGAAGCAACTACAATAGAGGAACGGCAAAAAGTCGCCGATACAGACCCCACAGGGCCACCAGCGCGACTGATGCATCTGTACCAGATCACTTGACCTGGCCACTAACTTCGACACCCTTGCGGTGGAGACGAGCCGCCAGGAGATCCATGCCCTGTGAGACTCACCTCCTGCAAGAGAGCCGAAACACCCCAAGCACAAACATCTGGCGACTCCAGTAGTCCGCCTGCCGGTATACCTGATGGTAGACCGAAGCCACGGCCATGGCGTTGTCGAGCTGAAACCAGATCGAACGACCTTGCAACCTCCTCAACCACGAGGAGAAGCATAGCCTGATCGCCTAAAATAGCAGGACAATGAACGGTAGACAGCACCTGGCATTCCCAGGCGGTCTCCCACCCAGGCACTAGCCAGGCCCAACCCTGGGTAGCTACCGAGACCAGACAAGAGCGGGCACATTCACAGTTATATTGACAACTTTTTGCCGTTTCATATTTTTCTTTGCACGTCCTTTTGGAGCACCGCTAGCAGTGGACTTTTCACTATTGTGAATCGATTTTTTCTTTGCTGTTCCATATTGACAATTGTTTGCGGTTTCATATTGAAAGTCCTAGTATTTGGCATATTGCACATCTAAGGCGTTTTTGATAGCATTTATATTCTAATGGTCTTTTGTATTTACACATAGGTTTTACACATATATATTTTTTCTTGATCGTTTATCCATTTAGCATATTTATTATTAGCAACTTTGCACTTAATCTAGCACGTTATTTACAGCATTTGCACATCATTTAGCACTTAGTCTAATAGTATCTCATGAATTGCATTTTTCTTAATTGCAATTAATTTTGTCTTGGATCAGCGCAGTAACACATTTTTCGCATTTATATATTTTTTACCTCCTTGTTTGAAGGCACCAACAGTACCGCAGCAGATCACTCATATATAAATATTTGCGCCGGTGACATCCACATTACTGTAGGTCCACGCATGTCCAGCGACTCAGGGCCGACTGGACCCCCCAGGTGCCCCCACAACCCGTGAGGCTGGCATCCGTCGTAAACAACGACCACTGGAAGGAAAAAACAACTTCCCGGACCGAAGAGTCGGGGAGCTCCGTCACCAACTCAGAGACACTGACTAGGTGGCGCACCGAAATCTGATGATTTCAGAGACGAGAGATTTTTACCTACTGGACAGTATTTCACCTGGAAAACCCGAGTGTGGAACTGGGCATACAGTACCGCCTCGAAGGAGGCTACCCACAGGCCCCCCGGACCAGCAGGTGCCCGGAGAGAAGCCTGATTGCGTGATGCCAATACCTTCACCCCAGACTGAAGACTCTGCAATTTCTCCAGGGGAAGAAGGACCTTCGCCACCGTGGAGTCCGGATCAACCCTAGATACTCCAACGCTGAGTCGGAACCTAGCATGCCCAGGAAAGAACTTTGTTCTGTGGATAGGAGGAAACCCTATCTAGTACTCTGAAGAGACCACCTCGCAGACCCACTGGTCGGAGAGCAGGGAGGTTTCCCTGAATTGTGAACCTGCAAGCCGCCCCTCCCACCTAGAGACAGGGAGGGAAGGCTACATACAGTGGCAGGATTTGGGTGCCGGCGTGATCGGCTTACGCACCCAGGGACCTGTGTGCACCATATACAGCACTAGGGGTCAGGACTACTTCAAGATGGTTCAGAACGCGGCCACCGGAAAATGCAGACCGCAATGCAAGCTACGCCATAGCGCGGCTATGACAAAATGGTTGCCAATGGGAGTTTTCAATGTAATTGTAAAACCTCCCAAAAAAATTGCGCCAGCGCCGGCCAAATGGTGGCAAAATGCCGCGTTTAAACAGGCAAAGCCTCCTAGGGATTTTTAACAGTGAAAAAACCCTCACAGGAAAGCCCCATACAAAAAAGAGAAAACACAGGCTAGATAACAGCCTCTTCAGGAAGTCCACCCCCCCCCCCCCCGACAGCGGCAATGTTAGCAATGTAGCAAGGGAAAAGGAGCAGGGAAGGGAGGAGAAGAGGACCCCCGAACCTCAGGAATGCCCAGCCATACCAACCCACCAAAGCGGGAGGGACTGTACTTACCCTTCCGAGCGAGGACTCGCTGACGCATTCCTGACAGAACTACAACTCTGTGAGTGAGACAACACCACAGCCCAGTCATATGTGGACCATGAGCAAAGCTCACCGCCCCCCACCCCCAGGAGTCATTGGGTATGGCGTGGCAGACCCAGCCTCTTTGCAAAGGTGTGCCCATGCCTGCTGGTCGGACTGAGTAGACTACAAGGATCTATATTATCCAGCCTGTCTCTCAGCCGACAGTTGAAAGAAGATTCTTCAAGAAAAATACAATTTCTCCTCAGGGCGCTGGGCCCAAAGGGAGCCATACGTCCTTCTCCTTGCTAGGCAGAACGAAACTGAGGCTGCATGCTGCAGTGAGGAGGATTATGTCTGGAGGGACCGCCCCCCGGGTGGGGCTGTTCAACTCTGTTAATGTAACATGTATTTAATTATCTAACATGTTTCTTCCTAGTCCTCTCCTGTAAACAGAGAACATAACCCACTTGTCAAGATTTAAGGAGCTGTGTCCGTCCATGGACGATAATAGAAACAAAGATTTAATTTGGGTACAGTGTTGCATGACTGCGCAATTGTCATTCAAAGTACAATAGCGCTGAAAAATAAAAATTGGTCTGGGCAGGAAAGGGGTGAAAATGCCCTGTATTGAAGTGGTTAAAGACTCCACAGTCCTCAAAGGAAAGATCTGAACTCTTGGAAACCTGAGAGATGGGGGCATCTAATCTAGGACACCTCCTCGAATTCAGACTGAAAAGGAAACCACCTTCTGTGTCCCCTAGACTGGAGCAACCTTTTTTTAGGTTCTTTCCACTCAGAAAGAATACATTTCCTTAACCACTTCCGGACCGCCGCATGTACATTTACGTCGGCAGAATGGCACTGACAGGCACATCAACGTACCTGTACGTGCCTGCCTAGACGTGGGTCCGATCGGGACCCCCCCCCCCCCCCCGGTACTTGCGGCGGTCCCCGTGGCTTCAAGGAGCGTTCCGGATCGCTCTAATGCCAATGCGCGTCCTCCTCTGCCTGCACTGTAAACACAGGCAGAGGAGGAAGTCATGTCCTCCGCCGGTCGACCCGCGGAGGAGCGGAGACATCACAACAGTGAGTACACAAGCACTACACTGAGACATGTACACATAGGCACACAAACCCCCAGCCCCCCCCCCCGGTCACCCCCCAGTCGCACTGTCACTAAATAGCAGTGATCATTTACTGATCACTGCATTTAGTGTCAGTGTGACAGGCAGTTAGTGTTAGGTCCAGGGTAGCCCCCTACCCCCCCAATCAAGGTTTTAACCCCTTGATCACCCCCTAGTTAACCCTTTCACCCACCTTTTGCCAGCGTCACTAAGCGATCGTTTTTCTGATCGCTGTATTAGTGTCGCTCGTGCCGCTAGGTAGCTAGTTATTTTTTGAGGTTCGCCCGCCAGGTTTTTATAGCGTTAGGTACCCCCATACATTTTCTAATAAAGGTTTTAACCCCTGATTGCCCCTAGAGTTAACCCTTTTACCCCCTATTACCAGCGTCACTAAGCGATCGTTTTTCTGATCGCTGTATTCGTGTCGCTGGTGCCGCTAGGTAGCTAGTTAGTGCCAGTAACGCTTACACCCACGCGCAAAGCATACTCCCCCATATGTGGAATTACACCCCAAAATACATTCTGCTGCTTCTTCTGAGTACGGGGATACCACATGTGAGACTTTTTGGGAGCCTAGCCGCGTACGGGACCCCAAAAACCAATCACCGCCTTCAGGCTTTCTAAGGGTGTAAATTTTTGATTTCACTCCTCACTACCTATCACAGTTTCGAAGGCCATAAAATGCCAAAATGGCACAAAAAACCCCAAATGAGCCCATTTTGGAAAGTAGACACCCCAAGCTATTTGCCGAGAGGGATGACGAGTCCATGGAATATTTTATATTTTGACACAAGTTGAGGGAATATGATAAACTGATTTTTTTTTGCACAAAGTTGTCACTAAATGATATATTGCTCACACATGCCATGGTTATATGTGGAATTGCACCCCAAAATACATTCTGCTGCTTCTCCTGAGTACGGGGATACCACATGTGTGGGACTTTTTGGGAGCCTAGCCGCGTACGGGGCCCCGAAAACCAAGCACAGCCTTCAAGATTTCTATGGGCATATATTTTTGATTTCACTCCTCACTACCTATCATAGTTTTGAAGGCCATAAAATGCAAAGATGGCACACAACCCCCTCAAATGACCCCATTTTGGAAAGAAGACACCCCAAGCTATTTGCTAAGAGGCATGTTGAGTCCATGGAATATTAAATTTTTGTTGCCCCAAGTGATTGAATATTGACCAAAAAAAAAATAAATTACAAAACGTTGTCACTAAATGATATATTTCTCACACATGCCATGGTTATATGTGGAATTGCACCCCAAAATACATTCTGCTGCTTCTCCTGAGTACGGAGATACCACAAGTGTGGGACTTTTTGGGAGCCTAGCCGCATACGGGACCCCAAAAACCAATCACCGCCTTCAAGATTTGTGTGAGTGAAATCAAAAATGTATGTCCTTAGAAATCTTGAAGGTGGTGATTGGTTTTCGATGTCCTGTACGCGGCTAAGCTCCCAACAAGTCCCACACATGTGGTATCCCCGTACTCAGGAGAAGCAGCAGATTGTATTTTGGGGTGCAATTCCACATATAACCATGGCATGTGAGAAATATATCATTTAGTGACAACTTTGTGCAAAAAAAAATCAGTTTATCATATTCCCGCAACTTGTGCCAAAATATAAAATATTCCATGGACTCGACATGCCTCTCAGCAAATAGCTTGGGGTGTCTACTTTCCAAAATGGGATCATTTGGGGGGGGGTTTTGTGCTATTTTGGCATTTTATGGCCTTCGAAACTGATAGGTAGTGAGGAGTGAAATCAAAAATTTGCAGCAGAATGTATTCTGGGGTGCAATTCCACATATAACCATGGCATGTGTGAGCAATATATCATTTAGTGACAACTTTTTGTAATTTTTTTTTTTTTTTTTTGTCATTCAATCAAAAAAAATAAAATATTCAATGGACTCAACATGCCTCAGCAGTTTCCTTGGGGTGTCTACTTTTCAAAATTGGGTCATTTGGTTTTTTTTTGTACTGCCCTGCCATGTTAGCACCTCAAGAAATGAGATAGGCAGTCAAAATAAAAGCTGTGTAAATTCCAGAAAATGTACCCTAGTTTGTAGACGCTATAATTTTTGCGAAAACCAATAAATATACGCTTATTGCGATTTTTTTTTACTAAAGACATGTGGCTGAATACATTTTGGCCTAAATGTTTGACTAAAATTTAGTTTATTCGATATTTTTTACTTTCGGTTATAAGAAAAATCTTTTTTTTTTTTTCAAAATTTTCGGTCTTTTTCCGTTTATATCGCAAAAAATAAAAGGCAATCAAATACCATCAAAAGAAAGCTCTATTTGTGGGAAGAAAAGGACGCAAATTTTGTTTCGGTACAACATTGCATGACCACGCAATTACCAGTTAAAGAAGCGCAGTGCCAAATTGTAAAAACACCTTGGGTCTTTAGGCAGCATATTGGTCCGGTCCTTAAGTGGGTAAGTGACTGTTGCACTGGAAAAGCTCTCGACTTTTTCCCCTGTAGACCCCTATACATTCTATCCTATACAGATTGGGCTTGTTGTGGCATCTCAATCTGTTCTGGAGGTATATATTGACTTTAATAATTCGTCAATATCTTCGACTGGAAAAAGACACTTCGGGTTAACCGTATCTTCCTCTGATGCAGATTCCTCACCAGATGAACCCGGATTCCCACCCTCTTCCAGATCCAAGTATTGAGTGAACTAATGGTCTCAGACACTAACAATGGAAGTGATCTAGCCAAGGCTGAAGGCTCTTGCGCTATGGATCTAGACAAGGACCCAGTCCAGCTACCCTGTCATTAAGGGATCGAAAGGAGGCCACTACCTCCTTCATAGAAGACATTAACTTTCTAAAGGAAGAAGTCTCTGAACTAGCTCTGGATGGAATACAATCCTCATAAAATAGTTTTATAACTATCAGAAAGCCTGGCCCTACAGTTTCCACATTTCTTTTTCACCGGTTTGGCCTAGAAAAAAGCAGAAACAGGAACCATAAACAAAAAAAAAGGTCCATACAAAAAAGTCCCCTGCTATAGAAGCTATCCACAGACAAGGGCTTACCTTGGGGGCAGTATGGGACCCTGAAGCTGCCGTTAGTTCAATCCGAGCGGGTGCTCCATCCTCAGACCTGTCCTCAAGCTCCATCAGCCAGAGAGATAGGCTGCTGTTGTCCCGCTAAATGCGCCTGTCCCGCTTTCAGCAGACTGTTCCCAGGCAGCATGTCCTCAGTGTATCACGCCGTGCTTCCTTTACACAAACGAACGGCGACCGGAAGTGCATTCATGACTTCCGTTGACGTGGCAAGATAGCGCCGGAAGTCCTCCGACGCCATTTTGGTACACCTCGGCGAAGCACGAGGACGACCGTTCCACACAGCCAGAGCTGGGGAAAAAAAAAACAAAGGGAGTTGCCACCACTCACACCACCAGGTAGGCAAGTAACCTGAGAAATAGGGAACCTTTCTGGTAGAAAAGTACAGGACTATCACCCAGGCCACAACTAGTCCTGGATTATGAATAAACAAAATGCAGCACTGAGAAAGTTGGAAGTGCAAACACCACTACAAAAAAAAACTAGCGAGTGTCCAGTAAGTGATACAAAATGATAAAAATACCAGGAAATTAAATGTACAGTGCAAATCGAATAATCATGCAACAGTGTAAAAACATGCATAAATATAAAAAAATGGTGATAAACAATGAATCCTAATGAATATATATATTGACACACAAGTCCTTGTATAAATATTCTTTAAGTGCTCCAGTGCATATAATGAATACTCCAAAGTGCTTCAGTGCATGTGATATTCAAATAGAAGCATTCCTGGGATAAGTATTACAGTTCATAAAACCACACAGCCCAGTGAGTGATCCAAAAAGCTGTATCAGAGTGATGTCACACAGGTGCTCCCCCAAGGTAATTGACACTCAGCTCAGAGCCTGTGACCTTGCAGCTAAGCTTGGTCTGTGCACGCTTATGAACCACACATGGGTTCTATTGGGCAATCCTGGGATCCAGGTCTCTTTAGTATATGTTCCAGATCATAGAAGATAGAAAAAAACTTGGATGGTGCAAGTAACGTTTTTAAAGGTTTAATTAATAAATAAATAAATATAGAAATCCCATGCCGGGGTACTCGCACAGCGTGGGTGCGGAAGTTCACCACTCTAAAACAGGCTCGTAATGATGTACAGAGATCGGGATATGGTAAAGTCCTCCTTGGCCTCACTCAGATTCTCCTGCCGTCCTGTCTCCTCCCCTATGCGTCTCGATACAGGGGGGTGTCATATCTTAACCACTTAAGGACCACCTCCTGCACATTTACGTCTGCAGAATGGCACGGCTGGGCACATGCACGTATAGGTACGTCCTGTGCTAGTACCCAGCCGTGGGTCGCGGGCGCGCACCAGCGACACGGTCCGAAGCTCCGGGACCCGATCGCGGCTGGAGTCCCGCGATCGGTCCCCGGAGCTGAAGAATGGGGGGAGGTGTGTGTAAACACAGCTTCCCCGTTCTTCACTGTGGCGGCGTCATCGATCGTGTGATCCCTTTTATAGGGATACACAATCGATGACGTCACAACTACAGCCACACCCCCCTACAGTTGTAAACACACATGAGGTCACACCTAACCCCATCAGTGCATCCTTGTGGTTAACTCCCAAACTGCAATTGTCATTTTCACAGTAAACAATGCATTTTAAATGCATTTTTTGCTGTGAAAATTGACAATGGTCCCAAAAATGTGTCAAAATTGTCCAAAGTGTCCGCCATAATGTCGCAGTCACGAAAAAAATCGTTGATCACCGCTATTAGTAGTAAAAAAGGAAAAATTAATAAAAATGCAATAAAACTATTCCCTATTTTGTAAACGCTATAATTTTTGCGCAAACCAACCGATAAACGCTTATTGTGATTTTTTTTTTACCAAAAATAGGTAGAAGGATACGTATCGGCCTAAACTGAGGAAAAAAAAGTTTTTTTATATATTTTTGGGGGATATTTATTATAGCAAAAAGTAAAAAATATTGAATTTTTTTCAAAATTGTCGCTCTATTAAAAACCGCAGAGAATGCTCTATTTGTGGGGGAAAAAAGGACGCCAATTTTGTTTGGAAGCCACGTCGCACGACCGCGCAATTGTCTGTTAAAGCAACGCAGTGCCGAATCGCAAAACCTGGCCGGGTCCTTTAGCTGCCTAAAGGTCCGGGTCTTAAGTGGTTAAGGGGGACATTTTTATGAAGAAGATACGACACCCCCTGTATCGAGACGCGTAAGGGAGGGGACAGGACGGCAGGAGAGTCTGAGTGAGGCTAAGGAGGACTTTACCATATCCCGATCTCTGTACATCATTACGGGACTGTTTTAGAGTGGTACACTTCCGTACCCACGTCGTGTGGAGTACCCCGGCAGGGAATTTCTTTATTTAATAAACCTTTAAAAACATTACTTGCACCATCCAAGTTTTTTTCTATCTTCTATGATGTGGAACATATACTAAGGAGACCTGGATCCCAGGATTGCCCAATAGAACCCAGGTGTGGTTCATAAGCGTGCACAGACCAAGCTTGGTTGCAAGGTCGCACGCTCTGAGGTGAGTGTCCATTACCTTGGGGGAGCACCTGTGTGACAGCACTCTGATACAGCTTTTTGGATCACTCCCCAGGCCGTGTGGTATTATGAACTGTAATACTTATCATTCCAGGAATGCTGCCATTTCAATATCACATGCACTGAAGCACTTTGGAGTATTCATTATATGCACTGGAGCACTTAAAGAATATTTATACAAGGACTTGAGTGTCAATATATAATAATTTTTTGATATTTATGCATGTTTTTACACGGCGTTGCACGATTATGCGATTTGCACTGTACATTTAAATTTTCTGGTATTTTTATCATTTTGAATCACTTACTGGACACTCACCAGTTTTTTGTAGTGGTGTGTGCACTACTAAGTTTCTTAGCGCTGTGTTTTGTTTATTCATTTAATTTGGCACAAATTTAAGAGAGGCGTTTCATGCTAGCAGCTTTATTTATATTGATTACATTTAAGCCTATAGGAGTGGTGGCTCGCATGACTATTGCTATTTCAATTTTAGTCCTGGATGATACCCGAGAAGGGGGGTCCACCAACCACAGTTACTAGACCTAAGAAAACAAAAAACATGTCGGTGCTCCTGGAGGGTCTGGAAACACAAAACAACAAGGTCAGAGGACAGGGAGGGGCCTTTTAAATTGTATCTGATTTGTGTTTTCTGTAGAGGGCGGAGCCAATCATCTCTCAAGTAGCTGTCCTGGAAGGTGAGGGGGAAACACATTTTAAGGAATGATAAAATAAAAAAAAAACGAAACTGCAAAGTTAGCACAATTTTTTTGTATAATGTGAAAGATGTTACATTGAGAAATATAATGCAAATCAATTACGCCACCTGCCGCAGCCAAAAAAAAAAAAAAAACTCCACCCGCAAGGAGGCCTGACCACTGAATGCCTCCTCCGCCATTTTACAATTTATAAAGATAAGGGCAGAACCACCTGGTGGCACCGCCCCATAGTCTGACAGAGTCATGACTTTATCCAATCATGGCTCATTCCCGCCCCAAAGTATAAAAGTATTGTTTCAACGGCAGCAATTTTCAGTGTAAATTTTGGCGTGGAGAGAGATAGAACAGGGGCTCTGTTCAGTGCTATTTTGCTTCAATTGTCAGTGTAGAATATAAAAGTTTAGCATCAGTCTAGGGATAGTGTGAGTGTAGTGAGTAAGGTTGCCACCTCATCCCTTTAAACCCAAACACATATTAAATTCACAGGTTCTGGGGCTGATTAAGGTGGTAATTAAACTCACTTAATGCCTTATCTGCATTAGATCAGCCTCAAAGCCTGTTTAATTAATATGTGTTCCGGGTTTAAAGGGATGAGGTGGCAACCCTAGTAGTGAGGAGGACCATCATTCAGCTTTGCATAGTGTAGTGTAGTGAGACCGTACCAGTATTCTTGACATTAGTGTATAGCTAGAGTGGGGACAGTTCAGGTAGCGTCAGTGTAGTAACGGTTGAACACAGTCTATTTGATCGAGTTACTGTCAGTTCAACGCCATTTACTTTTGTGTGCGTTACTGCCAGTTTAACACCATATGGTTTTGCGTGTTAATGCCAGTTTAACGCCATATAGTTTTTGCATGCGTTACTGCCAGTTTAATGCTATATCGTTCTGAGTGCATTACTGTACAATTGGCGCATTATATTGCAGTATATTATAGTGCATCCATGGAGTGTGTGTGTTATTAAAATTAAAGGGCACCAAACACCTCTTTACACTGATTAAAGTGCATCTACATACATATTTCAACGTCTTCTTTACATTTGCTTATAAGCACTGCCCCTTCCCTCCCAATAATGTCTGGGAGGACAACAAGAAAGGCAGACATTCCCTTGGCACTGTAAGTGGGCCAGCAACAAATGTGTACACAGGCAAAGGTGGACGTGGTGGTCAGTTCTCAGGCAGGAGATAATTTCCTCTGTTTAGGGAGTTTGCTCGTGCTATCCAGCCACAGTATGCAGAGGTGGTGGTAGACTGGCTTACTAAACCTTCCTCATCCTCTGTCACACAAGCAGAGACAAGTGTGCAGTCCCCCGCAGTTGCCAGAGTGGATAAACCTGCCTCCTTGTCCACATCTATTTCTGCCATAGCCCCAACATCAGCCATTGAGGAGTCAGCTGAGTTATTTGACCACAGCGTCAGCCACTTGCTCCTCGATGATGCCCAGGCATTACTGGATTCAGATGTTGGTTATGAGCTTGAGGATGACAGAACATTAGCCTAGAGAGAGGGAGGAACACTGGTAGACAAATTGGCATTCATGTTCCCCAAGACGCAGCATACTGCCAAGTAGTCTCCGGTGGTAATAACGGAGATGGAGATGATGAGGTCACTGATGCGACTTGGGTGCCAGATAGAGCAGAGGAGGAAACTGAAGGTGAGGCAGCACAACCCCAAGGAGGCTGACATCAAGAAAGAGTATAGAGCAGCCACCCTATTCCATCACATTCTGTAGCTGTTATCTCCCGCGCCCACTCCCCACAGCTCAGCTGACTGGGTCTTTTTCAGCACATCTGCAGCAGATCGTACTTTTGCCATCTACAAAATGTGTCTCAAGCACATTAAACATGGCTAAACCACCAACACTTGGGTACCACATGCCTAACAAGGCCTTTAATGTCCAACCACTCAGCCCGTTGGCTGAGAACCTAAAAGCCCCACAAAGGGGCAGAAATCTGTCCCTCCTCCTTCTTTCCCACTTCAGTCTGCCCCTGCGATACTGAGTCATTATCTTTCAGCAGCCTCCACTGAGTGGGATGATGGTATAGCACTGGGTGTCCAAGGTCCTAGAAGCTCATCTGCCAGCAGCACACCACCAGCTGTAGACTGTAGCCTGCAAATTTCTCTGCCCCATCTTCTGCAGCGAAAAAAAAAAAAATACAGTCCCTGCCACCCACACGCCCAGCGTCTGAATGCATGCTTGTCAAAGCTGTTGGCTCTCCAACTTCTGCCTTTCAGCCTGGTGGATTCTGCCCCCTTCCATGAATTCGCACAATGTGATGTACCACAATGGCTGGTTTTCAGTCGCTACTACTTTTCACGTAGCGCCGTTCCATCTCTTTACCATCACGTGGAAGGGAATGTTCTAGCATCGTTGGGCAATGCAGTCAGCCGTAAAATCCACCTTACTGCAGACACGTGGTCCAGCATGCATGGGCAGGGACGATATATTTAGTTCACAGCACACTGGGTAACGCTGCTTGCAACTCGAAAGGATGCAGGACAGGGCTCGGTGCTGCAGCATGTTGTGCCCCCCAAGTCTCCATACAGCTGGTAGCGATGATGCCAGACCTGTGAGCTCTACCCCATCCTGCTTGGCTACCTCCATGCCCTCTGCAGAATTGTCCTATGAACATTAGGTACCCCCTAAGCATTTAAAGAGCTATTCCCAGAGTTGGGCTAAAAGCTGCCATGCAGTGTTTTAGCTGCTGTGTTTAGGGGACAGGAACCACACCGGAGCAGAGATTCTTGCAGCTCTGCAAGGACAGGCCAAGAGGTAGTTCACACCACGTCAGCTGGAGTCAGGAATGGTGGTGTCCGATAATGTCTCAAACCTCCTGTCTGCCCTTAGACAGGGAAAGTTGACACATATGCCATGCCTGCCACATGTCCCCAATTTGGTGGTGCGTTTCCCAAGTACATACCCAGGGTTGCAAGATGTACTAAAGCAGGCCAGAGTCTACAGCCATTTCAGGTGATCATACACAGCAAGAGCTTGGTTGGCTGAAATTCAGCAGGAATTCCACCTCCCCATAAACCACCTGCTTTGTGACATGCCCACCAGGTGGAACTCAACTTTGGGAATGCTGCAGCGGCTATACATGCAGCAGAGGGCCATCAACTGGTACTTGTGTCAGTACAGAACGGCGACAGGCTCAGGCTAATGGCTGATCATTAAGGATGCATACACTGTACTGTCACCATTTAAGGAGGCCACAAGAATGGTGAGCAGTGACAGTGCATGCATCAGTGACATAATCCCTGTTGTGTTCCTGCTGGAGCAGACTCTGCATGGCATTATGGACAGGGCACTGGAGGCAGAGAAGGAAGAGGAGCACTTCCTTTCATTTTAAGGCCCACTTTATCCAGACACCAGCATTCCTGTGTCATAGAACACACAGGAGGAGAGAGGGGATGAGAAGGATTCTGTCACTTTCATAGGCTTCGAAGAAGAGGAAGAAATGCGTCAATCTGTAAGCAGGGCCGATCCTCCCTATAGGCTCACTATGCAAGCCGCTTAGGGCCACACAAAGCTGCAAAGGGCCCCCCAAATTACTAGAGGCCCCGCCAGGTGAGAAGTCATTTTCGCACCCTCACCCCGCTTCTAAACTCGCTGGCTGAGTCATTTCCGACTCTCAACTTTCTTTAATGTGACATGTCACTGTCGTCAGTGCCCCCTGCTTCTCATTTTTTATGTGCCATATCATTTTGCTTAGGGCCCCAGGGAGGTCAGGATTGGCACTGTCTGTAAGCGATGGCTTTCCAACCCCAGGACCCTTGGGAGTAGTACGTGGCTGGGAGGAAGAAGTTCCAGATGCGTTTATCCTAAATGACCCCGCGGAGTCTGCTTCTCAAGCCTCTGCAAATTTGAGGCGCATGGGCAACCTCATGCTTCAAAGCCTGCGAAAGAAACCAAGAATATGTGGCATAAAGGAGAAGGATGATTACTGGTTGGCAACCCTCCTTGACCATCGTTATAAGGGGAAGGACTCAGAACTCATCCTGTCCCCACAGAGTGCAGAGGATAAAATCTCTTGAGGAAACATTAACCACTTAAGCCCCAGACCATTATGCAGCCAAATGACCGGGCCACTTTTTGCAATTCGGCACTGCGTTGCTTTAACTGACAATTGCGCGGTCGTGCGACGTAGCTCCCAAACAAAATTGACATCCTTTTTTTTCCCACAAGTGGAGTTCTTTTGCGCAAAAGTTTTAGCGTCTACAAAATAGGGGATAGTTATGGCATTTTTATAATTTTTTATTTTTCTTTTACTAATAATGGCGGCGATCAGCGATTTTTATCGTGACTGCGACATTATAGCAGACACAGACACTTGACACATTTTTGGGATCATTGTAATTTTTTGAGTGATCAGTGCTATAAAAATGCACCGATTACTGTGAAAATGCCACTGACAGTGAAGGAGTTAACCACTAGGTGGCGCTGTAGGGGTTAAGTGTGCCCCAGTGAGTGATTCTTACTATAGGGGGGATGGGCTACACTTGACAAACCAGTGATCACCGCTTCCGATTATAGGAAGCGGTGATCACTGTCATTGTCACTAGGTAGAGTGGGGAGATGCTTGTTTACATCAGCATCTCCCCGTTCTTCCTTAGGGCCCTTTCACACATCCGCTTTTTCATCCATCCGTTTGCGGATGAAAAAGGGACATACATTGGTCCCTATGTAATTGCGGGTGTCAGTGGATAAACATCCGCTGACACCCGTAATCACCCGCCTCCGCAAAGATCCGATTTTGCAGACGGAAGAAGATCTTATTTTTTCTTCCGTCTGCGGATCGGATGAACACGGACACACGGTCCGTGTTCATTCGATCCCCCCCTAGGGGAGAGCGGGAAGAAAAGACAGGGCGGTCCCTGCACAGTGTGCGGGGACCGCCCTGTCATCCGCCGGCTCAGCGGGGATCTACGGAGCGATCCCCACTGAGCTTACAGAGCACACGGAGGCGGATCATTACTGATGGGCCCTTCCCGTGAGACGATCGTGGGTATCCTCGCAGCGATCGAATCTGCAGGACCCGCTCAATGCCTCACTCTTAAAGTGGACGTACATATACGTCCTTCTGCCTGTCCGTGCCATGCTGCTGACGTAGTCGTGCGCTGGTCGGCAAGCAAAGAGGATTTTATTAGTTTTTCCTGACACTAGTAGGTTACAATGTGGTGGTAAACTTTTGAGTCTTCAGTTGATTTAGAAATGAGCGTTGGAGAAGGCGTCCGCCTAAGCGAGTCCTCACCATCCAGGGCTGTCAGATTCCACATCCCATCGGCAGGGTCTGCATCACATGGTGAACGATTACTTTGTGGACAAAACAGAGATAGAGAGCTTTCCAGCTGACGATCCACTTACTGGGCCCTGCATCCAGTGTGCTTTCAGAACAGCCATTCAGGATTTCGTTACCGATCATAGAACACGCCTGTGTAGACTCCCTGGACCGTTTGACTTTTATAAAAATTAATCAGTCCTGGATTACCAGCTATGAAGCCCCTGATGCCGATGTCACTGATTAAATATTTTTGGGATGTGGAATCTCTGCAGGACTTTGAGGCTGCCTAGCTTTTGAGCGTGTTCAATAATTTCACCTGGAAGAATGTTTTTGGTATAGGTTTCATGGGCACAATTAACACCCAAAGACCAATTTTTCAGCACCTGTTTGACAGGTGTATATTACTGCAATTTTTTTTACAGCAAGGCCAATTCTTGCTTTCATCAAAAGTACCTCTATATGGTTACGGTGGGAAGGCGCCACCGACACCCAAAGACCAATTTTAAAGCACCAGTTACTTCTATCCAAAGTGACACCAGAATGTATCCAATGAATCTACATTGGGGCCTCATCATACACACTGGTTCCCCAGCTGTTGCTGAGCAAACTAAAGGCAGCTTGCAGGAACATTTTCATTTTTTTGGGCTTTATAATTTCAATTATTACTGCAGCATATACTAGACATGGTACAGATCTGCCACTATACAGTTAGACTAAGGGGAGCCCCCCCCCCCCCCCCCCCGGCACTATATTGGAAGACATTTTTCATTTTTAGGCTTTCAAAAAAAAAAAAAAAAAATCACTGCTCTTTTTAAAATTGGGTTTTTCAAAAACTTTTTTTTTTATTGATAATGTCCCCCAGGGCAGGACCCAGACACCCCATAACCATTGTATGCCCAATTACTTGCATTTAAGCCTTCAAAATGTGCACTTGATTTTTGACGTTCGGGCCCCATTGACTTTAATGGGATTCGTTATTCGGGTCCGAACTTTCACGGTGTTTGAAAGTTCTGGTGCAAACCGGAACAGGGGTCCATTTGGCCCATCCCTAATCCTTGGATCTCCGCAGATCTAGACAAATAAACCTTGACTGCCTGGACAGCATCCAAACAATGCAGTTGCCTCTCTTCCACCAAACAAGGCTGAGAGAAATAAAGGCAAAATAATGTCCTGATATAAATGAAAGGCTGACACCCATTTTGGCAAAAAGGATGGAACAGATCGTAACACGACCCTGTCGTGGTAAAGGATCAAATACCGCTTCCTTGCATGAAAGGGATGCCAACCCCAACACCCTTCTAGCCGAGGCGATAGCCATCAGGAAGTTTACAATTCTCTTCCACCAATAGGATCTGCACATGTCCCTCTGCCCAGGCTAATATGTGGTTCACCTCCTTCAGAGCTGAACGACTCCTGGTACCACCTTGGTGGTTTATATAGGCCACTGCAGTGACTTTGTTGGATTGAACCCTGATAGGACAGTACTGAAGCTCCACTGTCCAGGAGTGTAGGGCCAGACATTTCAGGATGTTGATGGGCAGGGTCTGCTCTATCCCTGACCATTTTCCTTGAGCAGTGAGCTCTTCTAGGGTCACTCCCCATACTGAGAGAGAGCAGCATCTGTAGTCTGTACTCTCCAAGTTACCGGGAGGAAGGATTGTCCCTTTCACAGGTTCTGATCCTGCAACCACCAGTTTAGGCTTAAGCGTGCCTGAGGAGATAAGCACATTGGATAATCCAGAACTTGTCCTCTTCTGTTCAAAGCCAACAAGAGGTCTTGTTGTAAAGGCCTGGAATGGAACTGGGGATAGGGCACTGCCTCGAAGGAGAATACCATCCTCCCTAGAAGACGCATACAGAGCTGAATGGAGGGTTGTCGGGTGCCCCTTATCTGACACACCTGATCCTTCAGGGCACAGATCCTTACAGGTGGCAAGAATAATCTTGCTTGGACCATATCTAGGATCAGACCTAAATACTTTAGACTTTGAGGCAGATTTTTCAGTATTTATGATCTAGGTTCAAGTAAAACCCCCTGCCCCTTTTTGATACAGGAACCTCTACAAATCACTCCTTGGTGCACTAAATGATGTAGTGCCTGAAGAAATAAGACTTTTTGGAGGATCCGAGCAAAAGCTGGATCTTAAAAACCTCAGAGTAAGGACCTCCCCCGCAACCCCAGCTTGTGACCGCGGGATATAATTGAGGTGACCCACTCGTCCCAAATCATTGTTCTTCAAAATGTCCGCAAAGTACAGAAGCCTTCCCCTCCACTCGATGGAGTGGGGGCATCCCCTCAAAAGGAGGGCTTGGTGTTCTGGATCCTAGAAGTTTGGACTCAGGGCTTTTTCTGACCCGCGCCCTATTGGCGGTGGAACTGCCATGGCGCTGGAGAAATTTGAGGAAGCAGTCCCTGAGGTTTTAAATGAGGGACATCTGGAGCTTTTTTCTTCACAGGAAGTAGAGCACTCGTCCCCTCTGGAAATCTTTTGGATATATTTGTCCAAATGATCACCAATAAACATTCCCCCTGAAAAGGGAAAACCTGCCAATAACTTTACAAGGAAACTCGGATGACCAGTTCTTAAGCCACAAAAGTCTGCGCATATGTACAGACAAGAGAGCCAAAACGAAATCTGCTGTATTGAATCCTTTAAGGCATGGGTCTTCAAACTACAATTCCCATCATGCCTAGTCATGTCTGAATGTCAGTGTGTTACAATGCCTCATGGGATGTGTAGTTCTACAAAAGCTGGAGGGCCGTAGTTTTAGGATCCCTGCTTTAAGATGTCAACAGCGCTGAAGGAATATCTGTCTTATTTTCAGCCAGATCATCCTCCTGGTTTGGCCTCCTTTACGGAGTTGCAGAAACCAAATTGCTGTAACAGCTGGCTGAATAGCTTAACTGGCCAAAGGAAGCCTTTAATAATGACTCAAATTTCTTGTCAACAGGGTCTTTCAAGCCCTGTGCATTATCTACCAGGCAAGTTAAAGCCGAGGTCCCACGAAAAAAAATGTATTAAAAGCCAGCAGCTACAAATACTGCAGCTGTTGACTTTTAATAAATGGACACTTACCTGTCCAGCGCACACACTATGTCGGCAGCAGAATACGAGCAGTCGCTCATCTCTGTTGCCCCCCGCTGCCATCCTCAGTGAGGGAATCAGGAAGTGAAGCCTTGCGGCTTCACTGCCCGCTCCCTACTGCGCATGCGTGAGTAGCACGGCTCCTTCCCAGTGGTCCCCGCCATGTCCTGGGACCAGTGTGTTTCCCAGAAGGCAGTGGGGGGGGGGGGGTAATAAGTGGAGTCTCTCCCCGGAAGTGGGTGCAAATACCTGTAAGCTGAAGTTCCATTTTTGGGTGGAACTCCGCTTTAAGCTCTTGTTTAAGGAATAGACTGCTACGGCTGTCATGCTCAATTTTTTAACAAACTTTTGATCCATGGGATATCAAAGGGAAAACCACTTAGGAGGAACAAAAATCCTGTCAGGATGTTCCCAATCAGCATACACCGCCTGTAGAGAGAAAACCTGTACGGCCTGAAGAGGCCTCAGGGATCCCAAAGAGGACCAGGGCTCAGTCACCTCTGCAAGAGGTAACAAAGGCAGAACAAACCATTTCGGTCAAAGTCAGGATCAAAAGCCTCTGCGAATGAGAGGCAGACATCAACTGGATATCTTCTTGTTCAGATTGCTTGGAAACAGACTCATCTGCCAAGCCCTCCACAGAATCCTGAGGTTTTAGCTCTTCCCCATCTTCAACCCATTCCTTCTCCAAACTAGGAGGCTCCGGGGAGGGGGATCGGTCATGCTACTTGCCACCCTGCCGGATGGAGGCAATTATGCCAGCAATCCTGTGCTCTGAATATAAAAAGTAGTGATGAGCTGTTGATAACATTATATGCAAAAAGTATAAAAATGCACAAGCATAAAAGCAATGATAATAGGTGCAAAATATTGTGCAAGTGGCAAACTAAAAAACGAGCCAAACAATTTAGGGCCAGATTCTCAAAGGAGTTACGATGGCACAACGCCATTTGCGCCGTCGTAAGTCCTAATCTGGCCCAGGGTATCTATGCGACTGATTCTTAGAATCAGTTACGCATAGATACCCATTAGATCTGACAGGCGTAAGGCTTACGCTGTCAGATCTTAAATGCAATTTTTTTCCCGCTGCTAGGTGTCGCATCGTCGTTTTCCCCGTCGTCTATGCAAATTAGCTAGTTACGTGAGATGCGCGGACGCAGTGATTTTACGACATTTGCGTAAGCGTAAACTTGCCCCTGCTATAATGAGGGGCAAGTTTACGTAGGTCCGTCGTATGCCATGTTAAGTATGGCGTCGGGTCAGTGTCGGCTTTTTCCGTCGTTTTCGTAAGTCGTTCGCGAATACGACTTTACGTCAATGACGCTCACGTTTGCGTCATTGATGTTTTCCGCCGTGAGCTGGAGAATGCGCACTGGGCTATTTTTCCGCCCGGCGCATGCGCAGTTCGATCGGCGCGGGGGCGCGCTTAAATACAAGCCGCCCCCTTTGAAATACGCGGCCTTACGCCGGGCCAATTACACTACGCCGACGCAAATTACGGAGCAAGTGCTTGGAGAATATGGCACTTGCTCCAGTAATTTGCGGCGGCGTAGTGCAAATGGCTTACGCTACGCCGCCGCAGATTCTACAAGAATCTGACCCATAGTGTCCAAATAAACCTCAAATGCACACAATGCAAAATAATCATGGAAAAAATTCAAATAGTACAAGTGCAAATAACATCTCCTCTGAAACAATCACATCTGCTGTGAAATATGTAAAATAAGCATGAAATGAAATGCAAAGGTGCATTAAGTGAACGTGGTAAATTCCAAAGTGTGATGCAAAAAGAAAAAGTCCAAAATGTGCAATCGCACATAAAAAGTGATGTGTGCAACGTAATAGCTTCTTCAGTGCCTTCTACTAATGCCTCGTTTCCACTGAGCACCCGGTTTGGTACGGTACGCTATTTTGGGTGTTTCCATTATGAAAGCGTGCCATAAAACCGAACCGTACCGCACCATTCAGGGTCCTGCTTTAGATGTGGGGCCATAGAAAATGGAACGGTACGGATAGGGCGGAGCTACTGGCGTCACACGGTACAAACAAAGCGCCAAACAAATACCATGTCGCCTTTCAGTCCATATAAAGGAGAAGGATGCCAGCAAACAGCAGGGTCTGGTTATCTGAGGAACTATCTACTTTCTTAGCAATAATTGGTGATGGCGTTATTCAGAGTGAGCTTGATGGGTCAGTGAGAAATGAAAAGGTGTATAAAGATATTTCTCAGTGGATGGCAGCCGAGGGATTTGAACGGACGTCGGGTCAGTGTAGGGCAAAGCTTAAAAAGCTTAAAGTACAATATAAAAAACTTAAGGACGCCAACAGCCGTAGTGGAAACTGTCCAAGTACTTGGAGGTGGTACGATGCCATGGACGCCATTTACGGTCATAGGCCGGCAAACCAAGGCAGGGAGGTCTGGACCAATACGTTAAAACAATAGGTTGATTTCTGTAATACACAAGATACAATGTCTGGTACATAATCAGTCCAGTCAGTTAAAAAGTCTCACGTTCCGTATCCCTATACTTGGTAGAAGTACCAGAATACATATTGGAATGCAACTCAGTATGCATATGCAATGTGTGAGAAAAAAAAATGATCTTAATACAATTGACAACTTTGTGTAAAAAAAATAAAATTTAGAATAAAATTTTGAATTTAATTTTTTTTTTTTTTTTGCCACAAGACTTCAAAAGGCCAACTATGCCTCAAACGCATTAGGGTATCAACTCTCCAATAGTCAAAAAATGTAATGCAGAATTTATCCCCGTAGGATTTTGGGCATCTCTATGTGGTTAGGTGGGGAAAGGCTCATACTTGTGGTATCGCCATTGGTGTGCGCAGCCTATTGAATTAGGTTGTGCACCCTGGAGTACAAACACACATGCATGTATATCCGCAGAGCAGTGAACTGCATCAGTAGACAGATTGGTGTCAGCAGGGCAGTGGATGGTGTCAGTTTATTTTATTCTGAATTTTTTTTTTTTTTTTAACACTTTAAAAATAATTTACAATATTTTTAGGGGCCCTGTGGGGGGCTTTGGTGAAGTATTAAGGGTCTAAACAGACCCCTTATGTCTCACTTTTGAGACAGAGAAAAGTACTGAGGACAGATACCCCAGCCCTTTCTCTGCAGCCTCAGCTGCACTAGACTATGAATAAACGGAAAGTGCTCTGTGCTGAGCTGCTTCCTGTTCATTCACAAACTGAAGCATAGTAAACAGTTTACCATGTTTTTTTGTTTAATTTATAGTATACAAAATTCCTTAAAACCAAACATTTCTCACATCCATAAGGGTGTGTCAACCATTTCTATGACCTTACCCTCCCACCCCCCTGTCTAATATCCCAATCCTCCCACCCCTTACTCCTCCTTATTCCTCCTCACTATGTACTCCTAATTTCACTGTATTTCTTTGTTAATTTAAACCCTTTCCAATCTTCCCATCTCTTGGAAAATCCTTCTCTTGTGTCTTCATATCTATGTCTAAGATATTCCATATTTCGAGTCTCTATCGTATCAAACCACTCCCCTATCTTTGGGCTATCTACTTCTCTCCAGTTCTTCGGTATAAAGCTTTTTGCAGCATTCATCATGTGAATTGTCATCAAGTTTTTATATTCTTTTATCGGATTGTCCACCCCATGAAATAAACATGCCCATGGATCTTCTGGTATGTCAATTTTAGTGATCTCCTTTATGTACCTTAATATTTCCTTCCAATACATTCTAATTTTGGGGCATCTCCACCAAATATGGGCCATCGTTCCTGTTTGTTTACACCCCTGCCAGCATTCTGTTGTCTGTCCTACTTGGTACTTCCCCAGAATATCTGGGGTTCTATACCACCTGGTAATACATTTGTAATACATTTTTATTTATTGATGATCCATGTACAAGTTTCCAAATTTTACTTATTTCCTGATTCCTTCCTCATTCCCCCAGTTCCTCCTCCCAGTTTTTTTTCATAAAATGTCGAAACTTCCAACTCTTGTGTTTCCATGAGGATTTTGTATATCTTAGATATATTACCTCAAGTTTTTTCAGTAGTACATAAACGCTCCATTGAAGTTAAATCATCTCGTCCGCTCATCGGATGAGGGAGTGCAGCTATGAAATGCTTGAATTGGAAGAACCTACATTCGTTTATATCCATCAAATCCTTCTTCATTTTTAACTCCTGTATAGTGCATATTTCCCCCCCCCCCTTGCATTATATCCCGAAGTTGTGCATTTTCTTTTTTTATCCAATTCCCTGCAAAATACTTATAATTCACCACTGATGGCACTAAAAAGATATATTTCCATCTGTTATTCTTATACACCCTATCCCATGTTTTTAATACAATCTGTGACAATGTAAGTGTTTTTCTCCCAATGTCCTATACTGTGGTGGTGTCCATATGTCCCTTCCTAATTGCGTATTTGCCATTATGTGCTCCATATTACCCCATCTTTTATTATTTTTGGATTTCGTCCATTACCCCTTTAATCTCCATCTCGCCCAATCGGAGAAGACTCTGCATTCATTGGGAACATGCAAAGTGTTCTCTGAATAGCGCACACGCCGAGTGAGTGGCCTTGGCACTAGACCCGGAAGTTAGCAATCAATAGAAGCAGTCCGAGGGAGCTGCGGTGGCTCAACGCGATTGGCACTGCGCTGACAAGCCATTCACCTCTGCAGCTAGGGGTTCAGATCCCGGTCTCGGCTACATGTGAATTTGAGTTTGGTGGTCTCAGCCCGGCTCCCGGTGGGTGTGCTATGCGAGGTAAGCCTGCGCCTAGTACGCCCACCCCCCTCCCACAAAAACCACCACACTTACACGCACTCGAAATTGGGTTAACATGCACGCACTTTGACCACGCGGTCTCTAAAAAGAGAGGCAAAGGACTAACGGGGCTGGTTGAGCGGGCTAGATCCTCTCACTCCCTTATAGGGAGTCCCTCTGCCCCGTTGGACTTCAAAGCGGAGCAGGTAGGGCGGCCAATGTGGGAGGACCCCCTCACACACCCGCCATTGCCACCCGGGGCATGAAGAAAGGTGGCAGATTGCCTCTGGGGGAGGCCTGCCTACTCCCAACTCCTGCAGACCGGCTCCTCTCTCGAGTACACGCACAAAATACACTTAAAAAGAAAAAAAAATAGAAGCAGTCCGTACCACATCGATTTCCAGCTTCCACAAGGATCCAAAAATGTAATGAAACATGCATACAAGCTATATTTTAAAAATTCGGACTCGGCTAGTACGCGTTGTATCGCAAAACGAGCAGGATTCAAGCCTCTGGGGTGTGCAGTACTGCATTTGGCTAGGGGTGCAGGGCGTCGGTGACACTGAGCCGTTTGAAACACTCAGTTTGAGCGACTGAGTGTTTCCAAGTGCATCTTAACAGCGTGGAGCAGTCTACGAGTGTTTCCGAGTGTCTCCGGCGCCCCCCTAACTGTGGCCACATGCAGTACTGCATACAACAGAAGTCACTGTGGAACTTATTATCCGAGTTTCCATTGACTCCTATGGGCAAACTCGCTTCGATATACAAGTGTTTTGGATTACAGGCATTCTTCTCGAATGAATGGTTTCTAATCCAAGGTACCACTGTATAACTAAAAAAAAAAAAAAAAAAAAAAAAAAAAAAAGAAGGAGCCTGCCCCGATTTGAATGCCATGGTGTATAAAGCCTAAAAGGCGAAGTTAGGCTTTATATGCACCCTTGCTATAAAGCCTAGAAGTGCAATTGTACTAGAACCTTTTTATACTAAAAAAGAAGTGTGGCCAAATCCTTTTTTTTTTTTGCCATACGAAAGTCCACTGCCAGCTTTGTTACAGAGCAGCTCCAGGCTCCGGAAAGATTCCAAGAATGTCAAAACCTAACCAATGCCTGATCGGCAGCTGGCTCAACCTCACAGCGTGCTGCTCAGAGTCTACGCCAGCCACTCCCGTCACCTCCCTGACAGTCACCGCTCTCGGATCGACCAAGACCTGAACGATCAGCATTCATGTGTTAGCTCAGTTCTCAGGCAGGAGATTTGCCGTCATTTTGGAAAACAAAATTGCAACTTCAAAAAAAACTCACCATGCCTCTTACTAAATACATTAGACTTTCCATTCATGGTTCACTTACCTGAAACCGAAGCCTGTGATGTCACCGCTTTCCCCTGTTGCAGGAAGCATCCATTCTTCACCCCTCTTCCTTCCGATGCCACAAAATCCAGTTGTGTGACTGGCCGGATTCGCGTTGCGTCACTCCCGTACGTGGCAGCCACCAGTCACGGGATGGCCTTCCTTTAGAAACGGCATGATCGCCGTTACTAAAGTGCGCCGTACACATCGACGCTCATCTCTTTTGTAAATTGTGGAGGTTTAGGAGATATTTCCAGCACCTACAGGTAAGCCTTAATCTAGGCTTACCTGTAGGTAAAAGCGATTGTACAACCACTTTAGGGCCGTGGTCAGGTAAGCCTGGACACAGGGGTAGAGGCTTCTTTCCACCCAAAGGTCCTCATAGCCTCCAAACTCCAGAACCCGATTTAGGAATTACAAAACCCAGAGAAAACCAAAAGCCTAATTTCTTACACTCCAAAACACTACTTTGGAGCCTCTCACTCTAGTTATGCAAGAACCCAATGTGGTCTTGAATCCCACTACTACAGTGGCAGGGCAAAAGATCTGTCCAAGCGGCAGGCAAAAAAACATGGTCGATTAACAGACCGAGGTTAGTTCAGGAAGAAGGCCCTACAGGGAAATAACAGTGGACACATGAAAAATACCTTTACCATACCTTCACTAATAACGTAGTGAAGTATGGTAGATATGAAAGCAGTCTCCTATACTGAGGTCAGGCTGGGAGGGACACTGGGACAATAGTATTGGGTGTCAGGCTTAAATCGGTTACTGGACAATATTTTTTTTGGAGGGGGGATGTTTGTTGTCTGTTTCAGTAAAAAAGGAATGATATTGGGGAGGGGGGTAGATACTTTTGTATATCAAGATATTGATCTTCTGGTGGCTAAGTAAGGCTGTAATGTTTGGTCATTCTAATCCACACAGATTGTAGTCATGTATACAATCAGGTTTTTGGACTAGACCATGCCTTCCTTGGATGCCACTGTGGTGGTGTTGTGGATGGGGGAAAAGGACATGCATATCCCATTTATCCCTACATTTAAAAGCCACATTCAACTTTTTGGGAAAAAGAATACATGCACAAAATAAACAAAACAGAAAAAAAAAAAAATTGGATTTTTATTACAGCTTACCTGTAAAATCCTTTTCTTGGAGTACATCAAGGGACACATAGCCTTAAGTATTTAGTTAATGGGTAATGGGCAACCTTCAGGTGTTGACACTGGTAAACCCCAATTAAGAAAGTTTACTCCCTATATAACCCCCTCTTCCTTCCAAGAGCACATCAGTTTTTGTAGCAAAGCAATATGTCTAAATCCCAAGAGGAGAGGGAACTCTGTATCTCATGATGTACTCCAAGAAAGGGATTTTACAGGTAAGCTGTAATAAAAATCCTAATTTTCTTTATTGTACATCATGGGAAACAGAGCCTTAAGTATTTACTTAATGGGACGTCCCATAGCAATGCCACTTGAGGGGTGGGAGAAATCACCCGCAGGGTACATCCAGACTTGGGGATCTATACTGCTGCTTGCAGCACACTGTGCCTGAAGGCGATATCCTGATACCTCTTTACATCCACCTGATAACATTTTGTGAATGTATGCACTGAAGACCAATTTGCGGTCTTAGAGATCCGAAGCCATGGAGGCCTGATGACGCACTGCCCAAGAAGCACTAACCAACCTTGTAGAATGCGCCTTAACTTGAAACGGGGGAATCTTGCCCCTTCAATCATAAGTTTGAATTATCACTTGCCGAATTCACTTAGCGACCGTGGATTTCAACGCTGCCTGTCCCTTCTTCGGACCCTCCAGCAGAATAAATAAGACATCAGTCTTATGAATCTGAGCAGTTTTCTTTAAATAGATTTTCACTGCTCTCACCACATCAAGACAATGTAGTGACTTTTCTTCCCTGAAACATGGTTTTGGAAAAAAACGATAGCAGGACAATATCTTGGTTCAGGTGAAAACCTGAAATTACTTTTGGCAAAAAGCCTGGACCAGGGCGTAGCACCACTCTGTTCTCATGAAAAATTGAATACGGCTCTTTACAAGAAAGAGCAGCCAACTCTGAAACCCTCCTTGCTGAGGACAATCAAAAATATCGGTTCAAATTGTTGTTTTTGTAACACAGACAAAACTAAGTTTAAGTCCCAAGGATTCAAGGGAGGTTTGATGAGCAGATTAAGCCGCGTAAACCCTTGTATAAAAAACGGAAGAAAGAATGAGTAGCAAGTTCCATTTTTTGGAGAATCTATCCTCCAGAGGATAGAGAATTGCAAAACTCTTAGGAGGGGAAAAAATGCTTATCCGGATGATCCCATTCCGGAAAAATAAGCTGTTCTAGCAATGCATGTGCTGGAAACGCATGCAAAGCATAGGAAGGTTTCAAAGAACCTAAGGAAGAGGCAGGGGCGGACTGATCATCGGGCACTTGGGGAACGGACCGAGGGCACGTGGCCAGTAGAGGGCCCCAAGACAGCTTCCACTTCGATCTACCCATCAATCACAGCTAGCTAACGGGTAGATTGGGTCCAGAATCACTGCTCCCTGCTAAGAGACTGCAGTGTAAACATTCCCCTTTGTGATGCGCTCCTCCCCACCGACCCCTCCCCGTCCACCCCAGGTGCTTGTATTTGTCATTACCTCGAATGGATGAGAATAGAGGAGGGGCGCATCACGAGAGGTATGTTTACATCCACTTCCCGCGCTACTCTGCTTCTAGGAAGGAAAGTGCAGCAGCTTGTATGCTGCTCTGTGTCCCTGCCTGTATTGCGTCCAGCATTCTGATCTGTGCTCCAAAGCCATGAACACTGCCCCATGCCCAGTAGTCTGCCCATGCCCTGCTTTTTGCCCCATGCCCAGTAGTCTGCCCCATGCCTAGTAGTCTGCCCCATGCCCAGTAGTTTTCCCATACCCTGCTCTCTGCCCCTTACCCAGTAGTCTGCCCATGCCTTGCCCCATGCCCCGCTCTGTGCCCCAAGCCTAGTTGTCTGCCAAATGCCCTGCTCTGTGCCCCCATGATGTGCCCTGTGATGTGTCCCATGACCTACTGTGTGCCCCATGATGTGCTCTACTGTGTGCCCTTGTGGTGTGCCCCATGCCCTACTATGTGAGCCACTGTTTGCCCAGTTCCCTCCTGTGGGCCTTGTGATGTGTCCTGAGCCCTACTGTATATGCCCCATGATGTGCCCTGTTGTGTGCCCTGTTGTGTGCCCCTTGATGCATCATTCAGTGCCCCATAGTGTGCTCTTCTGTGTGCCCTATATGTGACCTCTTGCTCCATGTAATATCCCCTGCTGTGCCCCATTATGTATCCTCTTGCCCCCATTTAATATGTCCTGCTATGCCTCATAATGTGCCCCATAATATGAGATTTTATCCCTACTAATGTGCTCTGTTGTGCCCTCATGCCCCTATGTAATATACTCTGTTGTACCGCATAATGTGCCCTTCTGCCCCATGTAATGTTCCATGCTGTGCCCCTCTACCTCTCCCCATGTAATGTGCCCTATAATGTTCCCTGTTGCCCCTCCCCCATGTAATGTGTCCTACTTTGCCCCCCTAACCTGTAATGTTCCCTGGTGTGCCCCATAATGTGCCCTGCTGCTCTCCATGTAGTGTGCCCTCCACACACACACACACACACACACATTGTGCCCTCCTGACTTCTATACTTTGACATGGTTACCCCATGCTCTGCTGCCCCCTGTGCACTGTTTATCTCGGGTTCAACAAAGAATTCAGGCGTCCAAGCTGGGGGTGGGGACTTGTGTGGGTGTGGCTTGAGTTTGGGTGGGGACACAGGGGGCCCCATGATCTCCTGTTGCCCGGGGGCCCCATGAGTTGTCGGTCCACCCCTGGGAAGAGGCCAGGTTTTCATGAGACTCTGTTAGAGGCAGCATGAAGGTGGAACGAACCATTTCTGTAAGAGATTGTATCAGCAATTTTTCTCAGTTTGGCAAGCTGAAAAGGGTTCATCTACCGTTGTCTCCTCTAATGAGAAATCATCAGTTTCTCTTTCTTCCTGATAGATTGAGGGCAACACCTCATCATGAATCCACTATTCCCCTAGCAAAGCTGGAGTGAGGGAAGGGGACCTAGTACATTTCTCATCTATCTGAATAAAGGATGCAATTAAAGCCACTAATCTTTCTTCCAAACCCTGGAGGGAGGAGGAGAGGGCACCTTCAGTCACATATCTAGGTGCTGAGATGTGAGAGGCAGTTGCACCATCAATTTGTTTCAATGGCTCACCCTGTGTTGCCATAATGGGTAATTCAGGCGAGAATGACAGGTTGAAAATACAGCTTGAGATCTCAATGCCTGGGGGTGAAATCTTTGCTTTTTTGGCTTTTGTGGTGTCTTTTTTGGTAGGCATAGCCCTAAGTAAAAAAAACAGAGGCGCTTTACACATTGCACTAAAATCACTAAAAATAGTCATGACTTTAGAAAAAGCCGCTATAAAAAGAGTGTCCTTCCTGAATAAGGAATGCCAGTTTTGCAACCCATACGTGTCCCACAGCTCGTGTGTCCCTGTGTGCAGGCAGCTTGCTTATTTTCTCTTCAATAGCAGAGGAGAAACTGACACAGCTGTATCTTATCTGCTTTTAGCCTTGCGTTGGGCACCGTCCCCTCCCAAAAAATTCCATCCCTTTTGCATTTAAAATGTTTTTCGGGTCCCAGACCCAACACGAGGGGGTAGGGGGTGGCAGAGACATAAAAAAAAATACAGTCAGTAACAAGCTTTAGCAGTAAAATAGCGGGACCTCCGCATCCACCATGGTGGGGGGTAGTGTAGGGGAGTGCAGCGCTGCTGTCCACCTAACCCTCTGATTTGTTGCAGATCTTTTTACCTTGCAAAAGCTTTTCCTCCACACACTATGCACTAGAGACAGGCTGAGCTATAGTGAAGACGACAGTAAGGTAAGTGCATAGACTCCATTTAGTGGAGATTTTAAGGCATGACAAAAAATTTTCCATTTAATGGAAGAAAATACATAGGTATTAAAAATATCTAAGTTTCTTTCTTACCTTATCCTCGCCGCAGGATTGAACTGATTTAACAGCAATCCAGCCTTCACCTATCACAGCAGGCTGGTTTAGTAAACCTTCAAGGACAGGGTCCGTAAAAACAGTTCCAATTGCCTTGCACCATGTATACGCACCCCATCGGGAAGCAATAGGTAATATAACAAGATTTAAGCCCTGGATTCTACAAAAGAGAGGTGTTAAAGGCAAAAACCTTGTGCTTCGGATACAAGATCCCAGGTACCATCTACTTAGGCGTCGGTGGCACTTTGGATAGATCTGGCTTCTTATTGTGGAGGAATTTAAATCCAGCAAAGATCCCTCCTGGAGCTCTTCAGAGCACCTCTTCACTCGTGACCAACACCTTAGACACTGGCGAAAAAACTGATGCTCTCCTGGAAGGAGAAGGGGTTATATAGGGAGTAAACTTCCTTAATTAGGGTTTACCAGTGTCAACACCTGAAGGTGGCATATTACCCATTCAAGTAAATACTTAAAGGGTCACTAAAGGAAAAAAAAAATTCAGCTAAATAGCTTCCTTTACCTTACTGCAGTCCTGGTTTCATGTCCTCATTTTCGTTTTTGCTCTTGAATAGTTACTGAAGAGCTGGAAAATCAATGAACTACAAAAAGTGCTCACCAGTGCCCTCAAAGTTCATTGAGAACTAAAAGCCGTCTGCCGCAATGGCAGACAGTAGTTGTAGCTCATTCATTCACATAACTGAATGAAGCGGCTGTGCCAGCGCAGTTTTTAAATTGTGATAGCAGGGGAGGAGTACTCCTGCCCCGCGACGGGGCAGCATCGGAAGGAGCCGGGCGGGGGGCAGCTTTGGGGACCGCTGGAGCATTTTACACCCAATTATGGGTGTAACGGGTAACATGCTCCCAAAGGTGAACTTGTCCTTCAACACAGGCTGCCTGCATGCAATCACTCTTCCAGGGCCAGTCCACACTAATACATGCCCGTTTTTGCACATTCTGGTTTTGACAGCCTATTCATAGCAATTTGCTGCCAAACACATGGGAACATGCAAAAATGTGTGCAGACACTTGCTTCCAGTGCGAGAAACATTCTATTGTGAACAGGCCAGTGGTTGCTTTTTATCACTTACAAACTATTCAGCAGCTCAGTATATTCTCTGCACTCATTTAAGGTGGCCGTAGCACAAATTAAATTAAAAAGGAATCATCTATTCTACGGCCACCTTAAATGAGTTCAGAAAATGTACTTAGCTGCTGACCAGTTTGGAAGAGAAAAAGTAATCTGGGATGGAGAGGGTGTCAGTCAGTGATTGGACCTCTAGAGATGAATGTCCAGATCCGAGACCACACTTGTAAAGAAGAACTCCGCACAGGGATGGTGGGAACCCCTCATAATGGAAACAGCAGGTGTACCAACCCGGAAACTCGGCACAGAGACAGTGGGAACCCCTCATAATGGGCACAGTGAGGCTGCAATTGACATGAACAGTTTTACCTAGCAGTAATGAATGATACATAATTACATGATAAGTGGCTATTTACAGCCCTGCATTATTAAACATTTTCAGTTTGCAGCAAAAAAAATTGAGCGCCAGCTGCCACTGGAAGAGGCCCTCAATTTGTTAAAGGAGGAAACTACTTTCATGCAGAATAACCATATTAAATACTGTACACACAATATAACGCAGATCATGTTACCTGGCTTTGCAGCTCACTTTGCTGCTTCAAGCGAAGGTTTTCTGGAGTGTCAGCCACTGTGGTGAAAGACTGTTTAGGATAATGTCTGAAATACGACAAAAAATACATTTAAATAAAAAAACACTTAGAAAGTATTAAAGCATCAGTACAACAGCCAGGGAAGAGTCTACAGGCAGTCTACATAAAAAAAAATCTTGACTTGTTTATGCAGAAGGTCAATGATGAAAGGCTGACTACTCAGTTACAAATGATTTACCAGTAATCAGATGCCAATGTCCAGCTACTGACACATTTACGTTTATGCTTCAGCTTCTAAAAGCCCCTGGTTATGAACACAGTTTTACTTGATACAAGGAGAAAACAGTTGCCGCTTTACATAAAATTCTGTCTTTAAAGGCATTTTAAAAATCATTTTGGCATTTGGCACATTTATCCATACAGTGTAAACCCACTGGAGTATTTTGATGCCCTGTTGGCCAGAGACATGAATTGTGAAGGCAGGTGTAAGCAGCTTTTGCCGCTACTTGCATAAAGTGGTGCATGCACACAGATGGCCCAGAGGCGATTCAGTTTGCATGTGTTGCACTATATACCGTAAGTTTCTCACTCAATCACTCAGATATATGTCCCGAAAGCAGAAAGTGTGCATTCAGGACATTACGTCTGTGCGCACGCACCACTTAACGCAAGCAATTGTGCATAACTGCATACAGTGGTATTCACCCATTCACGTATGTATGCAGTAGCAGGTACCAAAATATGCAGGGTTTACACTGCATGGGGAAAATGCGCCCAATGCACATGAACCACAGCAAGTGAGCAGCCCTGCCCAGTGCAATACAGGCCAAAAAGCCTTTGTTCCCTACGAAGGCAGTTTACACCACTGCGCTTAAAACAAGAAAAAAAAAAAAAAATAGTACAGGAGGTTGCAATACAAACTACTGCACTGTAACATTGTGCGAAAAATCAGTTGAGACATTTCAAAAAAGGAGCCGCACATCGGCAGTTTCCTCCCAGCACACACCAGCGGATGTGTGATTAGCATGGCTTGCCGGTGTGAATAAGCCCTCAGAATTTTTAGACTAATGCTGAAATTGCCACTCAGCTTGCAGCAAAAAAAAAGGAAATGAAAAAGTCCTGCAAATCTGAGAGAAGTTATAAAATACCTGAGAGAATTAGACTTGCATGCATTCACTTAAACATGAAAAAAAAAATGTATATATATATCCCTTTCATGCCTATGCCTATGTATGACATTTGGTGTTTACAAGTTAAAATCCATATTTTTGGCTAGAAAATTACTTAGAACCCCCAAACATTATATATATATTTTTAGCAGAGAATCTAGAGAATAAAATGGCGATTGTTGCAATATTTTATGTCATACGGTATTTGTGCGGCGGTGTTTTAAACACAACTTTTTGGGAAAAATTTACTTTCATGAATTTTAAAAAAATGAAAAAGTAAAATTAGCCCAATTTTTTTGCATAATGTGAAAGATGATGTTATGCCGAGTAAATAGATACCAAGCATGACACGCTTTATAATTGCACGCACTCGTGGAATGGCGACAAACTACGGTAACTAAAAATCTCCATAGGCGACGCTTTAAACTTTTTTTACGGTTACCAGGTTAGAGTTACAGAGTAGGCCTAGTGCTATAATTATTGCTCTCGCTCTTACGATCGCGGCGATACCTCACATGTGTTATTTGAACACCGTTTTCATATGCGGGCGCGACTT